>NC_090442.1:585188471-585509471 GCF_031143425.1 Pleurodeles waltl
TCATTATTCTGGTGCTTGCTTTCCGAACACAAGTCCATCTTGCAATAGCAGCAATACAGGCAAAGTTAAAAGATCTAGCCTTTCATTTATGGAATCTGAAAAAACAGCCTTTCTCAAGGTAAGTGCGTGAAACAAGCACTCTGTGGGTTTCAGGGTGGCGAAAAATGGTCTTGAATTGAGGTCTGCAGCATGTATTACAATAGCTTCCTGGCCCAGCCAGGTAGATGAGCGGGAATCATAGCTGCAGACACATAGAACAACTGTTCACCCAGTGCAACAGTGTAAGGAAATGCCGGGTTTTGCATGTTCACCCTCACATTTTTGAGTGATGCTGCTGGTCTTTGGACTCTGAGAGTGCACTGAGGCCTGCTAACCAGACCTCAGTGCCAGTGTTTTAACCCAATACAAATTGCATGTCAAACCGGATACACCCAATTGGCAAGACCTGACTTACTAATAAGTCCCTAGTATATTGTACCCAGAGTACCCAAGGCTTGTAAGACAGAGTGTCCACTCAATGCTGCAGCACTATTTGTGCCACCCTTTATGTGATAACGTACAAAATGGCTCCCAGCCTGCCACTGCAGACTAGAAAGGCAGTGTGTGCACTGCCAGTTCGACTTTGCCATTTAAAATTATGGCAAAGCCACCCTATCCCTTAACATTATATGTAAATCTCCCCTAAGGAAAGTCTGTTGCGTCCTATGGCAGAGAGCAATATTTTATTAAGTAAGACATATGTTTTTCGATAAGTCTTGGCAGCGATGCATCCACATTGTCATGCTGCTGTGGCTAATGTTGGTAGCCCCATTGGCTAATATAGGGTTTCTGCATGGCATCCCCAACTGGCTAAAATTTGGCTGGGACTACCAAATTGGGTCATGTGAAGAATTGAATTAATCATGGCATTAAATGTGACCAGATCAAAAGTAATGTCACTAGTATTGCTGAGCAGCTTTTAGAAAGTTGCCCCTCTGTGCTTTCCTTGCCCAGCGGCCTCGCAAAGGCATACACACTCGGACAGGTTTCTGACCACCTGTGGTGATGTGCAAATGACTCCCATGCTCAGGAACAAAGGGCAGTGCCATAGCAGCGCGGTGTCACCGCTTCTGCCAGGATGGCCACTCGGGGGGGTTAGCCCTGAGGCGAACTTCAAAAGGGAAGCCATCTTTGATGGGCCACCTGGCCCAACACCCCTGAGAAGGCTGCCTTTTGGTCCTGTAGACAGCCTGGAGGCAGGGCCAGAGAGGGGAAACTCACCCCAAAAGGTTTTACATTGGGTGTGTTGCTCTCAGGTAGCCACATCTCTAGGGTTGGCCACCTTGCTCCTCAAGACAGAGGAAGGGTCGTGCCATCTTGAAAGGGGCAAGAATGTGGCATTCTGGGATAGCCACAGGAACTTTGTCACTATGTAGGGGGGTCCCAGTAGTCCATTGGCTAGTGACCGTGCGGTCCTCTCGTGGCATGTTCCTGGGATAAATCTGACACCCCTGGCACTTTCACCCTGAGTACTCAGTGGATTTCGAAGGAGGAAGAAAAGAAGACCATTTTGCACCTGTTGGAAGCACACAAAGAGAGGCTCTGATGCCGGAGTGACTGCACCTGCTGCACTTTGGACTAGCAGAGTTTGGACCCTGCTCTGTGTGCTTGGTTTGGGGGAAAGTTGATTCCCAGTCCGAAGCAGAGACTCCAAGGGTCAATTGGCTGGCACCCTAGAACGGCACTGGGGACATTAAGCTGGAAGAGTCCAAGTCTACACCATTGATTTGCATTGTGACCGCTGTGTTGTAAGAGTGTAAGATCTACATCGACAGCCCTTGAAACCCTGCAAAGAGGACTTTGTGGGACCCTGAGACTCATGGAAAGAGTCGCCCCCACTCAGTTGTGGACTAAGGACTCCACTGGACTTCACCCAACATGGACCACACAGCATTAGGAGCATCCTGGAGCATCTTTAAGCCTGCATCCCTCAGCATCAGGACCACTCCATTGTCATCTGTGGTGATCATCCTGTAAAGTTTGGATCTTGTTTTAAAAATGCTCTGGTAGCTAGGTAACTTTCTAAAGTGTTCATTCTGTCCCCCTAGACCTCTGCCCTGTCAGACTTGGTTACCCAACTTGTTCCAGAGTTGTTGAACTAACTGTTTCAAACTTTTCAAAAGTTTTCTAACCTTTTGTTAGCCAATGTTTGTTTGTTGTTGATTTAAAAGTTATTCATTGCTTCTAAAATCTGTATCGCCAAAACCCTCTGGGGGATTTTAATGATTAAGGTCTCTACATTTTTTTTTTAAAACAGCTATATTTTTAAAAATTGGTGTCTTGGTTCTTTCATGCCTTCTAACTTTCTTATTTTGTTATTTGGTGCTGTTAAATGCTTCACACATTGTTCCTTTACTATGCTTTACTGCTTGCAGCCACAGCTACCCAGGGATGAGATTAAGGTTAAGTAAAGGTACCTGACCGGACCCAAGATGGTATTTGAGAGTGTACTGCACGATAAGGCTACCCAGCCATATCATATAGTACACCCAAATCCTTACAAATGGGAAGATAAATAAATACACACTATATCATTATATGACTAAGAAATTAAAGAGTGTGCCATACCTGGATTTGCTAAGTTGTTGCTTTTCCAAATTCAGACAAATACCAGTAGAGGTAACCTAAGGGAAATCAGGCAAATATTTTAACCACTAATAATGTCCATGGCTAAACACCTTACTAAGTAATGTACAGCTGATTAAGAAATTATGGAAAAATTACAGGAAACAGCTTACAGCCACTGTGGGAAATGAGAGGGATCCGGCTGACACAGTAAACTAACCTGAAACCCTTCTGTAATTTTAGGACACAGTTCAGGAACACCTCCACATTGTCTGCTCTATGTTTGAAGCAGCAATCTGCAGACAGCGAGGGGAATTTCTTATTTTCATGTCCAGTTGAGACCAAAAAAAGGCCTTATTTAAAATGCCATCAGTTTTTCTTTTGTTCCAGTATCAACCTGGCTGGGAGCTAGCTAGAGTCTAACACTTAGGCGCCAATGCAACGGAAGGAAACAAAGGCACACAGCTAATCACTTAACAGGTGCATCAGAGAAAGTTTGATTCGGAGACAGGTTTTTAACTTTATTCACGTTACCAGGACGCTGTTGCCAAGAATCCAGCTGGGGCTTTGCCATGGAATAAGGACAGTGACACAGAACTACGTAAGGCAATCTACTCTCCTGCTGTGTGGGATGACCTACAAGGACTGTGTTGTCCAGAATCCAGCTGGGGCTCTGCTGTGGAAGGAAGGACAAGTGACACAGTACTACTTAAGTTGTTTGACCCTCCTGCTGCATGGGACGCATGCAGGGTGCTCCTGGGCATGACTTGGGCGAAGCTGACTGCGGGACCTTCTGGATCAGTCAGAGCTTGGAAGAGGCTGGGCTGGGCCCTCCCTCTTGGTCTCTCAACTGTGGTTCCACAGTGAGTAAGAGAAAACTCTCTAAAGTCTCTGCAAGAAATGTTAACACTCATGCTAATTCCATAGATAATGTGTTTACCTGCGCCATGTGGGCCTTTAATCAAGGGATTAGTTACGCTGAGGAAAGAATAGTGGAAACTCGGTGATCGGTAACTGGCCTATAGGATGGGATAACTAATGTGCTTGAGTCTGATGTCTGTAGGGGAACAGACCCAGCATCTAACAGTAGTACTAAGGCAAAATCGGGTGTCGCTACCCATCCTTTGACAATCTCGACATTCTCTCTCTCGCACTCATATGCAAAACAAGGGACATCTGGTTTGCCTCAGGCATGTTCTCAAATACACTCAAGGGCTATAACTGCTGCCTAAAAGGGGGCAAAGGGGAAGGTCTTGAAGAAAGAAGATTTGACCCATCTACAAGTGTCAATATAGCAATCTTCCAACTATTGTTTATTCTATGGAAGCTCAGGTGAATGACTCCCTTTAACATCTATGTGCTTGTTAGAGTGTAGTAGAATCCAACGTGGTGAGCTGCCTTGCTACTATCAATTATAATATTTAAGCCATCCCCTGCTTTAATACAAATCTTAATTCTATGGCCAGTGGATAAAAGAGCATAACTCTGATGCCAGGGAGGGTCGATGTGAATATTTCATACTTTAACACCCAGCCCACCTTATCCACCCACCCACTACTAGTCTCATAAGTGAAACGATCACATTGTAATTCCCTAGAAACTAGTAGAAAATGACTCTCTATCATGCACTGGCAGAGCACTCTGGACATACCACCTGATGCTACACCTAGTACTGACAAATGTCCCCATGCTTAAACAGCCACAGAGTAAGTGCTGGCTGGACTTTAAAAATAAGGAGATGAATTGGTTGGAGAACAAGCTTGGGTGAACCAATTAACTTTTTAATTACATTATTATTACACAAAGGGTTCGATGGGGGAATAGGGGAGAGATCACGTGTGGGTGATTGGGTTGTTTTTAACTTTAGGTCACTGAGACTGGTTGCAAAGTTACTTGGTCATTTTACCAAACCACATTTCTACTTTTCCATTAGGATCTTTTATGAACCTATTCACTTCAGTAAGAATCCAAGCGACTCAAATTTGACAATTTCTTATAAACATAGGAAGGGTTTAATATTTCCACTTTTAATCGCCTTCTGTTTGAGGGTCTCTGAGGAACAGGACTAATCCCTGACAATTTGCCAAAGAGAATTTCTGTCTTATTCTAAAGGTTAGGAATTGCCTAAAATGTCATCTAGGGCACAAAGGGGGTGACTGGGTCCCCACCTCTGCTCGAGAGGGGTCAACCTTGTTAGCTGGGTCCATCCTGGACTCTCCTTGCCCCACAGTTTGAGTCGGAAGGTTGTGAATAATGCTGTATATAGTATAAGTTACTTGTGGTGTGGCTGTTGCAGATGTAGTCCTTTATGATGCCGAACTTAAGCTCTTATTTTGGAATTTAGCAAGGCTTTCTTAAGAGCAAAATGAAAAATGAAGATTGTCTCACCTTTGTGAGAAATTTTGATGTTCGTTGCTTTAAAGAAACCTGGACTGTCAAAACCTCACACATTAATGGATACTTTTCTCTATCCCTTTCAGAAACAAGGCCTGTCTCAGGCAGAGCTAAAGGAGGCCTCTTGACAGATATATGCGCGGAGATGCGTAGAAAATCCAGAATACATTGTGCAGAGACAACAGGTGCTGCGTCGATCAGGCAGACATACAGCGATTCTTCAGCCGTGAGACAGCTGCTGTGTCAGTCGATTTGGCAGGGATTGCATCGAATTTTGCAGGCGTTGCATCATTTTTCCGACGTGCTGGACTTTCTTCTCTTTGGTGAAGTCTTTGATAACCCTGAGACTTCAAAACAGACGGTAAGCTCAATCCAGGCCCTTGGAGAGCACTTGTGAAGGATGGCATAGCCTTTCAGCAGTCAGGGACCAGCAGGGAGCAACAAGCAGGCCAGCAGTCCTACCAGCAAAGCAGTCCAGATGAGTCCTTTGGGCAGCCAGCTAGTCCCTCTGGCATAGCCTCAACAACGGTGGACACTCCCAACCGCACCTCCTTTATAGTTCCATAAATCTGCACTTGGTGCACTCATTCATCAGCACCAGCCGTTGATTGATGCTGCTGCAACCGCAAAACACAACTATATGTACACAAAATGGAATGGTGAACCCAAATCTCAAGAAAAGTCCAAGATATATTGTGAAATGCTCATTATTCTTTATTTCATCATCTCAGCACAAAGACAGCCAACACGTTTCATTCAATTTACCTAAACTTCCTCAGGGCTTTTAGCATAGTTGTTTCCCGTTTTTCAAAAGCAGACATGCAAGTTGTGTATATGCCAAGTGGCATGAACAGGGGATTCTCTCTCTAGATTGACCATGAAAGCAGTTGCTGAACACTTTGGCAGTAGACACAGATCCTGGCATCCACATTGGCCCTTTTTATTTTTTTTATTTTAATCAAAGTTAAGGATGAAACCCCTAATGCAGACTGGTACCATTTACCAAGCAAAGTGTATAGTGTTGGCTACCTATGGGGTACCTTTTTGGGGGCACACAAGGTCAGACAATGCTTGTTTTTGGAGAATGCTAGCTGCTCCTGCTCCTGCTAGTTGCAACATGTGTGACACATAATGAGTTTGATCTTTTCTTCCTAGGGGGCTTCATTTGGATTTGTCCTCTACTTTTATTGCACAGGGTGTGGACTACAGCGGAAGCCAAACTTAAAAGGGTGATGATATGGGATTGTTTCACTTTGGATTTGGCATGCCATATTGTCTGGTTGAGCTTTGTTAATATCATTTGTATGACCATGGATAGATCTAATTTGTTCAATTACACGAAGTCATGAAGTCTGGTTGGTAAAGGGGAATTAAAATGTCGGTGTCTCCAACTATTTGAAAATGAAAGATACAACTAGAGATTGTTGTACATTTAGTATATCTTCGAATGCTGAGTGAAGGGTCACTAAAGGTTTACAACCCTATGTGAAGCGCATATTAAATCCACAGCATAGGTCTGTGCTAACCAGGTTGAGATGTCATATGGTCCACTTGTTAGTAATATTCCTGAAACAGCATGACTGGTCCAGGAAATTAGTATCTTGTCCTTGTGATGGTATCTCATAACAATGCACTTTATATTTTTACCAGTGGCGTAGCGTGGTAGGTGCAGGGGGGGCCGGCCGCACCGGGCGCAACATCTTGGAAGAGACTAAATCCACGGGTTAGGGGGCGCAAATTACTTGCCTTGCCCCGGGTTAGGGGGCGCAAATTACTTGCCTTGCCCCGGGTGCTGACAACCCACGCTACGCCACTGATTTTTACATGTCTTTTGATGTTCCAAGGACTAGCTTTATCAAACCATTAAAGCATAGACTGCAGGTCAGGCAATGTAGACCTATTTTACTTTACTTGCAACAGCTACAATCAGTAGAGGAATGTTTTGCTATTCAAATGTATATTTGGCTCGTCATTAGTATATGGAAGAGAAGGGGAGACTTTTAATCAACTTCTAATGCCCTATGTTTGCTATTTATTATCAGGGGATTAGGAATTGTTATTGATGTGTGCAGAATAGATGTGGCCTATTTTAGATTTTTCTTGTACTGAGACACTTTTAGAATTGTGAATGTGCACTTTTGATGTAAGTGATGCTGATGAATCAATTGTTCGTTTTTAAGTATTATTACTTTGATGGGGGCTTTAATGCAACTCAAATACAGTTGACTAACTGACTTACTCTCTTTATTTATTCAACCTACCTATTTAAGAGATGCGCTTGCACTGTAAGAATGCCAGAAAATCGGTGTGTGTGAGTAACTACACAAATAATGATTTATATGGCACTAATTTATTGTTTTATTTAATTATTTTACATTGCTGCTCATTTTAGCGTAGGGTGTCAGAGCGACAATAAGTCATACAAGTGTGTAAATCAGTGTACAGGAAACGTTACAAAAGGCAAGGGGAGTTATAAGGTGTAGGAGGCCCATATTGTTCATCCCTTTAGGTGTTATATCTTAATATTGCACGGACGGGTGTCGGAATTTAAAACGTAAAGCAGTTTAGGTTTGCCCGTACTAAAAAAGAATCTCTCTGCCAAAATAAATAACCCACTTACCTATCTAACTAAAATACAAATCTGTGATCTGCAACAGGCACCTTAACCGTTTATGGTACTTTAGGAGTCAAAATTGTAACTGGACAAAAAACAGAACCCTCCTTTAACTGCTTTATATACCAGTTATCTTACAGTTTTTATAATCCCCTGAAAAGTGCCGGGTACACAAAGATCTCTCCAACAGGTATCTTAAGCATGTAAGATATTTTAAAACACAGTGTTTCTGTGACCAATGCAGAAAGAAAGAACAGATTTACTGTCACATTTATCCTTGCTGTCATTTTTTTTTGTGGCAGATTAAATAAATGTATGTGTTACAATAATTACCTTCGAAAAACCACACCTGAAAAAGCTTTTATGCAATAAGAATTGATCAGGTTATAGAATACTGCAAGCCTTTTCCCGATATCACCTTCGCTCAGCCCGCTTCCCTGGTTCCGGCCCTCAACTGCCTTCCAGCACATAAGTAACAGAAGAGTGTGGAGGGCTCAAGAAGATGCTAACGGCTCATCACACAGAAGCCCCGGTGATGTCTACGGTTCTCAATGAGGAGGAGCAAGGATTCCGGTTTTCTTTTAGGTCTGACCTTAGCTAATGTCTTTTGACTTTCATAAAATTAAATATATGACATGTATCTAAAATTAGAGGTGACAATAGCCCCTCTGTAGTTATGGTGAAGTCAGGCTTTCCACTGAAAAAGCTATTTTTGTTTTCTTAGCACCTTTGGCCCATTTTACCACTCTGCGTGAAATTTTCCAAATAAAGGACATTCATGTCAAGTTTCATGTAAATCCACGAAGCAAAGGCCTAAAAATAGGAGGTATGGGTTCAAGAAAAATAATTTTCCCATTTTAATTGGCATGGACTTCTTTGCTCCTTGATACATAAAAAACAGATAATTGGAATTTCCCTAAACGCGGTAGGTGAAAAGAACATTTCTCAAGTAAGCATCTTTACTTGGTTTGGTCTAAATCCATTCAATAGTTTGGGAAATTGGTATTTAAAAACAAGTTGAAGTCTGGGCACGAAAGGGTTACAGTTTAAAGATATCTGGACCGTTAATTCATGGATTCTCTGCGCAATCACAAATAAACAGCGGATTTGTGCATCCAAATAAAAAAAATAGGAACACCATTGGACGAGAATGCCTCTGTGCCCGTTGTCCATTGCGGATCCTCAAATCATGCAGCAGATTTCCAAATCTGCCGTACCCAGACTGGCTGCCAGAATGGTCATTGGGGACATAATGAGCCTGTTTTAACCCCCAGCCCCTCGAGCAGGGTCGCAAAGGGACCACCTTAATAATACCATAATTATTTAAAAAAATGTCTTTGCAGAATTTGCTGATCCTTTGCTGGATTTGTGGTTCTTGGCCCCTCCCTCAGTCCAGCAGTTCTCCCTCAGAATTCATAAATCCAGCATAGGATCGACAATTCCTGGAAACAAAAATGGGAAAAAGTATTCAATGCACTACTGCTGTGCTTGGACAACGGCCACTTATAGAGGTTGGCCACAGGGGCAGTGGGGAGGGGTCTGGCTGAAATTCGGAAAACTGCAAACCCCCTTCAATGGTCACAAGTGGGATTGGCTGCCCACAAAGGAGTGAGCAAAGAGTCTGGCAAGAGGTATTGTGCTGCTGCTGCCGAAGGCCAGGCACGGCAGATGTTGGCCACATGAAAAGTATTCTAGTGCGAGAGCTGGCCAGGCTACTGTTGAAAAGCATGGCCAAGGACCATGCTTTGCAGGTGCTGGCTTTTCAAGAAGTGTTGGGTACCAGGTCCTGTGGACAGAAAAAGGCAGTGTGCAGCTCAGTTGGCTGCCTTTGAAGGGTTGGGCAATGGAAAAAGTGTTAAGAGCAGGTCCATTGGTCAACACATGCTGTGCATGGCAAAACCATGTGCTGCAGTTGTTGGTTGTCAATTGAGGGTTGAGTGCAGGGCCTGGCTGGAGACTTGGCCCTGCAGCGAACAACCTGCTGGGCACGGCTAAAGGCCATGCACAGCTGGGGTTGGCCATCTTGGAGGGTGGGGTGCAATCTCTGATGCAACCACCCTTCTGCAAATGGGCGAAGCCTTTGGGTGGGGGTTGTCCACTCACACACAGATGATGAAGGCCCTGGCCAGAGGTGAGGCCCTGTGCTAACCCCAGGCCACTGACAGATGGTTGGGCACAGGGCCTGGCAGAAGGTCAAGTGCTTCACTCCAACCCCCAGGGCACAGCCACAGGCCATGCATTGTGGGGGTTGGCTGCAGGCAGAGGGTTGGGATTAGGGAACTCTTGGATGTGGTATATGATAAAAACAAATTACTGGAAAAAGCACTAAAGTGAAGTTATGGTTTGCCTCGACATACAGCTACATAAACTTCACAAACTCACCTAAAAAACACAGTTAAAATGCAGTTATAGTTGCAAATTAAAACCGAAAAAACACTCCAGTTCACAAGTTATGCACAACCCATAACCTGCACCACAGCAATGCAAAATATAACCAGCACAACAAATGCAATACTTATGACCTCACAATATGTATACTAATAAATAACACTTAAAAATGTAATTTCAATTTCTTCTTTATTCGAATGTCGAAGGCAATCATAATAAAAAATATACACAATGTATAAAAGACAAATAGGAAATACTATATGGGTGAACAATAATAAATACAAAAATATGATCTAAAAGTAAAACCTTTTGTGATAATATACAACTGCTTTAAGAAAACTACAATTTTTAAATTCGAAAAACAGCTTTACATTGTTTAAAACTTAGAGTTTTAAAAAGAGGCAATAAGTATTCAACTCTAAGAGATTTATACAGCTTACAAAATACCAAAAAGTACAAAAGGATTGGGAAGACACATTGTCACAAACACACTTCACCCTCCAAGGATCCCATAACCAAAAAATAGCATAAAACATATAGTGCCAACTCCGAATTTTAACAATAAGGCTCTTTCCCGGTTGTTAGACACATTTAACAGGTCAAAAAATACACAACACATAACAATCTCTTAGACCTTGCAACCCCCCAAGTATGACAACATATTAAAACTCAAAATTGATGATACCATGCTTACAATAAAAATTTGTATAGACACTACACCATAATTAAAAATGTACACTATTCCGCCAACTTATTGCTCCCTTTAGAAAAGAACCAATCCCTTGCCACACCATCGCCTCCGAAGTCATACATAACCATAAAAAAGATGGACGGTATTGCACAAAACCCCTGTCCCTCAAAGGGGGGACCTAAATATTGTTTCCTAAAAGGTGCATATAGCTCACAAAACATAGTAAAGTGCATTAGGGTCTGCAGGGAAACACCATCACACGGACACAGTTTTATGGTGTTCTGATCAAACTGCCCTAACAGGAAGCACAGATTAGTTCTGATCACCCCCAAACGAAAACGCGTGACGAGGGTCCTTTCCCATACATTTTTGACCTCCAAAAGGTAGGTCTCTGGGCCCACCCACATCTTTATCATAATAAAATCCCTCACTGATTTCTTTCTTAGCTCCGTCTCCTCCCTCTTGGCCATTACCATTTTTAAACAATTCTCCTTTACCCACTTTTTGTCCACTCTAGATAAACACTCTGGAGCATCAAAGATGTCTGGACGCCCCAAACCATTAACAACATTTCTCACATAGGCCAGCCAGGGAATTTCCTTAGTGTGATCGCATTGCAAACAATCACGCAGGATTTCCCTGTTTAGGGACGCAGATTGTTTCGTCCATATTGAAATCCACAATAAAACAGGAGCTAATTTAATGGTGTCTTCTATGAAATCCAAATCCAACTCAAGGTAAAAACAAAACCCAGAAGTATTTTGACCCACCACTAAAAGCATTCTACAAAAACGATTTTCCTCAGTCACAGGGGTCCTATTTTCTGTATAACTCCAGAGTGGGGCCCCATACAACAAAACTGAAACGCATTTACGCCTGTATACCTCAAGCAGGGGCTTTATAGGTTTGTTACCAACCATGGCAGCAAATTCAAACGTAGCACCTACTGTAGAATTAAAAAGCCTCACTCTCTTGGCAATACAGGGTTTCCACGTACCCTTATCATCAAAAATCACTCCAAGATAGGGAAAATCCTGCACCTTTCCAATCACCTGTTCCTTTAATTTTAAAACACCCACCTTACTTAAAGGTTTACCATAGACCATAAAATGAGATTTGCTGCACTTTATCTCCAAGTCTAACGATGTCATAAAGCTTTCGGAAGCTTTAACTGCCTCACATAAACCGTTCATAGTGCGGGCCATAAGAACAGCATCGTCTGCGTATATCAATACAGGAATACTCTTACCATTGATTTTAGGAGCGTCCTTACATCTCTCAGCTAAAAAATCGAACAACCCATTTGTGTATAGCTGAAAAAGGGTAGGGGCCAAACCACACCCCCGTCGCACTCCCCTATTTAGTTCAAACATTTGGTACTTTCCCCATGCTGCCCAACCCTCACATTAGCATTGGTACCTGAGTGGAGATAGTGAAGCAGCTCCACAATGAGAGGATCCATGCCCATCTGGGTAAGCCTATCCCAGAGCTTACTACGATTTACCTTATCAAAGGCACAACTTAGGTCCATGAAAGCAAGGTACAGGGTACCCCTTGCGGCCTGTGTATACTTGCCAATCAGCATAAGCAGATTTAAACACTGCTCTAGGGTACCTAACCCTTCCCTGAAGCAGTACTGAGCCCTACACAAGATTGAATTGTCAGACATCCAATCCTCAATGCGGCTGAGAATAATCCGACCCAAACTTTTTACTGAGGAGTCAAGCAGAGAAATCGGGCGATACGACTTCGGATCATTACGATTGCCCTTTTTGTAAAAGGGGACAATACATGCCGATCTCCAGCTAGCAGGTATTCCCCAACTCACCGCTGCATTGAGAACAATGAGCAAAATTGGTGCCCACAGCTGTGGACAATGTTTGTATAAATCCCTTGGAATAGTGTCGGGACCCGCGGCTTTGTGACTCGCACAGCCTTGCAGCGCTTCCTTGACCTCTTCTAGGTTAAACCTACTAGCTAGATCTGGGGACTGTCCCTGCTGATAACCCCTTTGGTTTCCTATAGGGCATCCAGAAAGAATTCCACAAAAGTGGTCCTCCCACGTCTCTGGGGTAATATTGCAACCCAAGCCCTCAGAAGTTTCCGTTTCAATAGAGCCCTTATTGACCACCTTCCAGAACAGACCGGGGTTCTTAGATAAAGTGGCCCTTTCCAGCTCCTCCCAAGCCTGCTCCTTAAGCTGTTGCTTTCTGTCCCTCAGGACACATTTATAAAGGGTCCTCGCATCTGTTACTAAGGTTATGTCTTTTGGTTTACCCTTCAAAGCCTTCCTCTGAGATTGCTTGGCCTCATAACAGGGCTTAGTAAAACAAACCCCCTGAAGCTTACACAGGCGCTGGACAGCTGCAGTCATGCCTTCTTTAAAGGCTCTATTTAAAATGGATATAGCATCCATGATTTCCCCTGGGCTCTGAGAATCAGCCAAGATTGTTCCTAAGACTATATTTAAGTTTTTAACCACTACCCTCTCTGTTAATTGCTGAATATTAACTTGTTTCCAGCCGAGACGTCTACCCTGGTCTTTAGGCCTCACCAAGACCGGCCCACCCCTCACTAAGTTCCGCATTTTCTCAAGAAAATTAAAAGAAATCCTAAGGGGGTTATGATCACTAAAATGCTGCACTACTGCTTCACCTTCCATGACCATATTCTTTAAGGGAGGGGGCACAAAAATGTAGTCAATTGTGGTTCCAGCCCCCCTACCAACAAAAGTGGGAGCCTCATGTGAGCCCACCACTCCCAGATCGCGGAAGTTCAGGAGGCCCAGGCTCCTCAAGCCTTTAATCAACACCCCACCACTCACATCATGTGTCCCCTCTACTGATCTTGTCTTGTAATATTGTTCAAAAGGGTTCTCCATGGTGCTATAACTCCCTAATTTGGTAGTAAAGTCCCCTGCCACCACAGCGCAAAAAGCCAACCCAAAACCCTCCAGTCTACACTTCAATTTCAGCAAAACAGAGAAAAGCACCTCAATTTGACACCCAGAATCCCAAACAGCATTATAGAAATTGACCAGCACAACATTAAATTTATTTGAGAAGACTACCCAAGTGATTAAAAAGCCCTGATGTTTACACCTAATTTGATAAACTCTAGCTATTTTAGAGAATCGAATTAAGGTGACTAAACCACCTTTTGGGCGCCCGCCTTGGGACCTTACGGCCGGGACTGTAAAACTTTGAAAACCATCCCATACAGCCACCCCATCTGACCAGGTCTCTTGCAATAAGATGAAATCATAGTGTGCCACAAACTTCAACCAGTTACTTTCCAAAAGCCTAGAGTCATACCCAGCTACATTCCAGGAGATGAGACAACACTTCCTGTTTAAACCATCCCATCCTTGAATATTCCAGGCATCAGGAGGAGAAATCATCAGCCCCCCCCCAAGTGACTCTGTGCATAACGTCAATCCGCCCTCTCCAGCTCTCTAGAGGGAGTGAAAACATGACCCAAACGGTTTAGCTGTGGGGCACCCTGCCCAGGACTAAGATTCCTAGTGTCATCTCTCATCTGTGTGTGGTTGTAGAAAAAAACTAAAGGGACAATGCCTATCTTGCTCTTCAGCTGGAAAGCTAAGCGATGTGACAGAAGAATCCTCTGAGCCATACCAGGATGTCTACAATTTATAATCATATAGTCCCCATTTCCAACCTTTGCCCGGGGCCCGACCCAGTCAGTTCTTCGGACAAACAGGATATCCTCAAAGTCCTTACACACAAAATCACTGTTATTACTCAGCCAATGGCAGGCCTTGTTCTTTAATTGGGCTGTGGATTCACTTGTACCCGGTACTAGAGGGGGAACACCAATGAGCACCACCAAATATGGTGCACAGGCTGGAGGAAGCTCTAAGCAGACAAGAGGGGGACAATTTCCCCCATGTGAGTTTTGAATCTCACTTCTTTCTTGAATCACACCCACAATATCCGTATGCCCACTGCCAAAAATCCCCCCACCCTTCCTCCTACAATTTGTCTCCGAAGATACTAAGGAGACTCCCCCAACAGTCTCTGAGCGTTTGCCAACATCCCTTATGATTGAGTGACTAGGAGGTTTTTGCATCTCTCTCGACAAGGATTTAGGTTTTTCTTTTTGCTGCTGCGCTCTCTCGGCCACACTGCTTTGCCACCTAGGATCTGAAAGGCCCTCATTCTCAGCAGCCAACCTAGGCCTCTCTTTGCCACTCATCTGAGAGACTGCCATTTCAAGCACCCGCAGTTTTTCCAATACCGGGGCCAAACAAGACTCAATCAATTCTTTGAATTTTGGCAATAAACTTTCAAGGCACAAACCGGGGCACTGATCCATAGGACCCACAGGGTTCGGGTTAGACTTAGCAAGTTGGGACAGTTTAGTTTTCTTCCCGGGTCTATTTGCAGGCTTGTTGTTTATTGAAGGAGGGCAGCTATTGCCCAGCGGAGAGGCCACCAAAAGCCGCTTGCTCTTCCTTATTCCACCTCCCATTCCCTTTGCCCCAAGCCCCTCTGGTTCTACTTGCTCCGAGGTTTTGGGCAAATCCTGCTGACTATCCCGAGACTGGCCATCCTCACCCACGATGGTCCCCAAACCCCCATCTTCAGTGGAAGTTTGTTGCCAGTCACCCAATTCCAACGAGAGTCTCCGTTCAGCCAGGTCAATCTCTCTCGTGACTACCCCAACAGCACACACTAGAAAGGAATCTAATGTTGAGTTAGTAATTTAATTTACCCTTTTCCCCTCCACCCTGATCTCCAATTAGCAAAGACTTTCTCCTGCCCATCTTCACGGATCTCCTCAGGTGCCCCAGCTGCCTCTCAAGTCAGTCGCAATGAACGGCCACTGTTTGGGTTGCTAGTAAACCAAATAACTTTCTTCCACCACAAAGGTTTACCACAGATGGAGATTAAAAAAAGGGATAATACAAAAACAAAACAAAAAAAAGAAACCCTTGTCCACGATCTGTCTGTGGGCTAAAACTCAGTCACTTACCCCCGCTGCTGAGACTAAGAGGGACTGCCCAGCCCAGCCTCCTCCGGCCAATGACGGGCAAGGGACGGGCCTGCCCTTGGCCAGTCCGGTACCGCTAAAAGTGCTCAAAGATGCGGGCCCCGCCCCCAGAGCTCGTGCAGAGTTCTGGGACTCCGAGTCCCCTTCCAGGCAGCAGGCAAAATGTAATTAAATAATACATACTCATACCTATTAAAGATGCTACATTATAGTCGTCTCAGTCATGGGAGAGTGGGTAGTGTGATATGTTATCTCAACTAGAAGTAGGTATTTTGGAATTATGAGTCAGTCACAGGAGAGGACTAAATTACGCTGAAGGAAAGGTGAAATTATGTGACAAGAAGATGCAAATTATGTGGCGTAATCCAGCACAATTTACGATAGCATTACTTCTTGATGTTGTCAGTTTTTTACGTAGGTAAGCACTGTCTGAGCAAAGGTTGCACCATAGTAGTACACGTTTAACACCCAAATGCAGCAACAAGCAATGGAAGGGAACCAATCAACCTTTGAAAAGGGTCTTCCACTGCACAACAACACGTTGCTACGTTTGTATTACTTTTGACCCGTTTGAGCGAGAAACAACTTTTGGTTTAAAATAGGCAGAATATAGTGCATAGGATGGGTTATGTGTCAAATGTTGCAAATCCTTAGTCATATGGAAAAGGCTGCGGCTGCAAAATTGCATAATTCCGGTTGCCCTATCTAGAGATTAGTTACAACATTTCAATTGCATCTGTCTTATTAAAGCTGAGCTAATGACAATTGTATTTGGGTGCTTTTCTTCAAGTGGGATGTGTGTCAAGAAAGTTGCTCTAGTGTGATGCGTGTTGGCACTGTGTGAGTTGGCAAGTCTGGTTTACTCATCTTCAGCGGGGACAGTCGCCAAAGAATGACACATTTTCATAGATACATTAAACAATATATGCATAAACTGCGCATCACACGAAATGGCTGCTGGCCGTCTACGTCTACGTTTGTGCCAGGCCAAAAATGATCCAGCAGAAGCGAAGATACACAAAAAAAATACACCAACAACACAAAGACACCAACACGCAGCAGTCCATGGACAGACGTCATTAACGGACGGGGACACACATGTAGACACTTCTCACAGTCATAGCACTAGATGTTTAGCAATCACAGACGGAGTAGGCAGGGGCTGCGGATGTATGCAGACTTCCGTGGTTCTTCCTTTGAGTGCCATGCATTATCAATGACCAAGTTGTCCTTTGCTAGTGCCCATTTCTTTTAATAAATACGGACCTACAGCTACAACCGAAAGAACATTTCGCACTTGCCTTCCACAACCCTATTTTGCTGTTCACCACAGACATTGTAGGCATGGAAAGGAGGGACAGCGATCGAATTAAGAAATCAACAACTTCATGAGAGTTTGTGGGGCTACAAGACCAACGCCTGCCGCAGATCTCATCACCACTTAGCGTCAATGGCAGCTCCTGTAGTTATTTACACGGCTCCCTCCGGGCCCTGATGTCATTGAAGAATTCGACGAGGAATTTCATTCGGAATACAAATGAAAAACAACCTCTAAAATGTTTGTGGCTCTCGCGAAAGTGTATGTTTTAAAAATGTTTTTTATTTACAACGCACGCGCGATTTTGGGAGGCGGCGATTCTTCCCGGGGTCTGTTGGGTGTAAAGTGCCGCATCTTTTTTGGGTCGCTGCGATTGTGTCGGCGTCTCTAAGAGGAGGTCTGCACTCAGCCATTTACAGTAGCTATGTTCCTGGCTCGTATCTAGCTCCCCGGGACTACTGCTGTGGCAGTCATCGATGTCCTTAGGAGCCCCACAGAAAAGAGACACCGGTGGTATGTACCCAGTGCTCTCTTCTCCCTCCGGCCACCGGGAACACGTGAAGTCATTTTATTTATATGAACATATTCACGCAATTTCCATCACCCACCTCCCGACAATCACTACTCGTATCCCCCACTCACATTCATGCACCGGCATTAGGCATTGTACTGATATTCAGCCACCAATTTACCCTGCCACCCAGTCGGCCCCGTCATTCACCGACTTCCGCTCCCATACGGCCTCTTCGAACTCACGTGTAAATGCCCCATCAATAAACACGTACTTATAATGATGGAAATCAATACCTATTGGCGTTGCTGAAGATTGTTATGCTCCTAATTGCTTAAAAGTTGTTTTCTCCCGTATACCCTTCGATGGGAACCATAAAAGGCCTCGCGGCTCCACTGTACCTGTGCAGGGCTCCGCATGTGACCTTGTCCGTAAGCGCATATCAAGAGAGTCAACCCTCTATCTATAGTCAACATCCTGTCGTAGTGATTTGATTTGATTTTCTTGGAAAATAAGTCTTAGTCAGTAAATGCGAGGTGATACCTCATTCTTTTTCATTCCCTTCGAGGGACTTTGTCTCGACTTTGCCCTCTGCATTTCTTTTGCAAGACTTTGCCCCTGGTGCTTTCACGCGCGCTGTCTCTCTCTTTGATTTTCTATTAGTCTGTCGGCAGGAAAGGGGATGACCGGTAGATCGTAAAAACAAAAGCGTGCTTTTCGATTACAACACGTCTCGAGGAATTAAGTGCAGGAGGCTCATATACAGCCAAGTAGAGAATTATTTCATAATACACACGCGCGTGAAGCGCAGGATTAAAAACTATTATTACTATATATGTTTTAGCTTTTATATAGCGCGAACTCGACCCGAAGGTATTGGAGCGCTTTACATGAGCACCAGTTACGTTGTCCAAGGACAGACTCATATTTTGGTAGGCACGGGGAGATGGCGTGATTTACCCAGAATCATAGGAGATTGAGCCGAGACTGATTATCCAACTCCAAACTCAGCAGCTCTGACCGTTCAGCCACATCCTCTCCCCAATCACTATATCTATAAACTAATTGTTAGTGAATGTCTTTCGGAGACAAACAAATAGAAGGGGCATCTTATGCGGAAAGGCAATTTACTCTTCAGCCAAATCCCATATAAAACAGAAGCACAATGAAAAAAAACTCTGGGGGTGCACATACAACACATACTTACTGAGAATAAGCACCCTAAAAGTTAAACTAAAGATAAACTTGGGCACTTTTTGCCTCTACTGCAAATCCGGTGGACAGACTTTAAAGAAGCGCTGAAGTGTATGTAGAAATCACTAAAGCGTAGTCATGTGAATGGACGGATGATGATTCGGTGCTGCACTAGTTTATGTACTTGTATATATAGTGCAGTGACATGACTGGCCCTTACGCATTACGAGTTCACATCTGGGCGGGAGAGGTTCGGAGCTCCCTTCTACTCACATCCCTCACCGCAGACAATCCTTACCTGACCTCTTGAGCTCCCCCAAGGCCACTGCAATGCGGTCCTCAGCCTCCGGGGCCACGGGGACCCGCTCGTAGCTGGACCCGCCGACCTCAGCCGGGCTCCCACATCGCAGGGTCACCGAGCGATCCAGCGTACCCTTCCTCCTCCGAACGCTCCCTCACTGCAGACACACTCGGGGGTGTCCTCGGACACGATTGGGGCGCATGGCAGCAGACACAGGACTCTCCATGCCAAGCTCAATGTCGAGACTCTTCCTCCTCTACAAGAGAAATCAAAGGAAACTTGTTTGGTTTTACGACAGTGCCTGTGGGACTCCCCCGATTAGGGAAAACTAAGACGTCAAGAAGCCAGCAGCAGCTCAGGGCGCGGTCCACCAGGGCCACACAACATAAATCAGGGACGATGCCAGCTCAATGAAGCGCCTCTCAGGTGCCCCCAAGAGCCCCCTGCTCCCCTTGGATGTTAACAGGATTCAGTTATGGCTTGGATTTATGCACAAACCCAGAGCTGCCGCTAACTCCAGCCCTGCCCCACATTTGCAGTGTAAATAGGTACAACAACCCCACACAGCGGTAGCACTCTCTGCCCTGCTTCGCAAATACGGCATGTTTACAAAAATGGTAAACTACGTTCGTAACGGAGGGGCGGCCTATTTTAGTGCAGGTGCAGGCCGACTTAGCGATGCAGAGCCCGTTGTCCCTCTATGCCTCAATCATGGGCAGCATTTAGGATGGTGCTGCTGGCCTTTCATGCCTTACAGTGCCCGACCGCCAGTCAAGTCCAATCCAGCATTAGCCCTGCCCTTGCGCCTCGAGGCTGGGACCCATGCCTCTAGTGCCCGTCTGGTAGCCCTCCCCTGGCAGTGCGTACTGCACCTGTATGTCTTTAACAAAGCCCATAGAATCACTTCAGGCCTGGCCTCAGTTCAGCAGCAACAGTCCCTACGGGTCCCAGTCTCCCAGAGCCCCCCTCTGGCCCCAACCGGCTGTCTGTCCCGAAGCAGAGCCGTCGTATGCTCTGATCTTACCTTTCTTTCCCAGGTTGCGCTCTCGCGGCTCCTTCTGAGGACTGCACCTCCCGACCAGTCCCAATTCCAGTCTTTCCAAGCTCTGCCCAGTGGCACCACCACCCTCTATGCCGAGCAAGAGGGATTTCAAAGGATGTTCAGTAGCCCTTCCGATGCTCTTATACATCAACAGGAAATGAAGAGCGACAAAGCGGTATGGTAAACCTCTCGAAATATCCCACGTTTACTGGTGAAGAAGTGGTAGATAACGCTAATGTGCGCGCGCGAAAGGTAAGCGGCCGATCTAATTTCTTGAAAGGCGTAAAAACATAGAATAAACTCCTGGGCGGGGAGGAGCTGCCTGACGCATTACCATGCAAGTCGCAGTAAGTGCCCGTGGCAAAGCTGACTGCGCCCAGAGAGATTGGCAAACAAGCTCAGCCAGGACGTCCGCAACCTGGGGATTGGGGTTATCTGAGGCTACGTACAATCGTTATCCTGCCACAACCTTCGCTGCCAGCTGAAGGCGGAAGCAACTCAGAGGTAAAACCCTCCTCCTCTTCTATTTGCGTTCTCGCATTTCTTCCCCTTTCATCCAACAATTTTCCCTTTCATTAGCCACCCTTCTCTACACCCCCCTTTCTTCCCCATCTGGTAAATGTAAAAGCCGCTTTCCAGGAACTTTCCAGGAATCGGTGCAACGTGATTGCAGCGGCTCGTACTGCAGCCCGGGAAGGCGCCGGGTCTCCTGCCGGCAGCCTGCGGCAACTGCAGTCACCCAGTGGCACAACAACAGCTGTCAGCGTCTCCCTGCAAGAGACGCCGTGGAGAATGGTTCGAGTGGAAACCCAAACCATTCACAATGCAAGTTTTGGAAAAGGTCTAATCGTTTCTCCGTTTTAAAAAGCAGTTCACTCTGGGGTCCCGGACCTGAACTATATGGGTGATGATCAGCTGGGCTAAGCATAGTACTTAATTTGTAACAAAAAATATGTGCCAGGCCACAGTCAGGAGGCCACTGCAGCTTGCACCACCCATTGCCCCTCCAGCAATGCAAGTACCAACACAACTATCCACCATTTATACTTTTGTTATACAACAAACATGACCAATACCTACTACACAAGTTATTCTTATAGCTTTGGATAGCAGGTATCAGTCATTTTAATGTATGTTGAATTATTGAACAACTGTTCTTGTGCTCATTAAAAATCAGACATACACTGCCACCATGTGCCAGGCTTCATAAATGCAGATGTTGACCATACAGTGCTGGTGCTGAGCACTGGAAACCACAGGCTCACATGAAGCACTGGTTAAGTGCTAGCCCCTTTATCAATCACTTGGCTCTCAGAGTTAGCACAGGTCCAGCAGTCCAATGTTTTGGAGTGTGGGAGGAGTGCAAGACATTAACATACACAAGATTCAAAGTTCAAACGTTAACCCCAATAAGCAGATAGTCTAGTCAAATGCACTCTTTTGTGATGAAAGTAGTATTTAATAAAAGCACACACAGTATTTTAACAGCACACTAAATAATATCCGCAGTCTCTTAAGATTGGCACACTAGTGTAGTCCTGTGCAGTGACCTCGAGTTTCCCCCTTCTAATGGGCCTTGTTATTTTCCTTTCGGTAATCGAGAAGACTTTCAGATGTGTCCGACACTGGTCACTATACAGGAAAGTCTTGTTTTGGTCTTAAGAGTCAATTTGAGCAGTGCTACGCACTACGTTTGTAAACGTCCCAGGAAGGCCTGAAGGTCTGAAACAGTTTCACCCGACCCACAGCAATCAGCGAGTTAAGGGAGGACTTGGGGTTTTCTTCTCAGACCCCAGTCTCATGATGGGTGACGCCCACAGCATTTTTCAGTCTGTTCTGGATGATGTACTGGGCCGCCACAGTCTCCTGACAGCCCACTGCAGTACTATACATCTCCTCCTCAGCTTCCTCGACTTTTGGTGAGTGTTACCATGGACGGTAGTCACTAGATTAGTGCTCCTACTGGTTGCTCCTTCATCAGAGATGCTCTTGACACAAACTTTCAAACTTCAGAGTGGCCCCCACATGGCATACGGGGATTGCTGATAAATTCCACCACAAGGACCACAGCTTTAATCTTCAAGGTGGCCACACCTAGTATACCCGGGTAGCTGACTTACTCCAGTAAGGGCAACGGGTTTACAATTCATGGTGGCCCACACCTGGCATGCAGGGGTCACCAACTTACAACAGCAAGGATGACAGCTCTCAAGTTCAAAATGACCGGCATCTGGCATACAGGAGTCACCAACTTCACAAGAGGGGGAGACTACCCTCGGTCTTGCAACAATCCTAACCATGCACGTCGATTTACAGGATATACAGTTTGCTCACATGAATCCGCTCAGCAGGATCCCCACTGAGCCTTGTTGCCTCAAGAGGCTCTCCTTTGCTTCACAAAGTCTGCTGTTCTTTGCAGGTGTGCAGAAAGCTGGTGATCCATGCTCAAGGAAAATATCTTGACATCATGGATGATGGTCCCTCACCCAGCGGGATGACTACCAGACTTTGGTCCCCAGCCCTAGTTGCAGTAGCTCAAAGTCTTGGTCATCTTCTTTCCATATTGGTGAACAGCTTGTGGGACTCATGCTCCCACTTTTATAGTCAATTTCCAGACACAGATATGATTTAGTGTCTGGTCCTTAGAAATTCATGTTGTGAGTTTTGACTCCTTTAAAGTACCCTCTTCTCTGTCTTGTCCTTTGGCAAAAGGACAGTCTGCCACAGTAGGAGATTTTGCAATTCCAATTGACCCACAACACAGGCCGCCAGGCCCAACATCTGGTTGGGTTTCCTGAGATCATATAGCCAGAGTACCTAGTGTTGGTAATATCCACTTTTGACTCCTTTAAAGTACCCTCTTCTCTGTCTTGTCCTTTGGCAAAAGGACAGTCTGCCACGGCAGGAAATTCTGCAATTCCAATTGTCCCACAACACAGGCCGGCAGGCCCAACATCTGGTTGTTGCTCCTGAAACCTTGCAGCCAGAGTACCTGGTGTTGGTAATACCCCCTTTGATATGGCCGCAGGTTGGACCCCCAGGAGCTGAATTGGGCTCCTAGGCACTGGATTGGGCCTGGGATCCCTCAAGGAATAAAAATACTGCTGCTGCTAATGCATGGTAGCACCAGGACCTGTTTGGGCCTGAACTGTAGCTGCTTATTATGCAGTTCGAAATATGGACAGTTTATACCCGAATGGGACGTCAAGAAGGAACTCTAGATGTTACCGCCCCCAGGGTGTCTAAAGGAAACCAACACAGAGACAGAGAATCACTGACTTCTTGCCCCCCTCATGCATTTAATCCCCCCATAAGGAAAGATTCCAGCGGGTGTGGTTATCACGACAAAGGAGTCAGCTACTACTCATGAACAGAGACAACTCGCATCACTGCCACAATGCTTGAAGAGCAGCTCACGCGTCACTAATATGGTCCAGCAATGAGACTATAAAAATGTAGCTTAAGGGTCTATAGCAGAACTAGAGAGTGCTGGGAGTGACGAAAATTCCCCTCATTGGCTATATAAGGTATGAGACAAGAACATAAATGCAAAATTAGTCCCAATCAAGTACTGGCAACAAAAATGCATAGACTCCTAAAAGACACGTCAACCTCACAAGCTTGGCGATTGAAAATCGAAAAGTACACCAAGCAGACCCTGCAAGCAAGCACATGTCCAGAGCAGGAGGATGCTCTGTAAGTACAGAGTGAAGCAATGGCCACACCAATAATGAACACTGTGGCATTTTTACAGGGCAAAGAAGCTATTGGTATAGTATTCTAGAACAAGATTGGTGAAGTAGGAACTGATGTAACACTTATCAGACAAGATCTGAAGAATGCTATTGAAAGGGTGACAGAAACAGAGGAAAGGATAAGTGAGCTGGACAAATTAGTTAAAAAAATGAAAATGGAACTTAGGAAAATATCAGGTACAACCAAACCATTACTGGCAAGAATGGAGGCTGCAGAAGGCCGGGCACGTCAGAATAACCTGCAGCTGATTAGTTTTCTAGTAGTGAAGGGTACCCAAACAGACAGGTTCCTGCATGACTGGTCATATCCTGGATGCCAGAGAAGGAATTGTCAAACCACTTCATGACAGAAAGAGCTCACTGAGCCCCTACTCACCGACCGTTGCTCGAAGAACCTCCCCAACCATTTATAGCCAAGGTGAGAAACTTTAAAACAAGGATGCAATACTCTGAATAGCCAATACTAGAAAAATGCTTAAGTACAAATCCTTCTAGATCTTTACATTTTCAGACTATACTAAAAAAGCCCAGCAACAACGGAAAACATTTGAGGGAGTGAAACAAAACGGCAGGCTGTAAATCTTGAATATGTACTGAAATGTCCTGTTAAATTAAAGGTCATTCTCCTGAACAGAGAGCAATTTTTGACTCTCTTGCATCTGCTTTGTAATAGACAGCAGAAACTGAAGAATTCAATAGTTTTGGGAAGAGGAGCAGGAGACCCAAACATGGAGCACTAAAGGGGAGTGGTGCATCTGGATGGAGACCTTAGATAGCCATACAATGGAATATGTTCCGAATAAGGGCCAAAAGAGGAGATGACTATCCACACAGGGGATCTGCAGTGGAGAAGACACCAATTACAAGGATTAAAAACGTGGGTCTAGGTCCCCACACTGAGAAGACAGGCACTGAATGGAAAAAGATGAAAAAATTCCCCGAATCACCTGATGTGAACAACATTGAAGGTCATTTATTTGGAATGAGACCTTTGGAGTTCAGTAGAATACAATCTAAGTCTGGCAGAGAAACTGTATGGTTGTGTACTATAGTACAGGACAAAAATGATAATAGATGATAAAAGGTATCGTATGGAAAGCACACATGATGGCAGGGTCACTGAGGCAATGGATGTTCTGTCTCTACAACTCTTCATCTGCTCAATGTTGGTACATATGTTTGAAACCAGTGAGTGGATGGAGAAAAGATTGAAGAGTTAAATATTAATGTTAGGGCAAAAGGCATGCCATGCATTGGGAAGGCAGGCAGTTTTTAGGCTATCACACAGAAACTCCACAAGCTTCCCATACTCAAGAGGTGCCTATTCAAGATTCTTACTCATGTCTACAAAGCCCTGCACAACCATGGATCAGCACACATCAACCTGAACTTCCAATGACTCTCCAGACACCTGCGCTCCACTTCTCACTCCCTCACAGACACCCCCTGCAATTACCACAGCAACATGGCTGGCTGATCCTTCTTACCTTGTTACATAATCCTGGAACAGCCTCCCCATCCACCTAAGGACTTGCCCCTCCCTTCAGGAATTCAGAAAGGGACTCAAGAGCTGGCTCTTCGACTGAGTACCCAAGCAAATATGACCCAGAGCCTGGATATCTCTCCAGATGATTAGTGCACATTACAAATCCAGATGATCGTTTGAGTATGGGGTAATGTAAGTTATTTCTAACCAGAAAGTAGGCCTGACAACGCAAATCATACAAGTAGCTCATTTCTCCATAGATATGGATACAATCATGTGGAGTATAGAGAATACAGCATGATGAAGCAGACACATTATCAACATGCAATGTCACTGAACTGGGGAATACAATTAAAAGAGCAATGGTCTCAAGGGCACTGACACTCCATAAGGCTGATCTGGACTTCCTTCAAGAGACACACCTGAAAAGTACAACCTGATAGTTTACAAGAAGGGGGAAATACTTGGTATTGTTCCACTCTGGATTTACAAGTGGATAAGGAGTGGTGGGAGTTGCAATATTACCTAAAAAATCAATAGCTTCCGCCCCTCCCAAACATTGTTGGATGCAACTGGGAGATAGACAGTGATAATGGGAGTTTGAGAGGTAGAAACCATGTTATTGGTAAATGTGCACAATCCACTTGGTCTACAAAATGACACACTGCAAGTCCATACCTGATTTCAATGAAAATAATGGGGGCAACCTTAATAAGAGTCTACACCTGCATCTAGACAGACTAAGCAGCAATCACATACTGAGCACCTAAACTGAGAGACTGAAAATCTTTACTCAGGCAATAGGGCTATGGGACATTTAAAGGTTGTTCAACCAGAAGATGAATGCCTTTCTCATTATTTAGAAGCACACAACTATCACTCACTGTGAGAAAGTAGCATCTTTATAGCATGGTTACCCCCATTTGTGGCCTGTTTCTCAGTGTGTTTGACTGTGTCACTGGGATCCTGCTAACCAGCACCCCAGTGCTTATGCTTTCTCCCCTTTCAGTTTGGTTGTTGGATACTGCTAACACAGTATTCCACCCACAATTGGCATACTAGTGCCCCCTTATAAGTCCCTAGTATATGGTACCTAGGTACCCAGGGGATTGGGGTTTCAGGGGATCCCTATGGGCTGAGGTATTACTTTTGCCACCCATAGGGAGCCCATGCAAAGGCTTAGGCAGGACTGCCATTGCAGCCTGTGTGAAATGGTGCATGCACAATTTCACATCCATTTACATTGCACCAGGTTACTTATAAGTCACCTATATACCAGGCCTTCTAACTCTAAAGGCTGGGGGCAGAGTACCTGTGTGTGAGGGCACCTCTGCACAAGCAGAGGTGTCCCCACATCGTCCAGGACCATTTCCCCAGACTTTGTGAGTGCAGGGATACCATTTTACGTGTGCACTGGACATAGATCAATACCTATGTCCAGCTTCACAATGGTAACTCTGTATATTGCCATGTAAGGTGTCGAACATTTTGGAATTAGACCTCAATGCTGATTCTAACATTGGTTGTATAATTCCATGCACTCTGGGGGCTCCACAGTGGACCCCCAGTACTGCAATACCAGCCTTCTGAGGTTTTCCAGGCACCCCCCAGCTGCTGCCATCTCACAGACAGGTTTCTGTCCTGCTGTTGCTCAAGCAGCTTGATCCCAGGAAGACAGAACAAAGGATTTCCTTTAGGAGAGGAGTGTTACACCCTCTCCCTTTGGAAATAGGTGTTACAGGCATGGGAGGTGTAGCCTCCCAGAGCCTCTGGAAATGTTTGAAGGGCACAAATGGTGCCCTCCTTGCATAATGCAGTCTACACCAGGTCAGAGACCCCCAGTTCCTGCTCTGCCACGAAACTGGACAAAGGAAAGGGGAGTGACCATTCCCTGTCCATCACCACCCCAGGGGTGGTGCACAGAGCTCCTCTAGAGTGTCCCTGGGTTTTGCCATCTTGGATTCCGAGGTGGTGAGGCACTCTGGGAGCATCTGAGTGGCCAGTGCCATCAGGTGGCGTCAGAGCCCTACCCTGATAGGTACTTACCTGTGTAACTGACCAAGCCCCCTTTCAGGGCTATTTAGGCTCTCTCCTCTGGGTGTTTCCTCAAATTCAGATTGCAAGACCCCAGCAGGAATCCTCTGCATCTTTACATCACCTTCTACCGACAAAACTGCATCTGGACCCTCCAGGAACTCTACAAACTGCAACAAAGAAGCAAAGACACCTTCTGCAGCATTGTATCTTCAGCTTCTGCCAGCAACTACAACTGTTTCAGGTCGTGCATCCTCTGAGGACTGCCTGTCTTCAGACTGACCCAAAAGAACAAAGGAATCTCCCTTGAAGTGAAGGAGTCCCTTCCCTGCTTCAGCAGGCATTCCCTCTGCAACGATGACCGGTGGCTTGGGTCCCCTCTCCTGAAGAAGTGCGTGGATCCAGCAACGCGGGTGGTGGACTGAAGTGCTCCAGAGGGTCCTAAAGTCCAGCTGTCCAACTTTGGTGGAGGTAAGAGCTTGCCTCCCCACACAAGACAGTACCCCGATACACTGCGTGATTTGCAGTTGCCAAGGCTTGTGTGCGACCTTCCATGAAGTTCTTCATGCACAGCACAGCTCCAGCTCCTGGCACTCCTTTCTGCGATGCACAGCTTCCTGAGTGGTTCTCCAGTGGCGTGGGATCCCTTTGTGTAGTGCTGCATGGGCCTCGATGTGCACGTTCTATGTCCCCGTGCTGTGGGACTCCTGTGTGCGCTGCCTGGTCTTCTGAGGGCTCTCTGGGTTGCTGAGAGCCCCCTTTGTCTCCCCTTCCTGGGTACAGGCCACAAGGTCCCTCCTGGTCCCGGGAAGCCATTTTCCGTTAACAGCGTGCTTTGTGTGTGCCAAGGCTTGCTGGCGGAATCCAGTGACGCAAACCAGACTTCAATCATCCAGCCGGCCTGGGACATCATCTGCACCAACCAAGAACCCGTATTCGTCTTCTTGGGTGCAGTACTGACTATTCTTCTTCACCAGTGGTTCTTCTTTTTCACATTCATCTGGGTTAGCAGGGGCTCCTGTTCTCCCTGGACTCTTCAGTGCTTCGTGGACTTGGTCCCCTTCTTCCACAGGTCTTCAGGTCCAGGAATTCATCGTTGGTGTCTTGCAGTCTCTTCTGGTTCCTGCAAAATGTTCTATCACATGTTCTTGTGTGTTCTAGGAAACGTACTTTGATTTATTCATGCTTTCCTGGGCTCTGGGGTGGGTTCTATTAATTACCTTTGGTGTTTTCTTACACTCCTAGCGCCCCTCTACACAATACACTTTCCTAGGTGGGAAACCGACTTCCGCATTCTACTATGTTAGTATATGGTTTTTGTTCCCCCAGGCTGTAGGAGGCTGGACTGGCTTGTAGTGGGTACCAAGGGGTACTTACACCTTGCACCAGGCCCAGGTATCCCTTATTAGTGTAGAGGGGTGTCTAGCAGCTTAGGCTGATAGAAAAGGTAGCTTAGCAGAGCAGCTTAGGCTGAACTAGGAGACGAGTGAAGCTCCTACAGTACCACTAGTGTCACATGCACAATATCATAAGAAAACACAATACACAGATATACTAAAAATAAAGGTACTTTATTTTTATGACAATATGCCAAAGTATCTCAGTGAGTACCCTCAGTATGAGGATAGCAAATATACACAAGATATATGTACACAATACCAAAATATGCAGTAATAGCAATAGAAAACAGTGCAAACAATGTATAGTCACAATAGAATGCAATGGGGGCACATAGGGATAGGGGCAACACAAACCATATACTCTAGAAGTGGAATGCGAACAACGAATGGACCCCAAACCTATGTGACCTTGTAGAGGGTCGCTGGGACTGTAAGAAAACAGTGAGGGTTAGAAAAATAGCCCACCCCAAGACCCTGAAAAGTGGGTGCAAAGTGCACCTAAGTTCCCCAAAGAGCACAGAAGTTGTGATAGGGGAATTCTGCAGGAAAGACCAACACCAGCAATGCAACAACGATGGATTTCCAGACGAGAGTACATGTGGAACAAGGGGACCAAGTCCAAAAGTCACGATCAAGTCGGGAGTGGGCAGATGCCCAGGAAATGCCAGCTGTGGGTGCAAAGAAGCTGCCACCGGATGGTAGAAGCTATGGATTCTGCAAGAACGACAAGGGCTAGAAACTTCCCCTTTGGAGGATGGATGTCCCACGTCGTGAAGAGTCGTGCAGAAGTGTTTTCGTGCAGAAAGACTGCAAACAAGCCTTGCTACCTGCAAGGGTCGCGGTTAGGGTTTTTGGATGCTGCTGTGGCCCAGGAGGGACCAGGATGTCGCCAATTGCACGAGGGGGCGTCCAGCAAGACAAAGGGCCCACTCAGAAGCAAGCAGCACCCGGAGAAGTGCCGGAACAGGCACTACGAAGTGGAGTGAACCGGAGCTCACCCGCAGTTACACAAGAGGGTCCCGCGACGCCAGAGGGCAACTCAGGAGGTCGTGCAATGCAGGTTAGAGTGCCGGGGACCCAGGCTTGGCTGTGCACAAAGGAAATCCTGGAAGAGTGCACAGGAGCCGGAGTAGCTGCAAAACATGCGGTTCCCAGCAATGCAGTCTAGCGTGGGGAGGCAAGGACTTACCTCCACCAAACTTGGACTGAAGAGTCACTGGACTGTGGGAGTCACTTGGACAGAGTTGCGGAGTTCCAGGGACCTCGCTCGTCGTGCTGAGAGGAGACCAGTGATGCAGTTCTTTGGTGCCTGCGGTTGCAGGGGGAAGATTCCGTCGACCCACGGGAGATTTCTTCGGAGCTTCTAGTGCAGAGAGGAGGCAGACTACCCCCACAGCATGCACCACCAGGAAAACAGTCGAGAAGGCGGCAGGATCAGCGTTACAAGGTCGCAATAGTCGTCTTTGCTACTTTGTTGCAGTTTTGCAGGTTTCCAGCGCAGTCAGCAGTCGATTCCTTGGCAGAAGGTGAAGAGAGAGATGCAGAGGAACTCTGATGAGCTCTTGCATTCGTTATCTAAAGAATTCCCCAAAGCAGAGACCCTAAATAGCCAGAAAAGGAGGTTTGGCTACTTAAGAGAGAGGATAGGCTAGCAACACCTGAAGGAGCCTATCAGAAGGAGTCTCTGACGTCACCTGCTGGCAATGGCCACTCAGAGCAGTCCAGTGTGCCAGCAGCACCTCTGTTTCCAAGATGGCAGAGGTCTGGAGCACACTGGAGGAGCTCTGGGCACCTCCCAGGGGAGGTGCAGGTCAGGGGAGTGGTCACTCCCCTTTCCTTTGTCCAGTTTCGTGCCAGAGCAGGGCTGGGGGATCCCTGAACCGGTGTAGACTGGCTTATGCAGAAATGGGCACCATCTGTGCCCATGAAAGCATTTCCAGAGGCTGGGGGAGGCTACTCCTCCCCAGCCCTAACACCTTTTTCCAAAGGGAGAGGGTGTAACACCCTCTCTCTCATGAAGTCCTTTGTTCTGCCTTCCTGGGCCAGGCCTGGCTGGACCCCAGGAGGGCAGAAACCTGGCTGAGGGGTTGGCAGCAGCAGCAGCTGCAGTGAAACGCCGGGAAAGGTAGTTTGGCAGTACCCGGGTCTGAGCTAGAGACTCAGGGGATCATGGAATTGTCTCCCCAATGCCAGAATGGCATTGGGGTGACAATTCCATGATCCTAGACATGTTACATGGCCATGTTCGGAGTTACCATTGTGACGCTATACATATGTCGTGACATATGTATAGTGCACACGTGTAATGGTGTCCCCGCACTCACAAAGTCCGGGGAATTTGCCCTGAACAATGTGGGAGCACCTTGGCTAGTGCCAGGGTGCCCACACACTAAGTAACTTAGCACCCAACCTTTACCGGGTAAAGGTTAGACATATAGGTGACTTATAAGTTACTTAAGTGCAGTGGTAAATGGCTGTGAAATAACGTGGACGTTATTTCACTCAGGCTGCACTGGCAGGCCTGTGTAAGAATTGTCAGATCTCCCTATGGGTGGCACAAGAAATGCTGCAGCCCATAGGGGTCTCCTGGAACCCCAATACCCTGGGTACCTCAGTACCATATACTAGGTGTAAGGAAATGCCTCCTTGGCATGGTTACCCCCTGACATTTTGCCTTTGCTGATGCTATGTTTTGAATTGAAAGTGTGCTGAGGCCTGCTAACCAGGCCCCAGCACCAGTGTTCTTTCCCTAACCTGTACTTTTGATTCCACAATTGGCACACCCTGGCATCCAGGTAAGTCCCTTGTAACTGGTACCCCTGGTACCAAGGGCCCTGATGCCAGGGAAGGTCTCTAAAGGGCTGCAGCATATCTTATGCCACCCTGGGGACCCCTCACTCAGCACAGACACACTGCTTGCCAGCTTGTGTGTGCTGGTGAGAACAAAACGAGTAAGTCGACATGGCACTCCCCTCAGGGTGCCATGCCAACCTCACATTGCCTATGCAGTATAGATAAGTCACCCCTCTAGTAGGCCTTACAGGCCTAAGGCAGGGTGCACTATACCATAGGTGAGGGCACCAGTGCATGAGTACTGTGCCCCTACAGTGTCTAAGCCAAACCTTAGACATTGTAAGTGCAGGGTAGCCATAAGAGTATGTGGTCTGGGAGTCTGTCAAACACGGACTCCACAGCACCATAATGGCTACACTGAAAACTGGGAAGTTTGGTATCAAACTTCTCAGCACACTAAATGCACACTGATGCCAGTGTACATTTTATTGTGAAATACACCCCAGAGGGCACCTCAGAGGTGCCCCCTGAAACCTTAACCGATTATCTGTGTAGGCTGAGTGGTTCCAGCAGCCTGCCACAACCGAGACATGTTGCTGGCCCCATGGGGAGAGTGCCTTTGTCACTCTGAGGCCAGTAACAAAGCCTGCACTGGGTGGAGATGCTAACACCTCCCCCAAGCAGGAGCTGTAACACCTGGCGGTGAGCCTCAAAGGCTTACCCCCTTTGTTCCAGCACCACAGGGCACTCCAGCTAGTGGAGTTGCCCGCCCCCTCCGGTCACGGCCCCACTTTTGGCGGCAAGGCCGGAGGAGATAATGAGAATAACAAGGAGGAGTTACTGGCCAGTCAGGACAGCCCCTAAGGTGTCCTGAGCTGAAGTGACTCTAACTTTTAGCAATCCTCCATCTTGCAGATGGAGGATTCCCCCAATAGGGATAGGAATGTGACCCCCTCCCCTTGGGAGGAGGCACAAAGAGGGTGTACCCACCCTCAGGGCTAGTAGCCATTAGCTACTAACCCCCCAGACCTAAACACGCCCTTAAATTTAGTATTTAAGGGCTTCCCTGAACCTAAGAATTTAGATTCCTGAAACTACAAGAAGAAGAGGACTGCTGAGCTGAAAGAGCCCTGCAGAAGAAGAAAAGAAGACACCAACTGCTTTGGCCCCAGACTTACCGGCCTGTCTCCTGCCTTCTAAAGAAACCTGCTCCAGCGACGCTTTCCAAAGGACCAGCGACCTCTGAATCCTCAGAGGACTGCCCTGCTTCAAGAAAGACAAGAAACTCCCGAGGACAGCGGCCCTGCTCCAAAAAGACTGCAACTTTGTTACAGAGGAGCAGATTTAAAGACCCCTGCAAATCCCCGCAAGAAGCGTGAGACTTGCAACACTGCACCCGGCGACCCCGACTCGACTGGTGGAGAACCAACACCTCAGGGAGGACCCTCCGGCGACTCCAAGACCGTGAGTAACCAAAGTTGTCCCCCCTGAGCCCCCACAGCGACGCCTGCAGAGGGAATCCCCAGGACCCCCCTGACCGCGACTGCCTGACTCTGAAATCCCGACGGCTGGAAAAGACCCTGCACCCGCAGCCCCCAGCACCTGAAGGAACGGAACTTCAGTGCAGGAGTGACCCCCAGGAGGCCCTCTCCCGTGCCCAGGTGGTGGCTACCCGGAGGAGCCCCCCCCCCTTGCCTGCCTGCATCGCTGAAGAGACCCCTTGGTCTCTCATTGAAAACCATTGAAAACCCGACGCGTGTTTGCACACTGCACCCGGCCGCCCCCGCGCTGCTGAGGGTGTACTTTTTGTGCTGACTTGTGTCCCCCCCGGTGCCCTACAAAACCCCCCTGGTCTGCCCTCCGAAGACGCGGGTACTTACCTGCTGGCAGACTGGAACCGGGGCACCCCCTTCTCTCCATTGAAGCCTATGTGTTTTGGGCACCTCTTTGACCTCTGCACCTGACCGGCCCTGAGCTGCTGGTGTGGTAACTTTGGGGTTGCTCTGAACCCCCAACGGTGGGCTACCTTGGACCCAAACCTGAGACTTGTAAGTGATTTACTTACCTGCTAAAACTAACAATAACTTACCTCCCCCAGGAACTGTGAAAATTGCACTGTGTCCACTTTTAAAACAGCTATTTGTGTTTTATGTGAAAAGTATATATGCTACTGTAATTATTCAAAGTTCCTAAAGTACTTACCTGCAATACCTTTCAAATGAGATATTACATGTAGAATTTGAACCTGTGGTTCTTAAAATAAACTAAGAAAATATATTTTTCTATAACTAAACCTATTGGCTGGATTTGTCTCTGAGTGTGTGTTCCTCATTTATTGCCTGTGTGTATGTACAACAAATGCTTAACACTACTCCTTTGATAAGCCTACTGCTTGACCACACTACCACAAAATAGAGCATTAGTATTATCTCTTTTTGCCACTATCTTACCTCTAAGGGGAACCCTTGGACTCTGTGCATACTATTCCTTACTTTGAAATAGTGCATACAGAGCCAACTTCCTACACTAGGGAATTATAAGGGTGTTCCAGTATGCCAATGTAAATTGGTGAAATTGGTCACTAGCCTGTTAGTGACAATTTGGAAAGAAAATGAGAGAGCATAACCACTGAGGTTCTGGATAGCAGAGCCTCAGTGAGACAGTTAGTCATAACACAGGTAACACATACAGGGCACACTTATGAGCACTGGGGCCCTGGCTTGCAGGGTCCCAGTGACACATACAACTAAAACAACATATATACAGTGAAATATGGGGGTAACATGCCAGGCAAGATAGTACTTTCCTACACAACCCCCCCCCCACAAACGAAGGACAATAAGACTAGCCATGACCTGATGAGTCTTCATTGTCTAAGTGGAAATATCTGGAGAGTCCATCTGCATTGGAGTGGGTACTCCCAGGTCTATGTTCCACTGTATAGTCCATTCCCTGTAGGGATATGGACCACCTCAACAATTTAGGGTTTTCACCTTTCATTTGTTTTAGCCAAAGTAGAGGTTTGTGGTCTGTCTGAACAATGAAGTGAGTGCCAAACAGGTATGGCCTCAACTTCTTCAGTGCCCAGACCACAGCAAAGGCCTCCCTCTCTATGGCAGACCAACGCTTTTCTCTAGGGGTCAACCTCCTGCTGATAAAAGCAACAGGTTGATCCTGGCCCTCAGAATTAAGTTGTGATAAGACTGCCCCTACCCCTAAATCAGATGCATCAGTTTGGACAATTAATTATTTGGAGTAACAGGGGCTTTTCAGGACAGATGCAGAGCACATGGCCTGCTTCAGCTCCTCAAAAGCTTTCTGACAGTTTGCTGTCTATAATACCTTTATAGGCATTTTCTTAGATGTGAGGTCATTAAGAGGGGCTGCTATAGAGCCATAGTTCTTTATGAACCTCCTGTAGTACCCAGTGAGGCCTAAAAAGGCTCTCACCTGAGTCTGAGTTGTAGGGGGAACCCAATCTATAATAGTTTGGATTTTCCCCTGAAGTGGTGCAATCTGTTCCCCACCTACAAGGTGTCCCAGATAAACCACTTTCCCCTGCCCTATCTGGCACTTTGAAGCCTTGATAGTGAGGCCTGCCTTCTGCAGGGCCTCTAAAACTTTCCATAGGTGGACCAGGTGATCATCCCAGCTGGAGCTAAAGACAGCTATATCATCTAGATATGCTGCACTAAAAGCTTCCAGCCCTTGCAGGACTGTGTTCACCAACCTTTGAAAAGTGACAGGTGCATTTTTCAATCTAAAAGGCATTACTGTGAATTGGTAATGGCCTCCAATGGTTGAAAATGCAGTTTTTGCTTTTGCATCCTCTGATAACTTGATCTGCCAATACCCTGCAGTCAAATCAAAGGTGCTTAGATACTTGGCAGATGCCAGTGCATCTATTAGCTCATCTGCCCTGGGTATAGGGTGAGCATCAGTTTTGGTTACCTGGTTGAGACCTCTGTAGTCAACACAAAATCTCATTTCCCTTTTACCATCTTTGGAATGAGGTTTTGGTACAAGTACCACAGGAGAGGCCCATGGACTTTCAGAGTGCTCAACCACTCCCAGTTCAAGCATTTTCTGCACCTCTTGTTTTATGCAGTCTCTGACACGGTCAGGCTGCCTATAGATCTTACTTTTGACAGGCAAGCTGTCTCCAGTATCTATAGTGTGCTCACACCAAGAAGTGGTGCCTGGCACAGTAGAAAAGAGTTCAGAAAACTGACCCAGGAGATTTATGCAGTGGTCTTTCTGCTCAGCAGTAAGACAATCTGCCAAAACTACACCTTCCACTAGAGCATCTTGTTCTGTGGAAGAGAAGAGATCAGGGAGAGGGTCACTCTCTTCTTCCTGTCCCTCATCTGTTACCATGAGCAGGGTGAGAGCAGCCCTGTCATAGTAGGGTTTCAGGCGATTGACATGGAGCACCCTAAGGGGACTCCTGGCAGTGCCTAAGTCAACTAAGTAGGTGACTTCACCCTTTTACTCAACAATAATGTGGGGACCACTCCATTTGTCTTGGAGTGCTCTTGGGGCCACAGGCTCCAAGACCCACACTTTCTGCCCTGGTTGGTACTGAACCAAAACAGCCTTCTGGTCATGCCATTGCTTTTGGAGCTCTTGGCTGGCCTGAAGGTTTTTACTGGCCTTTTTCATGTACTCAGCCATCCTAGATCTTAGGCCAAGTACATAGTCCACGATGTCTTGCTTTGGAGCTTTTAAAGGTTGTTCCCAACCCTCCTTCACAAGTGTTAGGGGACCTCTTACAGGGTGTCCAAATAGGAGTTCAAAGGGGCTGAAGCCCACTCCCTTTTGGGGTACCTCCCTGTAAGCAAAAAGGAGGCAAGGTAACAGGATATCCCATCTCCTGCGTAGTTTTTCAGGGAGTCCCATTATCATACCTTTGAGAGTTTTCTTAAATCTCTCAACCAGTCCATTTGTTTGTGGATGATAGGGTGTGGTGAACTTGTATGTAACACCACATTCCTTCCACATGGCCTTTAAGTAAGCAGACATGAAATTGCTTCCCCTGTCTGATACCACCTCTTTTGGGAAGCCCACCCTGGAAAAGATTCCCAGGAGGGCCTTGGCCACTGCAGGAGCTGTAGTGGTCCTTAGAGGAATTGCTTCAGGATATCTGGTGGCATGGTCCACTACCACCAAGATAAACCTATTGCCTGAAGCAGTAGGGGGGTCAAGGGGGCCAACTATGTCAACCCCTACCCTTTCAAAGGGAACCCCAACCACAGGCAGTGGAATAAGGGGTGCCTTTGGAGTGCCACCTGTCTTGCCACTGGCTTGACAGGTTTCACAAGACTTACAAAATTCCTTTGTGTCCTCCGACATTCTAGGCCAATGAAACAAGGGAACAAGCCTGTCCCAAGTTTTCATTTGCCCTAAATGTCCAGCTAAGGGAATGTCGTGGGCTAGAGTTAGGAGGAACTTTCTGTATTCCTGAGGAATCACCAATCTCCTGGCAGCTCCAGGTTTTGGATCCCTTGCTTCAGTATACAAAAGGTTATCCTCCCAGTAAACTCTGTGAGAGTCACAGACATCCCCATTTGCTTGTTTGACAGCTTGCTGCCTTAGACCCTCTAGTGTGGGACAGGTATGCTGTGCCACACTCAGCTCCTCCCTGGCAGGCCCCCCTTCACCCAAAAGCTCAGCAGTGTCTGCTTCCAGCTCCTCTGGTGTAGGTTCTGCACAGGGTGGAAATTGTTCTTCCTCAGAAGTTGAATCCACTGTAGAGGGAGGGATAGTAGGTTGTGTTTTACCTTTACTACCCCTAGCTTTAGGGAGAACTTGGTCCATTCTTCCAGGATCCAAGTCACCCTGTCCTTTGTGCTTTTTGTCCTGAGCCCTGGTTAAAGCAAAAATATGCCCTGGAATGCCCAGCATTGCTGCATGAGCCTCCAACTCCACTTCTGCCCAAGCTGATGTCTCTAAATCGTTCCCAAGTAGACAGTCTACAGGTAAATCTGAGGCAACCACAACTTTCTTTGGACCAGTAACCCCCCCCCCCCCAGTTGAGATTCACAACAGCCATGGGGTGGCTAAGAGTGTTGTTATGAGCATCGGTTACTTGGTACTGGTGACCAAGTAGGTGTTGTTCAGGGTGGACCAGTTTCTCTATTACCATTGTAACACTGGCACCTGTGTCCCTGTAGGCCTGAACCTCAAAGCCATTTATTAGGGGAAGTTGCTTGTACTTATCCATATTAAGGGGACAAGCAACCAAGGTGGCTAAATCAATAGCCCCCTCAGAGACTAGCACAGCCTCTGTGTTCTCCCTAACCAGACCAACCCCAACTAAATTACCAAAAGTGAGCCCAGCTACTCCCTTGGATTGGCTATTAGTAGGTTTTCTCCCACCACCACTGCTATTACTAGGGGCACTAGGTGTAGCAGCAGGGGTTGTAGTGGTAGGAGGCTTGGTGCTTTTCTTTGGGCAACTGGGATCAGTTGTCCAAAGGACTTTTATTTTACATAAATAGCACCATGGTTTCTTTTCTTTGTTTTGATTTGAAGAGGATTTGGGCCCACCACCCCCACCAGAGTGTTTTTGTGGGCCTGATGAAGACTCATTTTTAGATTTGTCCCCACCGTTGTCAGAAGACTTAGAATCCTTCTTCTTGCCATCCTTGTCACCCCCTGTATGAACTTTTCTGTTCACCCTTGTTCTGACCCATTTGTCTGCCTTCTTTCCCAATTCTTGGGGAGAGGTCAGATCAGAGTCTACCAGGTACTGGTGTAACAAATCAGACACACAATTATTAAGAATATGCTCTCTCAGGATTAGGTTATACAGGCTTTCATAGTCAGAAACTTTACTGCCATGTAACTACCCCTCCAAGGCCTTCACTGAATGGTCAACAAAGTCTACCCAGTCTTGTGAAGACTCCTTTTTGGTTTTTCTGAACTTCATCCTGTACTGTTCAGTGGTTAAGCCATAACCATCTAGGAGTGCATTCTTAAGAACTATAAAATTATTGGCATCACTTTCTTTAACAGTAAGGAGCCTATCCCTACCCTTTCCACTGAAAGATAGCCATAGGATAGCAGCCCACTGCCTTTGAGGGACTTCCTGTACTACACAGGCTCTCGCAAGTGCAGCAAACCACTTGTTAATGTCACCCCCCCTCCTTGTAAGGGGGAACTATCTTGTGCAGATTCCTAGAATCATGCTCTTTTGCAGGATGACTATTTGGAATACTGCTGCTGCCACCATGGGGTCCTAACCCCAACCTCTGTCTTTCTTTTTCTAAATCAAAGGACTGCCTATCTAAATCCAGCTGTTGCTTCTTGAGCTTCAGCCTGGATTCTTCCACTCTCAATCTATTGAGCTCCCTTTCTAACACTCTGTCATCAGGGTGGGTAGGTGGGGCATGCCTTGACACAGAAGTATGGTGAGAATGAACAGAGGGAGACCTGTCCTTAACAGATGGCACTACAGAAGTAACACTCCTACTATGATGAGAAGGAACACTTTTACTGTGATGTGAATTCACATCAGTACCAGCTATGCTAGGTGGCCTGCTAATGGGCAGGTTGGGAAGGTCCCCTTCTAAATCTTTTGCTAGGGGTGCCCCAGGGTCAGATTGGGAACCATCAGCTAATTTCTCAACAAAAGAGCCAACTAAGGTCTTATCTTGTTCAATGAGCATATTAACCAATAGTTCTCTAGAGGGATTCTTCCCTACCCCTAAACCTCTTTCAATGCAGAGACTCCTTGCTCCTTTCCAGCTAAGGTGATCATAAGCAAGTTTGGACAGATCAACAATTTGACCTGTGCCAGACATTATAGAAAGTGTTTAAGGGACAGAAAAAGAAAGAAAAAGTTTTTAGAACTTTTTAAAGAACAGGAAAAAAAACTTTTTAGACTTTTTAAGAACTTTTTGAAAGTTTAGAGGTACTTTTCAGCACTTAGCAAGAAGTGAGAGAAGAAAAGCAAAACTTTTTGGTTAGGTGTACATACACTGAACTTGTTTTGTATATTTTTCTCTTATGAAAAGTACAATATGACAAAGTGGTAAGTAGTTGCAAGTACTTATCTCACCGCTGCACAACCAATGTAGGAGGCTGGACTGGCTTGTAGTGGGTACCAAGGGGTACTTACACCTTGCACCAGGCCCAGGTATCCCTTATTAGTGTAGAGGGGTGTCTAGCAGCTTAGGCTGATAGAAAAGGTAGCTTAGCAGAGCAGCTTAGGCTGAACTAGGAGACGAGTGAAGCTCCTACAGTACCACTAGTGTCATATGCACAATATCATAAGAAAACACAATACACAGATATACTAAAAATAAAGGTACTTTATTTTTATGACAATATGCCAAAGTATCTCAGTGAGAACCCTCAGTATGAGGATAGCAAATATACACAAGATATATGTACACAATACCAAAATATGCAGTAATAGCAATAGAAAACAGTGCAAACAATGTATAGTCACAATAAAATGCAATGGGGGCACATAGGGATAGGGGCAACACAAACCATATACTCTAGAAGTGGAATGCGAACCACGAATGGACCCCAAACCTATGTGACCTTGTAGAGGGTCGCTGGGACTGTAAGAAAACAGTGAGGGTTAGAAAAATAGCCCACCCCAAGACCCTGAAAAGTGGGTGCAAAGTGCACCTAAGTTCCCCAAAGAGCACAGAAGTCGTGATAGGGGAATTCTGCAGGAAAGACCAACACCAGCAATGCAACAATGATGGATTTCCAGACGAGAGTACCTGTGGAACAAGGAGACCAAGTCCAAAAGTCACGATCAAGTCGGGAGTGGGCAGATGCCCAGGAAATGCCAGCTGTGGGTGCAAAGAAGCTGCCACCGGATGGTAGAAGCTATGGATTCTGCAAGAACGACAAGAGCTAAAAACTTCCCCTTTGGAGGATGGATGTCCCACGTTGTGAAGAGTCGTGCAGAAGTGTTTTCGTGCAGAAAGACTGCAAACAAGCCTTGCTACCTGCAAGGGTCGCGGTTAGGGTTTTTGGATGCTGCTGTGGCCCAGGAGGGACCAGGATGTCGCCAATTGCGTGAGAAAAACAGAGGGGGTGTCCAGCAAGACAAAGAGCCCACTCAGAAGCAAGCAACACCCAGAGAAGAGCCGGAACAGGCACTACGAAGTGGAGTGAACCGGAGCTCACCCGCAGTTACACAAGAGGGTCCCACGATGCCGGAGGACAACTCAGGAGGTCGTGCAATGCAGGTTAGAGTGCCAGGGACCCAGGCTTGGCTGTGCACAAAGGAAATCCTGGAAGAGTGCACAGGAGCCGGAGTAGCTGCAAAACACGCGGTTCCCAGCAATGCAGTCTAGCGTGGGGAGGCAAGGACTTACCTCCACCAAACTTGGACTGAAGAGTCACTGGACTGTGGGAGTCACTTGGACAGAGTTGCTGAGTTCCAGGGACCTCGCTCATCGTGCTGAGAGGAGACCCACAGGACCGGTGATGCAGTTCTTTGGTGCCTGCGGTTGCAGGGGGAAGATTCCGTCGACCCACGGGAGATTTCTTCGGAGCTTCTAGTGCAGAGAGGAGGCAGACTACCCCCACAGCATGCACCACCAGGAAAACAGTCGAGAAGGCGGCAGGATCAGCGTTACAAGGTCGCAGTAGTCATCTTTGCTACTTTGTTGCAGTTTTGCAGGCTTCCAGCGCGGTCAGCAGTTGATTCCTTGGCAGAAGGTGAAGAGAGAGATGCAGAGGAACTCTGATGAGCTCTTGCATTCATTATCTAAAGAATTCCCCAAAGCAGAGACCCTAAATAGCCAGAAAAGGAGGTTTGGCTACTTAGGAGAGAGGATAGGCTAGCAACACCTGAAGGAGCCTATCAGAAGGAGTCTCTGACGTCACCTGCTGGCACTGGCCACTCAGAGCAGTCCAGTGTGCCAGCAGCACCTCTGTTTCCAAGATGGCAGAGGTCTGGAGCACACTGGAGGAGCTCTGGGCACCTCCCAGGGGAGGTGCAGGTCAGGGGAGTGGTCACTCCCCTTTCCTTTGTCCAGTTTCGCGCCAGAGCAGGGCTGGGGGATCCCTGAACCGGTGAAGACTGGCTTATGCAGAAATGGGCACCATCTGTGCCCATGAAAGCATTTCCAGAGGCTGGGGGAGGCTACTCCTCCCCAGCCCTAACACCTTTTTCCAAAGGGAGAGGGTGTAACACCCTCTCTCTGAGGAAGTCCTTTGTTCTGCCTTCCTGGGCCAGGCCTGGCTGGACCCCAGGAGGGCAGAAACCTGGCTGAGGGGTTGGCAGCAGCAGCAGCTGCAGTGAAACCCCGGGAAAGGTAGTTTGGCAGTACCCGGGTCTGAGCTAGAGACTCGGGGGATCATGGAATTGTCTCCCCTATGCCAGAATGGCATTGGGGTGACAATTCCATGATCCTAGACATGTTACATGGCCATGTTCGGAGTTACCATTGTGACGCTATACATATGTTGTGACATATGTATAGTGCACGCGTGTAATGGTGTCCCCGCACTCACAAAGTCCGGGGAATTTGCCCTGAACAATGTGGGAGCACCTTGGCTAGTGCCAGGGTGCCCACACACTAAGTAACTTAGCACCCAACCTTTACCAGGTAAAAGTTAGACATATAGGTGACTTATAAGTTACTTAAGTGCAGTGGTAAATGGCTGTGAAATAACGTGGATGTTATTTCACTCAGGCTGCACTGGCAGGCCTGTGTAAGAATTGTCAGATCTCCCTATGGGTGGCACAAGAAGTGCTGCAGCCCATAGGGGTCTCCTGGAACCCCAATACCCTGGGTACCTCAGTACCATATACTAGGGAATTATAAGGGTGTTCCAGTATGCCAATGTAAATTGGTGAAATTGGTCACTAGCCTGTTAGTGACAATTTGGAAAGAAAATGAGAGAGCATAACCACTGAGGTTCTGGATAGCAGAGCCTCAGTGAGACAGTTAGTCATAACACAAGTAACACATACAGGGCACACTTATGAGCACTGGGGCCCTGGCTTGCAGGGTCCCAGTGACACATACAACTAAAACAACATATATACAGTGAAATATGGGGGTAACATGCCAGGCAAGATGGTACTTTCCTACACAGGCCCATTGCTATCTATTGTGATTTTCACTATTTGCAGTGTTTTCTAACTGTTTTTACAGCTGTTACTGCATTATAGTGTATATACTGTGCTTGCCTCCTAAGGGAGTATAGTTTCTCAGGTATTTTTGGCATTTTTGTCACCAAAATAAAGTACCTTTATTTTTGTAACACTGAGGGGGTGATTCTAAGTCCGGCGGGCGGCGGAGGCCGCCCGCCAGACTTCCCCCACCAAAATACCGCTCCGCGGTCAAAAGACCGCTGAGGGTATTTTGGGATTTGCCCTGGGCTGGCGGGCGGCCGCCAAAAGGCCGCCCGCCAGCCCAGGGCAAATCAACCTTCCCACGAGGACGCCGGCTCAGAATTGAGCCGGCGTAGTGGGAAGGTGCGACGGGTGCAGTGGCACCCGTCGCGTATTTCAGTGTCTGCATAGCAGACACTGAAATACTTTGTGGGGCCCTCTTACGGGGGCCCCTGCAGTGCCCATGCCATTGGCATGGGCACTGCAGGGGCCCCCAGGGGCCCCGCGGCACCCCCTACCGCCATCCTGTTCCTGGCGGGAGACCCGCCAGGAACAGGATGGCGGTAGGGGGTGTCAGAATCCCCATGGCGGCGGAGCGCGCTCCGCCGCCATGGAGGATTCTGCAGGGCAGCGGGAAACCGGCGGGAGACCGCCGGTTTCCCGCATCTGACCGCGGCCGAACCGCCGCGGTCAGAATGCCCTGCGGGGCACCGCCGGTCTGTCGGCGGTGCTCCCGCCGACCCTGGCCCCGGCGGTCTCTGACCGCCGGGGTCAGAATGACCCCCTGAGTATTTTCTTTCATGTGTGTAAGTACTTTGTGACTACAGTGGTCTTGCATGAGCTTTGCATGACTCCTAGTTAGTCCTCGGCTGCTCGCCCACACTAACCCTAGAGTGCCTGGCTTCTAGACACTGACTACATTTCACTAATAAAGGATAACTGGACCTGGTATAAGGTGTACGTACCTTTGGTACCCACTATAAACCAGGCCAGCCTCCTTCACTCATGTACAGATGATGTCTTTATGCCACAGACAAACCTTGAATTTAGCAGGGCAGAATACCTGGAGAAAGAAATATCTGATCACTCCTCGCTTCTTGTCACATAAGCTATACAGAAAAAATGGGGGATTGGGAAATGGGGAATTGCAACCTGGCATTTGACTATCCAGAGGGGACCGAACAATTAGAAGGACCAGCGGAGACATACTTCTCAGAAAACACTAGAACAATACAGAGTGCAGAAACATTATGGAGGGATATAAGGCTACAATAAGAGGGGAAATCATATTAGGGGAAGTAGGAAGTAAGAGAGAATGGGAACAACAGATTACTGGCATTGAACAGGAACTCCTAAAATTAGAAAACAAATATATCCTGCACCCCACTGAAGAAAAGATCAGGTAAATATGGACAAAAAGGAGAAGAAGCCAAGCATTCACAATCAGTGAGGTAAAACCTCCTATCTGACCAAGCAAAAAGGCTATCTGAGACAGTTGACAAAGCAGGCACACTTTTAACCTGGCTGAATAGTCAGGAAGAGGACCAAAGACATGTCAGGGAAATGTTGACTCCAGATTCCCGTAGAGTAACGGGAGATCTGAAAAGTGCAGAAGCCGTTGCAGAACACTTACACCACTTTTATATATCACAGCTGATAAGGCACCCTATAGACCTGATGCACTTCATTAGGGAACTAGAAAAACATATTGAGGAAGCACTAACACTACTAAAGCAAGGTAAAACACCATGCTCAAATGGGCTTCCATCAGAGTTTTTCTAAAATATGACAAGAATAGTGATTTAACCATTACATGACATACACTCAGGCATACCACAACAGCAAATTGTTGGCAAACTTAAGGACTGCAATAGTTAGGATGATCCAAAAAGAAGGAAAGTCTAGGGACCTTTGCAAATCCTACCAACCAATATTCTTACTGAATATGAAGACAAAAATATTGGCCAGAATACTGGCAAATAGGCTGTGGGATGTGCTAAAATGTTCCACCTGCATCAAACAGGCTTTATGCCCCAGAGATCCACCAAGCTCAGCCCTAGGCAGCTATTTATTATTCTGGCCAAAGTTGAAGAAGCTGGGGAACCAACAGCAGTGGCATTACTAGATACAAATAAAGCCTTTAATTATGCAGAATGGCCATTCCTATTTGCTATTTTAAGAAACGATGGGACTGGGACAAAAATTTACAACCTAGATTAAATTACTGTGTGGTGAACCCACAGCGAAAGGCAAGGCCAATGGGTGGGGTCGGACTGGAATAGAAAATGGGACCTGTCCCCAATATAAAAGTGTCCCCCATTAGCGAATCAGATAGCTAAAAAAAGGGGACCACATTTGCAAATTAGGGCAGTTTTAAACTTGTATAGACAAGCTGTATATGTGTTTTGCACGATATGGGTGACTTCATGCATTTGTGCTTGCTGCAAACAATGTTTGTGGTAATAGCAGCTAACCAATCCATAAAGCAGGCTCACAAACAGCCAGAGATGCAGCCCTCACACTGACCTGTCAGACGAGCCCTTGAGGCATTGTCTGATCGCCTTATAGGCCAGTCCAACAATGCTAATGGTACATGTAAGAAATTGGGTAATCTGTTGAGGGGGGCAGAAGCACAATCAGGCAATGACCTAATCCTTGACAGGGAGAGTCACAAAAGTCACTAAATTAAACTATGCTTAAACCTGTGATGGCCTGACACAAAGCATTCAGGCTTAGCTTAAAGGCAAAGTGTAAAGTATTTATGTAGTACACAAAGAGTAATAAAGTGAAAACACAATACAAGGAAAATCCCACATCAATTTAGAAAAACAGAGAACACTTTAATAAATAAAACAATACCATAAAAAAAAAATCCAATCAGTAGAACAGGAGATATTCACTTTTAAGGTTTTAGGTAAATATAGCGCCTAAAGCATAAAGTCACACTTTTAGTCATCTGGTTGTCCTAGACCAGGGAAAAGTCACAAATTCAGGTCCACTATGATGGAGGGCAAACCAGATACAGGGACCAGGCGAGCCCCACTGAAAAAATTACCTTTGCAAAGTCCAGTCCATTTTCAGTGGAGGAGACCGCAAGGAGCAGCAAGAGTGTTGCATATGGTCGTCGCTGTAGCACAAAGAGTAGGCCTGACATATTTGATGGTCATTGCAGTAACGCCAAGATCTGGTTGGGCGTCACAGAAGATCATTGTGAAGCTTCATACTGGTGGTCACGGCGGGCTTTTGTTTCTGTAGCACGAAGTGCAGATATTGAGTTGTCAGTCGTTGCTGGCAGTCCCTGTAGAGGAGCTTACCATTGACAGTCAGTGCTGGCAGCAGGGTCTTAGCACAAATGGGCCTGTTCGGGGTTGCGAAGAGCCCAAAACATCAGGAACTTACCTTCTTTCATAGTAGACGCTCATGTGAGGCCAGCCAATGAACCAGGACCTTGGGAGGCACATCTTGGGGATCAGGAATTCTCTCCAGCAGAGAAAAGCAGAGCTCAGTAAGGTTCAGTTACATGTCTAGGCAGGTCCAGTGTAGCAGGTCGGTTGGGCAGCTGCAGAGAGGAGTCTGAATCTTTTTGTGCCCCTGTAGCTCAGACAGGTGGTAAGCCAACTGACACTTTGAGTCACTCAGATAGCCTTGGATGAAGGGAGAAGGTCAATTCTTCCGTCTCAGAGAGCAGGGCAAGTCTCAAGAAGTGGCACAACCTTTTAGGGGTCAAGACAGTCCTCTAGCAGCAGGAAGTCCTCTGGTAGCAGCAGGACAGTCCTTTTGGGAATCAGACAGGCCTCAAGCAGCAGGGCAGTCTTTTCGAGAACCAGGCAGTCCTTCTTCAGTGATGTACAGAAGTCCTGGAGTGTACTGAACCGTGGCTCTGGAGGTCTAATATTTATACTTAGGGCTAGCCTTTGAAGTGGGAGAGATTCCCTATACTACCTCCACATCTAGTTCTGGAAGAAAATGTCTTCCTTTCCCCTATTCAGGTTCCAGGACATTTGGGATGACAAAAGACTAGTGCAGCTTCCTTTGTGTGTGGAGGAGGCATAGCCCTTTGAAATGTAAATGGGGCTGGGCAAGACTCTGTCCCACCCATCCTGTCCATACCTAATCCCCTTTTGTGTCACTGTCTGGGATGAATACACAAACTCCAGTAGCAGAGCCATTCACAGTCATGTGTCCCAGGATACTGGCAGAAGGCACAAATGGTTACTACATGAACTGCCAACTTTCTAAAAGTGGTATTTTCAGAATTGTGTGCAGTACAATTATTGAGAACTTAACAAGTAAAATAAATGTGCAATTAGGTGTAATATAATTTTCAGTGTTTTAAGGAAAGAACACAAGAACTTTAGCACTGGTTAGGAGTGGTAAAGTGCACAGACTCCTAATTGCAACAAAAACAAATGAAAAAACCACAGATGATGGATGGAATGCAGAACAAATCAAACATTCACCCCCACTCACATATCTGGGTTTAATGCATCAGGTTGTTTTGCTTGCCAGGCCATTCCAGTTTGGACCCAGCCATATGCAAATCAGTCTTGACCCTGTTCCCCATGGGAACAGTCCAGCCCAAACTGCCAGGCCAGGTCCTCACTGGAACAGAAACAAGCATCCTGGGACCGGTTTCAGGGTACCACCCTTCATCAGCCAGGCTAGCTTGAATCTGGTGGAATAGCAAGCACAGGACCCACGTCTGGGTATACCCTTGCCACCCAGGGCAACAAATGCGAAAACAACACATGATGAACGGAATGCAGGACAAATCAAACATTCACCACCAGTCACAGATCTGGGTTTAATCAGTCAGTTTGTTTGCTTGCCACACCAGTTTGGACCCAGCCATATGCAAATGAGTCTTGACCCTGTTCCCCATAGGAACAGTCCAGCCCGAAATGCCAGGCCAGGTCCTCCCTGAACCAGAAACAAGCATCCTGGGGTCGGTTTCAGGGTATAACCCTTTATCAGCCAGGCTAGTTTGAATCTGGTGGCGTAGCAGGCACAACAAATTCAGAACAACAGGAGCAGTGAAGGCAAAAAGTTTGAGGGAATACCACACCAAGGATGTCAGGAAAACAGAATGCTATTCTTGAAATTCCTTATTGAATGCGACATGATACAGGGATAATCTCTATACCCAGTGCTGTTCGCAGTTGCCATTGAATCGCTAGCAGAATGGATCCATAAAAATGCAAATTTAAGAGTTTGGATGTGGGAGGAGATCTGGGATGAAAGAGTCTCCGTTTATGCCAATGATATCTGATTTTACCTTGCCGACCCTGACACCTTCCATTGTGGACTAAAGTACAGGTTCAGCATTTATCAGAAATTGTATGGATTGTGTACTGATTTGGAGAAATCATCACTTTACCCACTGGGAGGTGTGGATATGTGGGAGGGATATGCCGCTACCCATGAGAATAGAGACCCACCACTTTAAATACCTGCCATTGTGAGGTTCCAAAAACAAATAAACACTATAACAATAAATTATTCCCACTGCAGCATAAACTAGAGGTGGATACTCTTATGTATGTAATCTTCAGATCCCCCTATGTGGGAAAGCCACTGTGTATAAAGTGATTACCTGGCCCTGGTGCACACTTACCGTGCACAACAGCCTCTATGAGATACCTAAAACATTTTTTTTGAAAACATCATCAACTATCAAAGAGGTCCACTGCAAATAGTATTGAAAACGCTACATCGATCTATCTACTAAGAGCGAGTTGCACTTCCAAATGTCCAAAAATAATATGAAGCATCTCAGAACTGCAAAATAAACAGATGGGCAAATGCCCTGTTTGATGAACAGGCATACAAATTCAATGGACTAGCAATAGGCAAGAAGAGGTTCATGTATGTATTATAAGGAGGAGGAACAACAGACACCAACCCCATGCCAAAAAGACAGTAACTCAAACATGGCATACACTGAACTGATAAGTGAGATGGGAAAAAGGACGATCCCCCAAATTCCCTTATGGGTGGGCACACAATTAAGAGTAGTGGCATCACTACCAGGAATTAAGGTGGAATGATATAAGAATAGCATCACTGGACAATGTATGGAATGCAAACAGAATAGCACCATTTTCCCACCTGGACATGGAGTATGAAACGGCTGCATTGCGGAAATTGAAGTATTTACAATTGCAACATGCACTGCAATTCAGAATATTGAAAGAAAAATTATCCCCCACTGACGAGGCAATTATTGGATGGACAAATTGCCAAGAAAACCATATTACTAATTGATAACACATTAATGCTAAATACCCCAAAAGAACTATATGGGTTCAGAGGGAAAGGGAAAAAGGACATCAGTTAATTAGAAGATTATGGGGGTCACTACAACATTGGCGGTAAAAGCTGCTTACCGTCGTGCAGAAGACCGCCAACACACCGCGAAAATTCCGCCACATTCATTATGACCCAAAGCCCGGAATCTGCCAAAATCTAGACACCCACACAAGTCCGCCACACCAAAGGTCAGTGATAAACTGGCGATAACAAAACCGCCACCGTCATGCCAACAGGAATACGCCCACACTATCACGACCCACGAAGCCACGCAGCGGTCTTACAACCGCCGTAATCCATTGGCGGTACACACCGTCGCGCTCAAAATACACAAACACATACAAAACACTACAACATTGGACAATTCGAAATACACACACCTGATACACATACACACACCACTCCCACACTCCCAATACAATATAAAACGCACACCCACATCACCACAATCCCCTACGACCACAATTGCGACAGAAGGCCAGAGAGAGACACCACCATCTACAAACTCGCATCCACAGGCACTCAACACCATCACCCACATAACATCTACGCACCTCACACAACACACCTCTAAATATCACCCCACACATCACAACACACACCACCCCACACATCACCGCCACCACCCCATGGCACTGTAAAGACACCCCAGGTTCTCTGAGGAGGAGCTCAGGGTCATGGTTGAGGAAATCATCCACAGCTATTCGGATCACAGGTGCAGCACACCTCCATAGCTAGGAAGATGGAGCTATGGCGAAGAATCTTGGACAGGGTTAACGCAGTGGGACAGCACCCAAGAAATAGGGATGACATCAGGAAGAGGTGGAACGACCTACGGGGGAAGGTACGTTCCGTGGTCTCAAGACACCACATCGCGGTACAGAGGACTGGCGGCGGACCCTCACCTCCTCCCCCACAACTAACAACATGGGAGGAGCAGGTCTTGGCTATACTGCATCCTGAGGGCCTCACAGGAGTAGCTAGAGGAATGGACTCTGGTAAGACAAATCTTTACTCTTCACCCCCCACCCTACCTGCATGCCATAACATACCCCCACCCTCGCCCTCACCCCCATCACTCCAACTCCTCACACATATCCCAATATCACAAACCACACACCCCAAACCCAAGCCCTGCATGCAACACCAAAGCATGGACACCCATCACCAAAGCATGGCCACTGTACATACCCATACACCCCCCTAAACCATTATCACACAAGGTCCTACACAGGAATGCAAGCACTGGGGTACATGGTCATCCACCCATTGCACACCATGGCACACAAAGATGCAATAATCATGCTTTTACACCCCTGCAGGTCCCCTACCCAACGTTACCGGACAGGAGGGTCCAGATATGTCCACTCCACCCACAGAAGAGGCCCACAGTGATGACAGCAGCTCTGTCCAACTGTATCTAGATGACCAGCCCGGCCCATCTGGGACCTCGGTACAGTCGGTTGCCCTCACACTGGCACAAGCCACTACAGACCTTCCCCCCTCTGGAAACACCAGCACAGCACCCACCCAGTGGGCCCATACCTCTGTCCCCAGGACACGTCAAGCAGCAGTGTGTCCTCCACTACAGGGAACCCAGGCTAACCCACCACCCCAACAACAGCAGGGACCTGGGGGCAGTGGCAGTGGGCACACGGTTCAGGGGACAGAGGCCCAGGAACACAGGGGAACTGGGAGGGCTGCTGTGCAACAGGGGAAGGACGGGCCCAGGAAACCCACTCTCCACGACGGCCTCTCCAACATCATGGGAACCTACCACCATTCCCAGGAGACAATGGTAACAGTACTGGCCAAGTTTCAGGAGACCCAGTGGCTGCAGGAGGAACAGTATTTGGGCTTCAGGGAGGAACTCAAATCCATCAATTCCACTCTGGGCACCATTGTAGGGGTGCTGAAGGAACTCGTCAACACCAGGAGGGACACTGTGGCACTACAAGGGGCCCCTGACACTAGCCTGGAAGATGAACTGCCCACCACCTCCACCGGCACTAGTGGACAGGAGGCACCGCCACAGGACCACCACACCAGCACCCCACCCACAGAGAGAGAACCACCCCGCATACGGTCCCTGAGATCCAGGACAAAGACAGAGTACGATGCCAAGACCCCCGCCAAGAAATGACACCACCCTGATTGTCATCCTTTTGTCCCACCTTGTCACCCTGTCCATTCTTAAACTGCCCCTGCTCCACTTCCTATGCCCCTTTGGACAATGCCCCTGTGAGACTAATGGACTGGACTCTGTCATGGACATTCCTCCACCATCACCCCTCACCATTTTACAACCCCCTCCAATATTGAGCACTTAATTAAACACCCTTAAAGCACAAAACAATCAGGTGTTTGTCTGTGATTTCGAAATAGTGTATTAGCAATTACAGTAGCAAAATGCTCATTCAAATGGAATGTCAACATACCTATGTCACACAGCTCTAGTCCATGAGGAAACAAAGCAGATGTCACACAGTGGGACCCATATCTGTGAAATCGTAGGGGAAAGTGACAACTCAGTGACCATACACTGGGTGAAAATGACAGACAGTAGAGAGGTAGTACATTTAAATCAGATGTAGCAGGAAGTGTTGTCTTCTTACCTGTGTCTCACTGGAAGTATTGCAGGATCACTGTGTTCCTGTTGTCGATGTCCTCTTCTTCTGCTTCCTCGTTTTCACTGTCCACAGGGTCCACAGCTGCCACAAGACCTCCATCCGGACCATCCTCCTGCAGAAAAGGCACCTGTTGTCGCAAAGCCAAGTTGTGAAGCATACAGCAGGCCACGATGATCTGGCACACCTTCTATGGTGAGTAGAATAGGGAACCACCTGTCATATGGAGGCACCGGAACCTGGCCTTCAGGAGGCCGAAGGTCCGCTCTATAATCCTCCTAGTCTACCCATGGGCCTCATTGTAGCGTTCCTCTGCCCTTGTCCTGGGATTCCTCACTGGGGTCAGTAGCCATGACAGGTTGGGGTAACCAGAGTCACCTGCAAATAGCGAGGGACAACTGTTAGACACACACTAACTCATAGGGACATCCACAGACCCAGACAACTATTCCCACTGTATTGGGTCCATGTGCTCACCTAATAGCCACACCCGGTGCCTCTGGAGTTGCCCCATCACATAAGGGATACTGCTATTCTGCAGGATGTAAGCGTCATGCACTGAGCCAGGGAATTTGGCATTAACATAGGAGATGTACTGGTCTGCCAAACACACCATCTGCACATTCATGGAATGGTAACTCTTCCGGTTTCTATACACCTGTTCACACCTGCGGGGGTACCAAGGCCACATGTGTCCCATCAATGGCACTTATGATGTTGGGGATATGTCCCAGGGCATATAAATCACCTTTCACTGTAGGCAAATCCTCCACCTGAGGGAAAACGACGTATCTCCGCATGTGTTTCAGCAGGGCAGACAACACTCTGGACAACACGTTGGAAAACATAGGCTGGGACATCCCTGATGCTATGGCCACTGTAGTTTGAAAAGACCCACTTGCTAGGAAATGGAATACTGACAGCACCTTCACTTGAGGGGGGACTCCTGTGGGATGGTGGATAGCTGATATCAGGTCTGGCTCCAACTGGGTACACAGTTCCAGGACTGTGGCACGATCAAGCCTGTAGGTGATGATCACATGTTGCTCCTCCATTGTCGACAGGTCCACCAGCGGTCTGTACACCGGAGGATGCGCCCATCTCCACACATGCTCCAGCGGACGGTGCCTATGGAGGAGAACAGCGAGCAGAGAGTCAACCAACTGTGAGGTACGTAAACACAGCTTACTCTGAAAATATTAGCAATTCGAAATTAGCCTGTATGAGTGTTTAGGCTAGGCCTACATATGTGTGACGCAGTCAAAAATAATGCCATGTTGGCCCATGAAATGGCGGCTGCCTGACCTGTAAAGTGGGACAAGGGGATATGAGGTAACTGCGTTGGCGTTGTACACCGTCGCGGTAGGCGGTCGAAGACCGCGGCGCAATCCTGCATTGGTTAACATTGGACCCTATGGGTCCCAGGAGTCAATGACGATGTACGCCGGTGGTGACGGTATGCACCGCCGTGGACGTGACTGCCATTTTCTCTCTGTTTAATCACTTGATACCTGATCTTTGACAGGAGAGGACCTACACTGCAAGTGCTGCTGTGACCGCAGTCTGGAAGAGACAATGGCTCGTGTGTCTGGGAAAAGGGCCCCTGCCTTCAGCACAGTGGAGTTGGAGAAACTCATGGATGGGGTCCTCCCCCAGTACACGCTACTCTACGGTCCTCCAGACAAACAGGTAAGTACACTGTGAGCATGCTGTATGGGCAATGCCTGTGTGGAGTGGGGTGGAAGAAAGATAGGGGGGTGAGAATGAGGCGTGCATGAAAACACAGTGAGTGCATGTGCGTCATGGCAAGGGTAGGGATGCGGGCCAATGACTGTGACGGTGCGGGCGGTAATATCTTCTCCTTTTCCCCTGTACTACTGCTGTAGGTCAGCGCCCACCAGAAGAAGGACATTTGGCATGCCATTGCCAAGGAAGTCCGGACCCTGGGGGTCTACCACAGACGGAGCACCCACTGCCAGAAAAGATGGGAGGACATTCGCCGCTGGAGCAAGAAGACGGCGGAGGCCCGGCTGGGGATGGCCTCCCAACGTGGGACGGGTGCCCGTCGCACCATTACCCCTCTGATGTTCAGGATCCTGGCGGTGGCATACCCGGAGTTGGATGGGCGCTTGAGGGCATCACAGCAGCAACAAGGGGGTGAGTACACTGTCATTCTGCTGATTCAGCGCGCATTGTAGGTGTCTGGGTGGGGAAGGTGGGCTGTGGGTTCCCCTTGGCCAGGGCGAGTTTAGTAGGCAAGGATCCTACTTAAAGCAGACCCTGTGGCACCCCACCCCACCTGTGTACAGTGCCAACTAGTCAGTCTCCTGTGACATCCATGTGTGCAGAAATCGGCCACAGCCTTGTAACCCATGTCCCTGGGATTGAATAGTGGACTCCAAGTGCGCGGCGTAGTGCAGGGGGCTTCTGTGTCTGTCGTGTCCACCAACGGTAGCAGTATTGCATGCACTCAACATGTCTTTCTTCTGTCTTTCCCCCTTTTTGTGGTCTCCCTGTTCTTGTGTGCATTAGCATCACCAGGCGGAGGAGCAGTGGCACCGAAGCAGGAGGGAGCTGCATCCCACATGGCCCTGGTGGGTGAAACTACGGAGTCTGAATTCACCAGTGGGACGGAGGGCGAGGGGAGCTCCACGGCGGGGACTGGTGCTGACACCAGCGATACGGACTCCTCCTCTGATGGGAGCTCCCTTGCAGTGGCAGGCCCATCTGTGCCCCTGCATCTACAAGTACTGCCGCCACCCCCCCTACCAGCACCGCCCTCCCAGCAGCCCCTCACCGTTTGCCCCGTGCCCGCTCACCCAGGAGGGTGGGCATCACCTTCGCCCCAGGCACCTCAGGCCCGGCCCCAGTCACCCCTGCTGCCCTCAGTGAGGAGGCCATTGACCTCCTCAGGTCCCTCACTGTTGGGCAGTCTACCATTTTGAATGTCATCCAGGGTGTAGAGAGGCAGTTGCAACAAACCAATGCATACCTGGAGGGCATTAACTCTGGTCAGGCAGACCTTCTGCAAGCATTTCAGACTCTGGCCTCAGCACTGATGGCAGCCATTATCCCTGTCTCCAGCATCCCCCCTCCAACTTCCTCCACCCAGACCCACACCCCTGTACCTCAGCCTATCCCAAGCACACCATCAGACCAGCATGCACCACCTCAACACACAAGGGAAGCTCAGGCAAACATAAGCACCACACATCCCACAGGCACTCACACGAGCATCAGACCCATGCAGACACACCAACATCCACTGCCTCCACTGTGTCCCCCTCCTCCCTCCCTGTCTCGTCTCCACTCACACCTGCATGCACTACATCCTCAGCCACTATGTCCATCACCAGCACACCCACCACCACAGCCCGCTCACATGCAGTCACCACCCCCACTACTATTCACACATCCCCTGTGTCCTCTCCCAGTGCGTCTGTGAGGCCACCTCCCAAGGTACACAAACACAGCCACACACCCACCCAACAGCCATCCACCTCACGACAGCCTCCAGCCCATGCACCTTCACTCAAAGTCAGCAAACGTACACCTCCTACAACCACTACCACTACCTCTTCCTCCACTCCCAAACCCCCTACAGCTACCCATCCCAGTGTTCCGAAGAAACTTTTCCTGGCCAACTTTGACCTCTTTCCCTCACCTCCCCCACCCCTTCAGTCTCCTAGGGCCTGACTCTCCAGGTCCCAACCTTGCACCTCAGCCACAACATCGGCTGGACCAGTGGTACCAGTAGTCACCGGATTATGGAGTGCACCAGGCAGCAGGGCAGCCAGTGTGGCAAGGAGCCAGAATACGGACAGTCCCCCACCTGTCAAGCATAAAAGGTTGGCCATGCCCAGCGGGAGAGGGGAAAGAAGTCAGCCACCAAAGCAGCTCCCAGGGGTAACACCATCCAAGCTGGGGAAGGGGCACATTAAAACCGGCAACTTTGGGAAGATCAGCATGGCAGACAAGACCGCCAGCAGCAGCCCCGCTGCCCAAGACAAGACCGCCAGCAGCAGCCCCGCTGCCCAAGACAAGACCGCCAGCAGCAGCCCTGCTGCCCAGGACAAGATCGCCAGCAGCCCCGCTGCCCAAGACAAGACCGCCAGCAGCAGCCCCGCTGCCCAAGACAGGACCGCCAGCAGCAGCCCCACTACCGAGGACAAGACCACCAGTACCACCGCAGGGCAGTGAGCGCCAATGATTACTATGCTACTGAGGCTGCCACGGGCAGGATGAAGCACTCTGGGCACCAAGCCCCCTCCAGAACCAGTGGAGAAAGGCATCCACTATCTCTGTCCTTGGCAGGATGAAGCACTCTGGGCACCAACCCCCCTCCAGAACCAGTGGAGAAAGACATCCACTACATCTGTCCTTGGTAGGATGAAGCACTCTGGGCACCAAACCCCCTCCAGAACCAGTGGAGAGTTACATCCACTACCTCTGTCCTTGAGAGGATGAAGCACTCTGGGCTCCAAGCCCCCTCCAGAACCAGTGGAGACTGTTATCCACTTGAGGGACTATGGCTTTGCACTCCCCAGGATTGAACAGTGGGCAACCCACCCACGGTAGAGACTTGAGAGACTGTGGCTTTGCACTCACCAGGATACACCAATGGGCATGGAGCCCCCTCGTGGAGCTGGCGTCGTGCACTCATCCGGCTGAGGTGCCCCCCCTTCCCTTCCCTTCCCCCTGAGGTGCCTGTTTTATCTCATGCCCCTGCAGTGTTCTCTCTGTCTTGTTCGGATAATGAGTGTGGGCCTCGCCCATGCCTTTTGGGCCCAGTGGTCCACGGACTATGATGGTGGTATCCCTTGGACTTGTGTTCTTGGTGTATATAATTGTTCATAGTGTAAATGTGTATATATGTAAATATTTTTGATTACTGTGTTTTAATATATTACAATCATTCGACTAATTTCCTTTTGTCCTTGCATTCTTCCAGGGGGGGTTGCGGGGGTGTAACTGTGATGTATCAATATGTATTGGTGTGTGTGTTGTTGTGGGTGAGGCTGGGGGTGGGGGTGTTGTATATTGCGCGTGTGTGTCACTGTTTTTTCCCTCCCCCCCTCCCCTGTGTCGTAGGTGCAGTACTCACTGTGGTCTTCGCCGCCGGCATTCGTGCTCCTGGTAGAGGAGCAGGAAGATAAAGGCTGGGAGTATCTGATGTTCTGGTTCCATGGCGTCCTGGTTCCTCGTGGGGTGTGTAGAGGTGAGCGTTTTCCCTTCGAAGTCCTGTTTCCGCCGTGTTTTTGTTCGTGGTGAATCCGCCCCAGAAAAGGTGGCGGATTGGTGGCTTGTAATTCTGTGGGCGGTACATTGTCTTCCACCTGTCTGTTGGCGGTTACCGCCGCGGTGTTTGTTTGTACCGCCGTGGGGGTCGGAGTGTTAAAGTGGCTGTCTATGTTGGCGGTTTCCGCCACGGTCGTAATTCCATTTTCTTTACCGCCGGCCTGTTGGCGGTTTTACCGCCGCTTTAACACCGACCGCCAGGGTTGTAATGACCACCTATATCTGGGCTGATGTATTTAGATTCTAAAGAGATATTACAATAAAAGCCACTGACACAACAAGCTAGTTGCGAAAAGAGATATTGCCTGGAAGTGGGGGAGCGCCTAGGTGCCCCAACACAAGAGTGGAAGAGAGAAATGGACAAATGCATGATAGCTGAAAAGAAAATATACAATGACAGGGAGTGCTCTAAAAAACTGACAAAATATGGGGAAATTTGGACACTTGATTGGAACAGAGATGTGTGAGGCATGGATTATTTCTGAGGATGACATAATACTCCAGATCTGTGAGGAATTGTGATGATGTTCCATTTGGTCATCAAATCCTCTCGACCACTGACTGGGCCTCCTGAAGGAGATGTACTGAGAAGTAATCCAATTAAATAGTGTAATGGCATAAAAATGTTACATAAAACAACTCACTTGATTGGTGATACGTTGTCAATGTGTAGAATTCTAGTACGCAGTAGTGCAGAGGGCAAATGGTCAAATTAAGTTACTGCTGTTTTTCATTCATTGAAAACTAACAAAATGTTATTTTAAACAAGCCCTTGGAGTCAGCAAGGAGAGGCAGGGAAACTGCCCAGCACCTTTCTACATTCTCTCTGTTGCTCAGACTTCAACTTATGGGCTAACTAATCCCCTTCCACATTGCACTCTTTCATATCACCATGCAGCAAGGCAATAAGAGGCTCACTGTCTTCCTAAACCTCCTCTGCCATAGCCATGATATTCACTGTGTAGTCTCTCCGGAGATAAGGCTTCTGCCAGTTCACATGGAATGCCCTTCATAGTTTTCTTGTGGTGCCTGTGTCCACCAAGTAGATAACTTCAAAAATCTTTTGAATTACCTTGTATGGCCCACATCCTTTGTCCTCCAAAGCCCTGGGACAAATAGGCTTCAGCCTTAACATCTCCTGACCTTTCTGATACCCAGTCAGCATAGCTTACTGGTCATAACAGGTCTTCATAAGCTTGCCCAGAGGTTTTCCTCCATTTGAATCATGTATTGCACCACCTGCCTCCTGAAGCCAATCGCATAGTCAACCACACCCTTCTGTAAAGTCTCCAAGGTGACTTCCCATCTGTCTCTCACTAAATTGAGTGGCCCCTGCAGCAGGTGTCCATACAGAAGTTTAAAGGATTGAACCTCACCCCCTTCTGTAGAATTTCTCTGGTAAACAAGAGACATGGCAGGAAAAGATTAAACTTCTTCCTGAGGGTCTCTGACAGAGTTCCAGTCATGCTCTTGAGTGTCTTGTTGAACCACTCTATCAAATTATTGGTTTGTGAGTGGTACACCATGGAAAATGTATAGGCCACCTCTGAATAGCTTGTGGCATGATATACCTCAACCAAAATATGCTTGTTGTCTGGCAGAAGGGAGAGATCAAATGGACCAACATTTTCTATTCTCAACAGCTCAAACCGAACACCTGTTAGGGGCACTAATGGTGCCTTAGTCTTCCCTTCTGACTCACCACACATTTAGCAAGCAGGACAGGATCTACAGAACCTCTCTGTATCTCTGCTCATTCCTCGCCAGTAAAACAGAGGGTCTTTCTAATGCCAAGTGTCATGCCACAGGCACTTCATGAGCCAGTGACAACAGGAAATTCTTGTGCACCAATGGAACCATTAGTATCTTGACAGAACCAGGCTCAGGATTCACTTGCTCACTATATGGTAGCCATTCTCCCATCCAAAATAGTGTACAAAAATAGTGTTTCCCAACCACTCCTTTGCTGACCTGTTCCTGGGCCTCCTTGTGAAGTGACACAATAGTAGTACACTCTTCCTGTTCATTGTGGAAATCATAACGGGTAGGTCTGCTTGCAGCTGGCAAGCACTGTAGCTCAGGGAGTGACCCAGGCTCTAGGACTTGATCTGCTTTGGGAGTTTTCTCCTCCTCTCTGTCAGATGCAAAACCATGACTTACATGACTTTTGCCTTACTGGATTCTGCCCTTTCCTGCAAACTGCTTTGTCCTGGTCCCTGCAAATCAGGAATGGTCCCACACTCCTTCTGGGACTGATGTGCTGCTGTCCTCTGGTCAATATAGCTGACAATATCCAAGCTATAAAGGCGTTTGATCCTGGCACTAAGCCAAGGACAACCAACATCTTGCTTCTCTACCACCCCCTACATTTACCATGGCCGCCTTTCCATTAATTTTTTCCTCAACTCAGGCATGCAAGTACTCCATGTTGTCACCACATGCTATCAAAGCTTGTTACCTTGGTACCAGGAAGAATCTCTTTAGGCTTGACATACTTCTCCTCAGCCATAGTCCTGAAAGCTCCAGTATCTCTCAGGGCAGGCACATTCCTCAAATTCATACTGACTTCAATCAATCAATCAGGATATATAAAGCGCAGCAAGTCACCCATCAGGGTCTGGAGGCACTGGTGTTCTTGTCATTTGAACAGCCATGTCTTGAGTCCTTTTCTGAATTTCCAGAGCAATATGGCATTCCTGAGGTTCAGGGGAAGATTGGTCCAGGCTTTGGCCACCAGGTGAAAGAAGGTACGTCCTCCACTGTTGGATCAGTGGATCTGGGTGGTGTCTGTGAGGAAAAGGGAGGCAGATTCAGATGTCTGGTCAGTTGGTGGAAAGTCATTTGTTTGATGATGTATGCCGGGCTTTTGTTGTGGAGGGCTGTGTATGCGTGGGTCAGCATCTTCAACTTGCATCTCTCATCGATTGGGAGCCAGTGTGGCTTTTTTAGGTGCAGGGTGATCTGAGTCCATCTATGGAGGTCAAGGATGAGTCTTGCAGCTGAGTTTTGTATTGTCTGTAGTCTCTTCAGGAGGTGTGCAGAGATTCCCAATGAGTGTTACCGTAGTCCAGCCTGCTGGTGATGAGTCCTTGAATGACGGTCCTTCTGGTGTCGATTGGGTGCCGCCTGAAATTCTTATAGGGTCTGGAAGCACGTGGACTATACTGAGTTTGCCTGTTTCTGCACAGATAACTTGCTGTCCAAGATGAAGCTGAGGTTGCAGGTGTGGTCTTTTAGGCGGGGAAAGGGCTGAGTTCAGTAGGCCGCCAAGTGTCATTTCATGGTGATGTCTTGTTCCTAAAAATGAGGACTTCCGTCTTGTCTATGACCCACCACCCCCAGAGGATTTTTGTGGGCCTGATGAAGACTCAGAATGTTTACTTTTGTCCCCACCCTTGTCAGAAGACTTACCATCCTTCTTCTTGCCATCCTTGTCACCCCCTGTATGAACTTTTCTGTTCACTCTTGTTCTGACCCATTTGTCTGCTTTCTTTCTCAATTCTTGGGGAGAGGTCAGATCTGAGTCTACCAAGTACTGGTGCAACAAATCAGACACACAATTGTTAAGAATATGCTCTCTCAGGATCAGATTATACAGGCTTTCATAGTCAGTAACCTTACTGCCATGTAACCAACCCTCCAAGGCCTTCACTGAACAGTCAACAAAATCTGTCCAGTCTTGAGAGGACTCTTTTCTGGTGTCTCTGAACTTAATCCTGTATTATTCAGTGGTTAAGCTAAATCCATCCAAGAGTGCATCCTTCAAAACTTGGGCTCGCATTACAACCCTGGCGGTCAAAGACCGCCAGGGCTGTTCTGTCGGAAGCACCGCCAACAGGCTGGTGGTGCTTTCCATGCGCGGTCGCTCCGCCGGGACCGGCGGTTTCCTGCCACTTTGGTCCTGGAGGTTATAATCCCCCAGGGCAGCGCTGGTTGCAGCAATCCCTAAGGGATTACGAGTCTCCCTCCCGCCAGCTTTTCATGGCGGCATGAACCGCCAAGAAAAGGCTGGCGGAAAGGGGGGTCGCTGGGCCGCCTGCCACGGCCCCATGGAGCTTTTTACTGTCTGCAACTGCACCCGTCGCACTGCCGCAACACCGCCGGCTCCATTTGGAGTCTGCTCCCGTGTTGCGGCCGAGATCCCCGCTGGGCCGGTGGGCGGAAACCAGGTTTGCAAATGGCCTCCACGGGAGTGCGGCCGCATTGGCAGCCGCCCAGCGGTTTCAACTTGGCAGGTGGCGATTCCCTATCTGGCTGGACCCTAGTAACCTGGCCTTTAGGAGTGAAAGATGCCCTACTAATGTGTGATCCTCTCCCACTACCATTGTCACTAGGAGGCCTGCTAGAGGGCAGGTCTTTGTAAGAACCCTCCCCAATCTCTTCAGGATACTCCTCTGAGTCTGATTGGGTACCTTCCCCTCTTACCCCCTCTTCTTGAGATGGGCCAGACTGGTTCTGGTCACTTTCTAAGAGCAGGTTGAAGAGAAATTCTTTTGTAGGATTCTTACCAATGCTTAAACCTCTTTCTAAGCAGAGACCCCTCAAACTTTTGTAGTTAAAACTCTCATAGGTTGCCTGAACAACTTTGGGAGTGAGCTCTACTGAAGACATGATAGAAAAGGTTTAAGACAGAGAGAGAAAAAGTTTTAGAACTTTTATAAGCACAGAGAAAAACCTTTTTCAAACTTTTTAAAATCTTTTAAAAGTTTTCAGAACTTTTCAGAAACTTAGTAGAATGTTTTAGAGCAGAAAGGTAAACTGTTTTGGTTCAATGTACATATATTGATATATTTGGTATATGTTTTTCTTATGAAAAGCACCAAATGACAAAGTGGCAAAGCAGTTACAAGTACTTATCCCACCGCTGCCAACAATGTAGGAGGCAGGCCTGGCTTATAGTGGGTACCTTGTGGTACTTACACCTTGTGCCGGGTCTAGTTATCCCTTATTAGTGGAATAGAGGTCTTCTTGTAGCTTAGGCTGATAGAGGTAGCTATGGCAAAGCAGCTTAGGCTGAACTAGGAGACATGCAAAGCTCCTACTATACCACATATATCATATATCACTATATCACAAGAAAACCCAATACTCAGAGTTACTAAAAATAAAGGTACTTTAGTGGCAATATGCCAAAAGTATCTCAGAGGATACACTCCCTTAGGAGGTAAGTAATATACACAAATTAGGTAAGTAACAGTTAGAAAAGTAGTGCAAACAGTGTAGAACACAATAGAATGCAATAGGAGACAATAGGCCTGGGGGCTACACAAACCATATACTCCAAAAGTGGAATGCGAACCACAAATGGACCCCAGGCCTACTGTATGTTGCAGAGGATCGCTGGGAGTGTCAGTAAACACTAAGGGTGTCCAAGATACCCAAGACCCTGAAAAGTAGGAGTAAAGTTACCCTACTACCCCAGAAAGACAGTATAGTCAAGATAGGGGATTCTGCAAGAGCAACAACTGCCAGCAAAACACTGAAGACGGATTCCTGTACCTGAGGACCTGTAAAGGAAAGGGACCAAGTCCAAGAGTCACGCAAGTGTCCGGGGGGGGCAGATGAAGGTGCAAAAGGGCTGCCTCCTGGTGGAAGAAGTAAAAGATTCTGCGACAACGGAATGTGCCAGGAACTTCTCCTTTGGTCAGAAGATGTCCCACTGCGTGCTGGAGGATGCAGAGTTGTTTCCACGCAGAAAGACCACAAACAAGCCTTGCTATCTGTAAGAGTTGTGGTTGAGGATTTTGGGTGCTGCTGGGGCCCAGGACGGACCAGGAGGTCGCCCCTTGGAGGAGGAGACAGAGGGGGTGCTCAGCAACTCAGAGAGCTTGCACAGAAGCAGGCAGCACCCGCAGAAGTACCGGAACAGGCACTTGGAAGATCTGAGGACAGCAGTCGACTCAGAGTTACAAAGGAGGGTCCCATGACGTCAGAGTCCAACTCAGCGATTTGGGCAATGCAGGACGGAGAGCTGGGGACCTGTGCTAGGCTGTGCACAAAGGAAGTCTTGGAAAAGTGCACAGAAGCCCGAGCAGCTGCAGATCACGCAGTACACAGGATTACTGTCTGGTGTGGGGAGGCAAGGACTTACCTCCACCAAATTTGGACAGAAGGGCCACTGGACTGTGGGAGACACTTGGACCCAGCTCCTGTGTTCAGGGACCAAGCTCGTCAGGATGAGAGGGGACCCAGAGGACCAGTGATGCAGAAGTTTGGTGCCTGCGTTAGCAGGGGGAAGATTCCGTCGACCCACGGGAGATTTCTTCTTGGCTTCCAGTGCAGGGTGAAGGCAGACAGCCCTCAGAGCTTGCACCACCAGGAAACAGTCGAGAAAGCTGGCAGGATGAGGCGCTACAAGGTTGCTGGTAGTCATCTTGCTACTTTGTTGCGGTTTTACAGGCGTCCTGGAGCAGTCAGCAGTCGATCTTTGGCAGAAGTCAAAGAGGGAAGTGCAGTGTAACTCTGGTGAGCTCTTGCATTCGTTATCTGAGGAATAGCCCAGAGGAGAGACCCTAAATAGCCCTCAGAGGAGGATTTGCTACTGAGAAAGGTAAGCACCTATCAGGAGGGGTCTCTGACGTCACCTGCTGGCACTGGCCACTCAGAGCTGTCCATTGTGCACCAACACCTCTGCATCCAAGATGGCAGAGGTCTGGGACACACTGGAGGAGCTCTGGGCACCTCCCCTGGGAGGCGCTGGTCAGGGGAGTGGTCACTGCCCTTTCCTTTGTCCAGTTTAGCGCCAGTGCACGGCTGGGGGATTCCTGAACCGGTGTAGGCTGGCTTATGCAGAGAGGGCACCATCTGTGCCCATCAAAGCATTTCCAGAGGCTGTGGGAGGCTACTCCTCCCCAGCCCTTCACACCTATTTCCAAAGGGAGGGGGTGTAACACCCTCTATCAGAGGAAATTCTTTGTTCTGCCTTCCTGGAACCAGGCTGCCCAGGCCCCAGGGGGGCACAAACCTGTCTGAGGGGTTGGCAGCAGCTGCAGTGGAGACCCCAGAAAGCAAGTTTGGTAGTACCCGGGTTCTGTGCTAGAGACATGGAATGATATTGGGGTGACAATTCCATGATCCTAGACATGATACATGGCCATGTTCGGAGTTACCATGGTGACGCTACACATAGGTATTGACCTATATGTAGTGCACGCATGTAATGGTGTCCCTGCACTCACAAAGTCCGGGGAATTTGCCCTGAACAATGTGGGGGCACCTTGGCTAGTGCCAGGGTGCCCACACACTAAGTAACTTGGCACCTAACCTTCACCAAGTGAGGGTTAGACACATAGGTGACTTATAAGTTACTTATGTGCAGTGAAAATGGCTGTGAAATAACGTGGACGTTATTTCACTCAGGCTGCTGTGGCAGTCCTGTGTAAGAATTGTCTGAGCTCCCTATGGGTGGCCAAAGAAATGCTGCAGCCCATAGGGATCTCCTGGAACCCCAATACCCTGGGTACCTTGGTACCATATACAAGGGAATTATAAGGGTGTTCCAGTGTGCCAATGAGAATTGGTAAAATTAGTCACTAGCCTGTAGTGACAATTTTAAAAGCAGAGAGAGCATAAACACTGAGGTTCTGGTTAGCAGAGCCTCAGTGATACAGTTAGGCACCACACAGGGAACACATACAAGGCGTACATTATGAGCACTGGGGTCCTGACTAGCAGGATCCCAGTGACACATAGGCAGAAACAAACATACATACAGTGAAAATGGGGGTAACATGCCAGGCAAGATGGTACTTTCCTACACTAAAGATGAGGACTTCCGTCTTGTCTATGTTGAGCTTGAGACAGTTGACCTTCTTCCGGTTGGGGACATTCACCATACATCTGTGGAAGTTGGTTTTGGTGGTGGAGGAGGTCTTCTGACAGCAAGAGGATGAGCTGGGTGTCGGCGGCATAGGTGATGGCAATCCTTGTGGAATGCAGAAGATTATCTCCTTGGGTTCCGAGGTGATTGGTGGGAGCCAGATTCTCTGGGTTTTTACGGTGAAGTATGAGGTGATCCTTTTGGGGGCGTCCACCCAGATTCCAATTTAGTGGAGTCTGTTGATCAGGATATGGTGGGAGACACTGTTAAAGTGGCTTAAAGGTCCAGGAGGATGAAGGTGCTGTTTCACCACAATCTAGGAGGGCCTTGATGTCATGAGTGGCTGCAGTCAGGGCTGTCTCAGTGCATTGGTTGGTTTGAAATCTAGATTGAGAGGGGTTCAGGAGGATGTAGTGTTCCAAGTGTTTGCTGAGTTGCTTATTGATTGCCTTTTCGAGAACCTTTGCCGGAAAGGGGAGCAGGGAGATGGGCTGGTAGTTCTTCGTATCTGCTGGGTCAGCAGATGGTTTATTCAGGAGAGACCTTTCTTCAGCTTGCTTCCAATCTTCAGGGAAGGAGTCAGTGGTGATGGAGGCATTTAGGACTTTCTTGGGCTCGTCGCTAATTGTCTTGCTACCAAGGTTTAAGATGTAGTGGGGAAACTGGTCTGTGGGTGTTCCCGAGTTTAGTGTATGGTGTTCATGATGGAGATTGTGGCTTGAGTTGTGAGAAGGTCCCAACAGGTGAGCAGGTGTTCAGGGTATGTGTTCATGAGTGTGAGTGGCCTAATGCTGTTGGTGACGGGGGTTAGAGGTTTTAAGTTCTCGTAAATGGCTGAGAGCTTGTTGTAGAAGAAGTCTACCAGGATGTCACACATTGCTTGGGAAGAAGGGATATCATTCCTGGTGGCTGCAGGGTTGGAGAACTCTTTTATTATGGTGAATAGCTCCTTGCGGTGGTTTGTACTGGCTTCTATGCCGTCTACTACAGCGTTCTTCTTTGTTTCTCTCAGGAGGATTGGCACTAGTTGAGTGTTGTTTTGAAGGTGGTATGGTCTTCTGTCCTTTTGCTAGTTACTCCTTCTTTTTTAGTTGCCAGCAGTTGCTTTTTCAGAATTTCAGCTCCACTGTGAACCAGGTAGCTCCCCTGGCTGGTACTTTGGGTTTTGCTGGCTTGGCAGGGGTGATTGTGTCAGCGCATTCTGTGTCCTGCTGGGAGAAGTTCTGTGATGTACTGAGATTGAGACATGGTTGTACTTACTGTGTTGCTGGATGTAAAAATGGGGTTAAGTGAGTGTTCTGTGATGCAGGTGGAGTGACAAGATGTTTGGAGGCTGATGTTGCTCATGCTTTCCAGGAGGCCAGTGTTGGTGTTGTTAGGGTCAATGAGGTGGAAGTTGAGGTCTCCTAGGAAGCTGTGGTGCTCAGAGTCGATGGCGATTGGGTTGATAAGGTCAGGGATGGTGTTGCAAAAGCTGGTGTATGGTCTGGGTGCTCTGTAAGCGAGGGTGCCTTTGATGGTGCCTTTTCCATCTGTGTGAAGTTGGAAATTGTGATGCACCATTATCGGGATCGGGTCATGTGAAGAGGTTGTGAAGCGGATGGAGTCCTTGTAGATGATGGCAATTCCACCACATTGTTCGTTGATTTGGTCCCGGTGTGTTATCTTGTAGCCTTCACTTATGGTGATGGTGTGGAGATGAGCTTCAGCTAGGTCTCTTTAAGGAAGGCAACATCTGGGGTGAGGGATGAGATCTCCATGGCATGTTTTCAGAGCGAGCATGAGTTGAATAGAATGCACTGGAGTTGTTCTGCGGCAGACTCAGTGAGCGTAGTGGGTGCATTCGTGTTTGTGGTGACTCTGGCATTGTTGGTTGCTTAGGTGTTGCAGGTGCAGTGGCAATGCTGGCAGGAGAACGATCCTCTGTTGGTGTGTGGAGATGTGCAGCAGCAGTTGTTGTCAATGCGCCCAGAGTCCAGGGCTCAAACGTCTGTGGATGTGGAGCTGTGCAGGGTGAAAGAGCCAGAGTTCCTGGCCCTGGGTGTGGGCCAGGCATGGTCAGTCAGGTTCAGGAAAATTTGCCTCTGGTGTGCCAGCATCATGGTCGCAACATGTGTATGCTGCGTGGCCAAGCTATAGCCACTGTGAAGTAGGTCCTGGGAAGAGGGAGTGGCACTGGGAGGCGGTGGGTGGGACTGGGTGGGAGAAAGCACTCAGAAAATGGGGGGAAGGAAAGAGAAAGCATTAAAAATTGAGGAAAATGCAGGAGAAAGACTCAGAAAATGGGGTCAAAGAAGGAAAAAACATTCAAAAACAGCTTTGTTATCAGCACCCACAAGCGTGTATTGCATTGTTTCTCCAGCCGTGATGCATTGATCTCCCAGCCGCGATGCAGGTGTAGCGTTGATTTAAGCTGCGAAGCTGGCGGTGCGTGGTTTATCAGCTGCTTTGCAAATGGTGCATCAAAAATTTCCCCCACAAGGCATTCTGTGCGTGAATTTCAGTTCTTGTTCTGCCAAGTTCACCTTTCAAGGGCCCAGTGACTCGATAGAGCACCACTTGGCAGGGTAGGAGTCTCAGCAGAGAGTCCAGATGCTGGCAGAGGCCGTCTTTGATGGCCCTGAGACTTCAAAACAGGAGGCAAGCTCAGTTCAAACCCTTGGAGATTCTTCTCAAGCAGGAATGCACAACAAAGTCCAGTCTTTGTCCTCTCTCAGGCAGAAGCAGCAACAGCAGGCTATCCTACCAAAGCATGGTCACAGGCAAAAGGGCAGTACTCCTCATCCAGCTCTTCTCCTTGCCAGAAGTTCCTGTTGATTCCAGAAATAATCTAAAATTCTGGGATTTTGGGTTCACTACTTATATCCCTTTCTGCGTTTGAAGTAGGAAAACTTCGAAGGAAGTCTCTGTTGATCCCAGGCACATACCAGGGGGTTGGAGACTGTACTGTGTGAGGGCGGGCGCAGAGGTGTAAGTGACCACTCCTCCCTCTACTCTGGTCCATCAGGGTATGCCGGCTACACCCCAGCTCACTTTTTCTCATGGTCTAAAGGGGATTCACATCCAGCCCAACCGTCAGTCTGACTGAGATAGGGAGTCCACAAACAGGCAGAGTCACAGAATGATTTAAGCAAGAAAATGTCCACTTTCTAAAGGTGGCATTTTCAAACTGACAATTTTAAATACAACTTTACCAAAAGATGCATTTTTAAATTGTGAGTTCAGAGACGCCAAACTCTACTTTTCTATCTGCTCCCAAAGGGGAACTACATTTAATAGGTTATTTAAAGGCAGCTCCCATGTTAACCTTTGAGACAGATAGGCCTTGCATCAGTGAACACAGAATTTGGCAGTATTTCACTGTTAGGACATGTAAAACACATCAGTACATGTCCGGCCTTTAACATACACTGCACCATGCCCATGGGGCTAGCTAGGGATTACCTTAGGGGTGCCTTACATGTATAAAAAGGAACGGTTTGAGCCTGGCAAGTGGGTACACTTGCCAGGTCGAATTGGAGTTTAAAACTGCACACACAGACACTGTAGTGACAGGTCTGAGCCATCTTTACAGGGCTACGTAGGTGGGTGGCACAACCAGTGCTGCAGGCCCACTAATAGCATTTGATTTACATGCCCTGGGCACCTCTAGGGCACTCTACTAGGGACTTACTAGTAAATCAAATATGCTAACCATGGAAAAGCCAATTACACATATAATTTACACAGGAGCACTTACACTTTAGCACTGGTCAGCAGTGGTAAAGTGCCCAGAGTACAAAAAAACAGCCAAAACAGAGACCAGCACACTGGCGAAACAGGGGAAGCAGAGGCAAAAAAGACAGGGGAGACTACGCCAAGGATGCCAAGTTTAACAAAAGAGAATAACAGAAGAGGCAGCTAAACAGCAAATTAATTATAACGATGTTGCTAAGAATGGCACCTGCTTTACAGTGCTATGAAATGGCAGAACCTGTATTACAAAACACTATATTAAAAAAAATGAGTTATTCCCAGACTGCCCCAACACTCACTAGACAAAGAACCCTATGAGAGAGGTTGTGGTGTAAGGGCCAGAGCTGCTGACTTTGGAGCTTGGGAACACAGTTCGTGTCTTGGCACTGGCTCAAGATCCTGTAATTCTGAACAAATCACTTAGGGCCTCATCAGGACTTCAGCAGACGGAAAAGGCTGTCTGCTGAAGTCCCACGGTCAGGGTACTGCCAACGTGGTCCCCTTCCTACGGCCCCTACTATGAGTTTCCCACTGGGTCAGCGGGTGCCCGCTGGCCTAGCAGGAAACAACCCACAACATAGACACTGGCTCATAATTGAGCCAGCGGCAATGTTGCAGTGCGTAGGGTGTACAAGCACCCGTCGAGCCTTTCACTGTCTACAAAGCAGACAGTGAAAAGCGTGACAGGGCTGGCCATGGGGGCCCCTGCACTGCCCATGCCAAGTTCATGGGCAGTGCAAGGGCACCCATGCGGCCCCCTGCACCCCGTCTCCGCCAGCCTTTTGCATTGCAGTGCTACCGCCATGTAAAAGCTGGCCCTGGTGGATTAGGACCGACAGCACCACCAGCCACTCCAGTGCAGGAGAAGTGGCAGTGCTGGCTGTCCGACCGTGGCGCACCCGCCACAGTCATTATTGTCGATTTCAGACCGCCACATTGGCGGCAGTCCGACCGCCACTGCAGCCATGATGGTCTTAAGACCACCAGGGTTATAATGAAGAGTTTAATCTCCTCTACCTACCAGAAATGAATGTGTTCTTGTGTAACGTAACTGGTACTCTTGTGTCTAGTTTGTACTAACTGAACTCTATTTGAAGCGGTCCAGTTTATATCCAAAGGCTAGATGATTTTTGCTATCAAGCTTGAGGCCGTGAAGTGCTTGGGTCTGGAGTCACAACTCCTTTTCCACCATTTTGGAAACAACACCTTTCGCCATCTCCTTGCATTGACTTCACCTATTTGCTTTGTTGCTGACTCTCCAGAGGTTATCAACAGCAAGTGCTATATCCTAGTGTTAAGCTCTAATCAAGTCATTTGGTTAATGCACCCACTGCAGAGATCTTGACAGAAAGAGAATATCACAGATTACAATTCTGGCATAGCTTTTTCACCTCTTCATTTCTGCAAGGTCGATGCAAAATAATCTAGAAATTTTATTAAGCGTGGCACCTGCTTTGTAGTGCTATGAAATGGCAGAAGAAGTATTACCAAGCGCTATATAAAAAAAAAAATGAGTTATTGCCAGACTGCCCCAACACACACCAGACAAAGGGCCAGATGTAGCAAAAAAAAAAATTGCGAGTTGCAAAGTGCGAGTCAATGCGACTCGCAATTTGCAACTCGCAAATTGGTATGCAGTACAGTGTCTCAGACACCGACTGCAACTCGCTATGGGGTCGCAATGACCCACCTCATCAATATTCATGAGGTGGGTCGCAAATTGCGGCCCCATAGCGAGTATAGGCACTCGCAAACATGGAGGCCTGCTGTCGTCAGCAGACCTCCATGTTCGTGACTGCTTTAAATAAAGCAGTTTTTTTTTTTTTTACGTGTAGCCCGTTTTCCTTAAAGGAAAACGAGCTGCACTTAAAAAAAAAACGAAACCTTTAGTTTCGGTATTTTTTCAGGGCAGGGAGTGGTCCCTTGGACCACTCCCTGCCCTGAAAAAATATTTTGGGGTCCATTCACAAAGTGGAAGGGGTCCCATGGGGACCCCTTCCAAATTGCGAGTGGGTTACCATCCACTTGAAGTGGATGGTAACTGCGATACCATTTGCGACCGCGTACGCGGTCGCAAATGGTATTGCATACCACTCAGACTCGCAAATAGGAAGGGAACACCCCTTCCTATTTGCGATTCTGAAATGCATATTGCGAGTCGGTCCCGACTCGCAATATGCATTTCTGCATAGCAAAGAGGCATTTGCGCCTCGCAAACGGCGATTTTCGCCGTTTGCGAGGCGCAAATCCTTTGCTACATCTGGCCCAAAGAACCCTAGGGGAGAGATTGTGGCTTAAAGGCCAGAGGTGCAGACTTTGGAGCTGGGGAAGACGGTTCAAGTCTCAGTGTCGGCACAACATCCTGTCATTCTGGGCAAATCACTTAATCTCCCCTTACTACCAAAAATGAATGTGTAATGTAACCGGTGCTCCTGTAAAGTGCTGTAATACTTTTGTATCAAGTTTGCGCTAACTGAACTCTATTTGAAGAGGCCCAATTTACATCCAATGGCTAGATGTCTTTTATTATCAAGCTTGTGGCCGTGAAGTGCATGGATCTAGAGTCACAACTCCTTTTCTACCATATCGGAGAAAACATCTTTCACCATCTTCTTGCCTAGAACTAACCTATGTGCTTGGTTGGTGTTAGACTTTTCATCCTTGGCATGGTCTCCCTTAACATTTTGCCTCTGTTCCCCAGGTTGTTGATGTGTGCTGGGCTCTAATTTTACTGTTTTTGTTGCTCTGGGCACTTTACCACTGCTAACCAGTGCTAAAGTTCAAGTGCTCCTTTACAAAATGTGTATGTAATCGGCTTATCCATGATTGGCATATTTGATTTACTAGTAAGCCCCTAGTAAAGTGCACTGGAGGTGCCAGGGCCTGTAAATCAAATGCTACTAGTGGGCCTACAGCACTGGTTGTGTCACCCACATAAGTAGCTCTGTAATCATGTTTCAGACCTGCCACTGCAGTGTCTGTGTGTGCAGTTATAACTGTAAATTCGACTTGGCAAGTGTACTCACTTGCCAGGCCTAAACCTTGTCTTTTCTTACATGTCAGACACTCCTAAGGTAGGCCCTAGGTAGCCCCAAGGGCAGGGTGCAGAGTACAGTTAAGGTAGGACATAGTATTGTGTTTTAAATGTCCTGACAGTGAAATATTGCTAAATTCGTTTTTTCACTGTTGCAAGGCCTGTCCCTCTCATAGGTTAACATGGGGGATATCTTTAAATCTGATTAAAGTGTAGATTCCCTTTGAGAGCGGATGGACATGTGGTGCTTGGGGTCTCTGAGCTCACAATTTAAAAAATACATCTTTTAGTAAAGTGATTTTAAAATTGTGTGTTTGAAAATGGCACTTGTATAAAGTGAACATTTTCTTGCTTATACCATTTCTGTGACTCTGCTTGTTTGTGGATTCTCTGTCTGGGTCAGTTTGACAGTTGGGCTGGTTGCACCTCACACTAGGCAGTGATATAAAGGGGTGTAGCCTGCATATCCTGATGAGCCATCTGTGCTAGGAGGGAGGGGATGAGTGGTCATTCACACCTGAAAGGGCTGTGTCTGCCCTCACACAATGCAGTCTCCTACCCCCTGGTGAGTGTCTGGGTCCTGGCCTGGGCAAGGCAGGATTTCACATTCACAAGAGACTTTACTTTGAAGTAGGCCTACTTCAAAGGAGAAATTGGGTATAAGGGCACCCAAAACCACAGACTTTAGAACCACTTCTGGAAACAAGAGGATCCTCTGCCTGGAGAAGAGCTGAAGAGCCGAGGAAGAAGAGCTGCCATGCTTGTGACTGTGCTTTGTGGAGCTATCCTGCAGTTGCTGCTTCTGCCAGAGTAAGAGGGCAAAGACTGGACTTTGTGTGCCTTCCATCTTGAGAAGAAATCTTCAAGGGCTTGATTTAGAGCTTGCCTCCTGTTCTTTGAAGTCTCAGGGACAGCAAAGACTTCTCTCTGCCAGCACCTGGAGTCTCTGGAGAGACTCCTGTTCTGCACCGTGGTGCCCATCCAGTTCCTGGGACCCCGAAAGGAGAAGCTGGCAGCCTAAAGAAAAGGAAATCCACGCACAGAGCGCTGTGCAGGGAAAAGATCAATGCAATTCCAATCTGTGGCTGAAGAAACAACACGCCGCCAGTTCCACGGTTGAAAATCGACACTCACCAGAAACGTGACAGAAGAATCGACGCACGGAGCAGGAGAAACGAAGCGCAGCATCGCTGACGGAGGCTGGGAGATCGCAACCCGTGCTGCGTGTTTTTCGGATCATCGTGCGACTGGATTTCTGACTCAAGTACCACTGGGCGTGTAAAAACAACTCAAGGCCTGCCTGGACCCGAGAGTGCTGACCAGATCGACGCATCGCTCTCCTGCGGAGAGAAAAAACGACGAGCCTCGACCCGATGAAAGGAGAAACGGCGCAAGGTCCAGCTCGTTAGTGGAATCGACGCATCGCAAGCCCTTTTTGATGCACACTCGCCCATGCGGGGTTATTTTTGACGCACCCAAGGTACATTTTCACGCTAACAGTGTTAGTGTGTGTTTAAAACTACTTAAAGACTCTTTTTTCATTTTTATTGATAACTTGACTTGTGTATTGTGGATTTTTGTCATTTTGGTCTTGTTTTGTTTAGATAAATATTTCCTATTTTTCTAAACTGGTGTTGTGCCATTTGGTAGTGTTTTTATTAAGTTACTGTGTGTGTTGGTACAAATACTTTACAACTAGCACTCTTAAGCCTACTGCTCTGCCAAGCTACCAAGGGGGTAAGCAGAGGTTAGCTGAGGGAGATTCTCTTTTACCCTGACTAGAGTGAGGGTCCTTGCTTGAACAGGGGGTAACCTGACTGTCAACCAAAGACCCCATTTCTAACAGTTGGTGACCCTCCGGAGGTTACCAAGAGCATGTGCTATAACCCAGTGGTAAGCTCTACTCAAGTCAGTTGGTTAGTGCACCCACTGCAAAGGTCTTGACAGAACGAGAATATCACAAATTACAATCCTGGCATAGCTTTTTCTTCTCTTCATCTCTGCACGGTAATGAAGTATAGCAATTTTGTTTACTGTGATTCTTCGCAAATCACTTAGACCCTCATTACAACCCTGGCGGTAAATGCTGCTGACCATTGTGCAGATGGCCGCCAACATACCTTGTCCGCGGCATAAATCCGTTACGGGTATTATGACCCACACTCAGAAATCCACCACAATACAGACACCCACACAAGTCCGCCACACCAAGGTGAGTGATAAACTGGCGGTACCAAAACCCACACTGTCACGCCAACAGGAATACGCCCACACTATCACGACCCACGAATCAACACAGCGGTCATTCAAGCGCAGTAATCCATTGGCGGTACACACCGCCGCGCTCAAAATACACACACATTTACAAAACACCACTACATTGGACAATTCAAAACACACACACCTGACACATATACACACACCCACACACTCATAACACTATAAAAAACACACACACATTACCCACAACCCCTCACAATGACAAATTTGGAAGAAGCAGAGAGACAGAAAAGCAAAGACCAACATCCAGAGGCACACAACACCATCACTCATACACCATCCACACACCTCAACGAACACACCCCAACACATCACCCAGCACATCACATCAACCATCACCTCACACATCACCCACACTACATCATGGCACCTCAAAGACACCCCAGGTTCTCTGAGGAGGAGCTCAGGGTCATGGTGGAGGAAATCATCCGAGTAGAGACACAGCTATTTGGATCATAGGTGCAGCAGACGTCCATTGCAAGGAAGATGGAGCTATGGCAGAGAATTGTCGACAGGGTCAACGCAGTGGGACAGCATCCAAGAACACGGGATGACATCAGGAAGAGGTGGAACGACCTACAGGTGAAGGTACGTTCTGTGGTATCCAGACACCAGATAGCCATACAGAGGACTGGCGGTAGACCCCCCACCTCCTCCTCCACAACTAACAACATGGGAGGAGCAAGTCTTGGCAATAATGCATCCTATGGGGCTCGCAGGAGTAGCAGGAGGACTGGACTCTGGTAAGTCATACCTTTACTACTATATCCCCCACCCTACCTGCATGCCATCACAAACCCCAACCCCTAACCTCTCACCCATCACCCCAACACCGCACAGATACCCCACTATCACAACCCACACATCCCAGTACCAAGACCTGCATGTGACAACATCACCACAGCATGCCCAGTAGAGAGACTCACCCACCCCACACAATCACCACTCACACAAGGGCCAAGGCGATAATGCAAGCACAGTAATAGAGGGAAACACACCTACTGCACAAGATGGCACACACAGATACAATAACAATGCATTTACACCCCAACAGGACCCCAAAACAACGTTACCGGACAGGAGGTGCCAGCCATATCCAGTCGACCCACAGAAGAGGCGCACAGCGATGAAAGCAGCTCTGCACGCCTTGATCAAGATGACCAGCCCGGCCCATCAGGGACCTCTGGACAGTCGGTTCCCCTGCCACAGTCCCAACCCACCAGTGAACGACCCCTCAGGAAACACCAGCACAGCACCCACCCAGCGAGCCCATGTCTCTGTCCCCAGGACACGTCAATCAGCAGTGTGTCCACCACTACAGGGACCCCAGGCAAACCCACTAACCCAGGACTATCAGGGACCTGGGGTCAGTGGCAGTGGGCACACGGTTCAGGGGCAGAGGCACAGGACAACAGGGAAGCTGGGAGGACTGCTGTGCGACAGGGGGAGGACAGGCCCAGGGAACCCACTCTCCAACATCATGGGAGCATACCACCATTCTCAGGAGACCATGGGCACGGTACTGGCCAAGTTTCAGGAGACTCAGCGGCTGCAGGAGGAACAGTACCTGGGTATTACCACCCTGGTCACCATTGCAGGGGTGCTGGCAGACATGGCCAACACCATGAGGGAGAAAGTGGCATACCCCCGGGCCCCTGACATCACCCTGAATGATGTACAGCCTTCCACGTTCGCCGGCGCTAGTGGACAGGAGGTCCCGCCACAGGAACAATAGGCCACCAGCACCCCACCCCCTGCAGAAGGAGAACCACCCACAAACGGTCCCTGCGATCCAGGCACAGGACAGAGAATATTGCCAAGACCCCCACCAGGAAACAGGACTCTCCTGGTTGTCACCCTTCTGTCCCACTATGTCACTCTGTCCACCTTGAACTGACATTGCTCCACTTCCTATGCCCCATTGGACAATGCACCTGTGATACAAACAGACTGGACTCTACAAGGGATATTCCTCCACCATCACCCCAGTCCATTGCACACCCCCCTCTACTTATTAGCACTTAAATAAACACCATTGAATCACAAAACAATCTGAAGTCAGTCTGTACTTTCACAAATGTATTATTACAACCTCATGGACAAATATCAATTTAAATGTTCATTTGCACATACCAAAGTATGACAGTTGTTGGGCAGCAGTAAACATAGCAGAAGGCAGAATGTGGTACCCAGATCTGTGAAAAAGGAAGCCAAAGTGAACTGTCAGGGTCCATACACAGAGGTAAAAAGGCAGACTTATACAATGTCCTACATTATTCAGATATGAGATGAGCAGTGCCATTCTCTTACCTGTGTCTCACTGGAAGTACTGCATGATGATGTTGTTTCGGTTGTCAACATCTTCTTCCTCTGCCTCCTCTTCCTCACTGTCCACAGGCTCACCAGCTGCCACAAGACCAACATCAGGCCCATCTTCCTACAGAAAAAGCAGCTGGCGTCGCAAAGCCAGGTTGTGCAACATACTGCATGCAAAGATGATCTGGCATACCTTCTTGGGTGCGTAGTATAGGGAGCCACCTGTTAGATGGAGGCACCGGAATCTGGCCTTCAGGAGGCCGAAAGTCCGCTCAATAATCCTCCTAGTTCCCCCATGTGCCTCATTGTAGCGTTCCTCTGCCCTTGTCCTGGCATTCCTCACTGGGGTCAGTAGCCATGAGAGGTTGGGGTAACCAGAGTCACCTGTAAATGTCGAGGGATATCTGTTAGACATACACCAACCTTTAGGGACTACCACATACCCAGACACCTATTCATACTGTGTGGGGACCTTGGGCTCACTTATTAGCCACACACAGTGCCTCTGGAGTTGGCCCATCACATAAGGGATGCTGCTATTCCTAAAAATGTAAGCGTCATGCACAGAGCCAGGATACTTGGCATTCACATGGGAGATGTACTGGTCTGCCAAACACACCATCTGCACATTCATTGAATGGTAGCTTTTACGATTTCTGAACGGCTGTTCATTCCTGCGGGGGGGGGGGGCAAATGCCAGATGTGTACCATCAGTGGCACCAATTATGTTGGGGATATGTCTCTGGGCATAGAAGTCAGCTTTCACTGTGGGCAAATCCTCCACCTGGGGGAAAACAATGTAGCTGCGCATGTGTTTCAGCAGGGCAGATAACACTCTGGACAACACGTTAGAGAACATTGGTTGAGACATCCCTGATGCCATGGCCACTGTTGTTTGAAAGAAACCACTGGCCAGGAAATGGAGCACTGACTAGAGGGGGGGTACCGGTGGGATGGCGGATAGCTGACATCAGGTCTGGCTCCAATTGGGCACACAGTTCTTGGATTGTGGCACAATCAAGTCTGTAGGTGATAATGATGTGTCTGTCTTCCATTGTCGACAGGTCCACCAGGAGTCTGTACACCAGAGGATGACGCCATCTCATCATCTGTCCCAGAGGATGTGGCCTATGGAGGAGAACGGTGAGCAGAGGGTAATGTACCACATAGTTTGCACAAGGGTTTTGCACCAATGTGATTAAATCGGTGTGTGGCGTTGTCTGTCCGTATTTGTGCCCAAATGTGCTGTGACCCAGTTAGGTGCCCTGCCATGTGCCACCCTGAAATGGTGGCTGCCTGACCTGTAAGGAGGGACAAGGGGAAATGAGGTAACTGCACTGGCATTGTGCAGCGTCGCGGTAGGCAGTCGAAGACCGGCGCAATATTCTGCATTGGTTATCATTGGGCCCTATGGGTTCCAGGAGCCAATGACAATGTACACTGGTGGTGACGGTACGCACCGCCGCGGACGTGACCGCCATTCTCTAGCTGTTCACTCACTTGATACCTGACCTTCAACAGGAGAGGGCCTATACTGCAAGTGCTGCTGTTACCTGTGTCTAGAAGCGACAATGGCTCGAGTGTCTGGGGAAAGGGCCCCTGCTTTCAGTGTGGAGGAGTTGGAGAGACTAGTGGATGGGGTCCTCCCCCAGGACACGCTACTCTACTTTCCTGCAGACAAACAGGTGAGTACACTGTGAGCATGATGCGTGGGACATGAATGTATGGAGTGGTGTGGCTGGGAGATACATGTTGGGAGGGGCCTGAAGCCTGCATGTGAGGATGGTGAGTGTATGTGTGTCAGGACATGGGTGGGAACTGGTGGCCAATGAGTATGACGAACTGGACGGGGGAGTAAGTTCCTTTCTTACTTTATCTTTCTTCTAGGTCAGTGCCCACCCGAAAAAGGGTATTTGGCATGCCATCGCCAAGGAAGTACAGACCCTGGGGGTCTATCATAGATGGAGCACCCACTGCCGCAAGAGATGGAAGGACCTGCGCCCCTGGAGCAAGAAGACGGCAGAAGCCCAGCTGGGGATGGCCTCCCAACGTGGAAGGGGTACCCGCCGCACCATGACCCCCCTGATGTTCCAGATCCTGGCAGTGGTCTATCCGGAGTTGGATGGGTGCTTGAGGGCATCACAGCAGCTACAAGGGGGTGAGTACAGTCTCATCCAGTTGACTCTGCGCGCTTTACGAGGTGTCTGGGTGGGGGATGTGGGCTGTGGGTTCCCCTAGGCCAGGGCGAACCTGGTAGGGTATGTCCCTTGTAAGGCAGGCTCTGTGGCACTCCAACCCCAATAGTGGTAGTGGCCATCTACAACCAGTCAGGCTCCTGTGGGTTCCTGGTGTGCAGCAAATGGGTTTAGGCATAGTCCCCCATGGGCATGTGATTTTCCTACGAACAGTTAGTGCATGGCCTAGTGCATAGGGCTGCTCTCTGTGTGTTGTGACGGCCAACGGTAGTGGTGTTCATGGCATTGACTATGTGTTTCCTCTGTCTTCCCCCCTTTTTGATTTGTTACCCTGTCCATGTGTACATTAGCATCATCTGGCAGAGAAGCAGTGGCACTGGAGGAGGAGGGAGCTGCAACCCACATGGCCCAAGAGGGTGAATGTACGGAGTCTGAAGGCACCGAGGGAAGCTCCACGACAGGGACAGGAGGGGACACCAGCGACAGCGACTCCTCCTCTGATGGGAGCTCCCTTATGGTGGCGGGCACCTCTGTGCCCACCGCAACAACAGGTGGTGCCGCCGCCCCAGACCAGCACGCCCTCCCAGCAGCCCCTCAGCATGTTTCCCGTGCCCGCTTACCCAGGAGGGTGGGCATCTCCTTTGCCCCAGGCATCTCAGGCCCTGCCCCAGTCAGCTCTGCGGCCCTCAGTGAGGAGACTATTGACCAACCATTTTGAATGCCATCCAGGGTGTCGAGAGGCATTTTCAGCAAACAAATACATACCTGGAGGGCATTCATTCTGGCATGGCAGTCCAACTGAGAGCATTTCGGGCTCTGGCCTCAGCACTGACCCTGTGTCTAGCCTCCCCTCTCCAACTTCCTCTACCCAGTCCCAATCCCCTCAACCCCAGCCTATCCCAAGCACACCTTCAGACCAGCATTCACCCAAATCAACACACAAAAGTGGCTCAGGAAACCATAAGCACCACACATCTTACAGGCACTCACACAAGCACCATCCCCATGCAGACACACCAACTTTTTCTAGAGCCCAGATCAGCACCTCAGCCACCAAATCGTCATCCACTGTGGTCCCTGCAAGTCCGGGAGGATTGAAGGGGGCACTCATCAGGGCTGGCAGTGTGCCACCTACTGAAGCCAAGGACCACCCAATTCCGCCACCTGCCAAGGTAAAGAAAGAGCCAGCATGCAGAAGAGAAGAGCCGCACCACCCACACAGCAAGGCCTCAGCCAGAACCAAAAAGGACAGCGCCAAGGTCCCAGCAGCAACTTCCAAGGTGGGGAAGGGAGACAAGAGCAAAGCAAAGTCACCTCAGGGCACGGAGCCTCCGGGTGAGGGACTGGTGACCCCCTTTACTCAGGACAGCCCAGCAACCTGTACCGTGGTGAGCACCGCCACAATGACCGCCACCTGCACGGCCATCTGCACCGCCACCTGCATGGCAGCTGCCGCAACTACAAGTCACCAGCATCATCCCCAGTGGCCAGCCTTCCGAGGCTGAAGGAGATGTCCTGGACCCTGCACACACCACATGAGGTACCACCATTAGCACTAGCACTACCAGCAGTTTGCAGCCTAAGTCGTCGCAAGGTGAAGTGTGTCTCTGCCTCCATGGAGTATCATGCTACCTGTTACCGGAAACTCTCGTGGCTCAGGCACCCAGGTGAGGGAATGGGAACTGCCACACCCCAGGTGCAGCACTTTGGGCACCAAGCCCCCTCCAGAACCAGTGGAGAAAAGCATCCACTAACCCGGTCCTTAGCAGCATGAAGCACTCTGGGCACCATACCCCCTCCAGAACCAGTGGAGAAAAGCATCCACTAGCCCAGTCCTTAGCAGGATGAAGCACTCTGGGCACCAAGTCCCCTCCAGAACCAGTCGAGAAAAGCATCCACTAACCCAGTCCTTAGCCGGATGAGGCACTCTGGGCACCACGCCCCCCTCCAGAACCAGTGGAGACAAGCATCCACTTGAGACACTGTGGCTTTGCACTCCCCAGGACCAAGCAGTGGGCAACCCACCCACTTGAGAGACTTGAGAGACTGTGGCTTTGCACTCCCCAGGACCAAGCAGTGGGCAACCTACCCACTTGGGAGACTTGAGAGACTGTGGCTTTGCACTCCCCAGGACCAAACAGTGTGCAACCCACCCACTTGATAGACTTGAGAGACTGTGGTTTTGCACTCCCCAGGACCAAATAGTGGGCAACCCACCCACTTGAGAGACTTGAGAGACTGTGGCTTTGCACTCCCCACGACCAAACAGTGGGCAACTCACCCACTTGAGAGACTTGAGAGACTGTGGCTTTGCACTCCCCAGGAGCAAGCAGTGGGCATATAGCCCCCTCGAGGAGCAGTGGCGTCATCCCATCATCCAGCTGAGGTGCCCCCCCCCTTCCCCCTGAGGTGCCTTTGTGTTTTCGACCTGATGCCCCTGCAGTGTTCTCTCCGTTTTGAGGCAGGTGTCATGTGTGGGCATCACCCATGTTTTTTGGTACCAATGGTCGAGGGACATTTAATGGGACAGTGTACGGACTTGTGTACTTGCTGCTAATATTTGTATATACTGATGATTATAATTATCTTGGCCTATCTGATTGTTCGATTATTACACTCGTTAAACTCATTTCATTTGGTCCTTGCATTCTTCCAGGGGGTGACGGGGTGTATCTGTGATGTGATTGGATATGTGTGTGTGTGCTTTTGTGGGTGGGGGTGTTGCGTTTTGCGTGTGTGTGTCACTCTCTTTTCCCTCCTCCCCTCCCCGGTGTGCTAGGTGCAGTACTCACCGTGGTCGTCGCCGCCGCCTTTGATGTTCCTGGTAGATGAGGAGTTAGACCAGCATCGGCAGGACCTGTAACTCGGGCTCCATGGTGTCTTTGTTGTTCGTAAAGTGTCGAAAGGTGAGTGGTTTCCCTTCTGTGTTCTGTTTCCGCTGTGCTTTTAATGGCGTTGGTACCGCCCTGGAAAAGCTGGCGGATCGGTGCCTTGTAATAGTGTGGGCGGTACCTTGTCTTCCGCCTGTCTGTTGGCAGTTACCGCCGTGGTGTTTGTTTCTACCGCCATGGCGGTCGGTGTGTTAAAGTGGCTGTCTGTGTTGGCGGTTTCCGCCATGGTCGTATTTCCAATTTATTTTCCGCCGGCCTGTTGGCGGGATTACCGCCGCTTTATCACCGACTGCCAGGGTTGTAATGAGGGCCTTAATCTCCACATGCTACCAAAAATTAATGTGTTATTGTATAATGCAACCGGTGCTCATTTAAAGCGCTGTAATAGCTTTGTATCGAGTTCACGCTACATAAAACAGCACAGAGGAAAAATAAATAAAAAAGCCCCCTTCAGACATGGCAAAGAAACAGTGAGATTCGCGAAACCAAGGAAGACAAAGAAACAACAAACCACAATGAGCGAAGCCGCAAAAGAAAAAATAGTGCGTCACACTAAGGTACCTTCCCAATTGTGCAATAATCAATGTAACAGGGTCAGTCTCCAAGGCGGTAACAAGAAAGCCTCAAGATGGGACTAATGTAAAGCATTTATCAACAACATCAAAGGATTTTTGAACGACAGGCCCAGGAACAAATTAAAGTGATGGGTGTGAGAAGGGCATGGTTAAAGTCCTCAGAATAGATAACATGTCGAGAAGAGCAGCGCTTGTACGCTGCTATGCTTGACCTAAAAATGAGGGAAAAGCAGGAGAAAGCACTCAAAACGTGGAGGGAAGGAAAGGAAAAGACAGTAAAAGAACAAGGAAAAAGCACTGAGAAAATGGGGTAGAAAAGAAAGAGAAAGCATCTAAAAACAAGGGAAAACAGGAGAAAGCACTCAGAAAAGAGGGGAAAAGGAGGAGGAAAGCATTAAAAAAATTAGGAAGGAGCAGGATAAAGCACTCAGAGAAAGGGGTAATAAAGGAGAAAGCAGTAAGAAAATGAGGAAAAGGTAAGAGAAAGCACTTAGAAAATGGGGGCAATTATGGAGAAGGTAGTCAAAAAATAGGAAAACGCAGTCTCGTTTAAAGTGTCCCACCTCATTGCACTTATATTAAGTCACCACCATGGACCTCCCTGCCCTTCATTCTCATGATGCTCCTTACCAGACACACCATTACAATTTCCATTTCATCTGGGTGCACCTGGCGTCCCTTGACACTTTCTATCCTGTTTGGAATCAGACTATGGAGAGCTCCTCTCTCTTCTTGACTTAGAACCAGAGCGGCAAATGAGGAAATACAAGGAAAAAGAGTGGGAAAAAGAGTGGGAAATTAGAGAAAAGCAGGAGAAGGCCCTCAGTAAATGTAGGGAAAGCAAAGAGAAAGCATTAAAAAGAGGGAAAAGCAGGAGAAAAGGGGGGAAAGGAAGGAGAAAGCAATACAAAGATGAGGGAAGAGCAGGATAAAGCACTCTGAAAATGAGGGGAAGGAAGGAGAAAGCAGTTGAAAAAAGAGGGAAAAGCAAGAGAAAGCATTTAGAAATCAAGGGAAATGAGGATGAAACAGTAAAAAATGAAGGAAAAGCAGGAGAAAGCACTCAGAAGAAGGGGAAGAAGCGAGAACAATGCAGCAAGCAGCACGGGAGAGCTGGCCTGGGATCTGCTCCAGTACAAACCCCATTCTGTTACGATAAATGTTCTCCAGAGCATCTGGTTCCCATTACCTGATATTCATAGCTGCGATGTTGAGTGCCGCAGGACCATTTCAGTTCTTGTCTCTCACTTGTAACACACAAGCAACCACGGGTGCAGTTGGGCCAAAGTTCCAAAGTCTAAACTTAGAGGAAAAGTCCAGTATGAGCAAAGTTAGACTTTTGGTCAAAGTTTAGACGTTTGGTCTAAGTTTACCTTTGTGAATGGGGACCCATATCTGTTTGCAATGATAGAATCCACCATATTGACCCTGGTAATATTGTCTGCGTTATCTCCAAAGGGCTTTCAGACATGCTGCCATGTCACCAGTACTAATATATCTCTTCAAACAAGGTTTGTGCACATTGAAGTAGTGCTTGTGAACTGGACATAAAAGAAACATATTTTACTACTACATTTTCTGGCAGCCCAAAGGATAAACCTGTATGGTGCTTGCCAATAGAAAAGAGAGGAAAACATGAAAGGAGAAAAATCTGTGTTAACTTTTTCAAACACTTATATCTCTTTGGTCTTTCAGTACATCAATACAAACAATATGCTTTTTTTTAGCACAGTAAAAAATGAATTATTAGTTATAGTGGATAGTAATAAAGTTACTAAACTGTTGGGTCCAGGCACAAATTTCAGTAATTAAAAAACAATCTCAGCCCCTTGTAGCTATGGAAGAATAGCAGACCTTCTAAAACACAACACAAAAAAAATCCCACTCAAATTTAGGAAAATAGAGACAAATGTAATAAACAAAATGACTCCAAAACAACAAAAATCTATTAATGGTAACCAGAGATGTTTTTTTTTAAATTTAAGACAAAGATGCAAAGAAAAGGTAAAGCACCAATCAGTAGTCAGTTCATGGTTGACCGAGACTTAGGCACAATTTTAGGATAACCACAATTGAGCACAAGCTAAGTAAGACAAGCAGGTTCGCCTCAGTCAAAAATGTGTCTTCTGACTTAAACTCTGAATTGGAAGTCAAAATCCTCCAGCGGGCCAAGGTTGCATTCTGTGTCTGCCAAAGCCTTCTCGAAGCTTGATAGTTTCTGAATGAGGCACGGGTAAAACTCTTGATTTTGGAAGGAAAAGCTCAGAACTTGAGAAACACAAATTTCACAACCAATGAAGTCCTAACATCTGGTGAAAACTTTTTGCGCTTTCACACAATCAAGATTTCCACCTGTGGTCTTAGTATTTTTCTGGGGCTCAAAATCTTACTGTGGAGCAAGCCTGAAGCTGTATATGATGAAATCGCTTTTAAATCAAACACCTTAGTCACAAAGCCCCACTGATGGTTCGGAGGTCTTGGAAGTCCAAAAAGAGGTGTGGAGCAGCTCTTCCTGTTCACTGCTAGGGTTCCTAGGCCCTCAGGGACAGCACTTAGGGGTCATGACTCAATCCAACAGATGCCACCCACCAACAGGGTCCATTGCAGTTCCAGCTGATTATAAAGTCTTCAGGAAAAAAGGCCTTGTGCAGCTTTTTGTGTCTCTGCTGCCGTACAGGTCAGCCACCTGACTCATGGAGTCCAGGTCTTTGTCCTGGGTACAAGCAGGAGCAGGGCCAGCCCTTCAGGTCTTCCCACAAGTTTGAGACAGCTCGTTCGTTCTCTCTTCTATTCTTCCATAGATCCAGAAAGGGTTCTGAGGAGCTGCGGTGAGGTTAAGTTTTGTACAGTTCAGTAGTCAGTGGGTGGGGGGACTCCCGGACACTTCCTAATCAATGGGGAAAAAGGTCCCAATAGAAACCAACCCCAGTTTCACAGCACATTCTGTTTGTGTTACTTCAAACTATCCGAGAGCACACTAGCCTAAGGGAAATCCAAGTGACAGTCAGAGGTGTGTATAGGGAAATGAGCATTGCCTTCCTACTCAGCTACACAAAACTGGTTCTGGAATCATCTCCAGCTTCCACTGGGAAAGAGCCAGGCTGGCTACCACGTGTCTTGGGATCAATGTTTTCCCCACCCAGGTCTTTCCTTTCCAGTTTCTATAGGACAATAGGACAGTTATATATGCCATAGGGATTGCCCAGTTCTTACATGTTTAAGGGTCAGATCACATTCACTGGGCACTGGACAGCAATGCCATGGTGTGCAGAGTCTGGAAATCATCAACAAAAATCTGAATTAATGGGGGCGATCATGCAAAAATAAAAACGTTTTCTCACAAGAAAATTCAGCAGTACTTATTACTTCAACCTCTGCATCAATATCGTATCGCTCTCCTGTAGTTATAATGAAATATATAGAGACATTTTAAATGGTTTATTGTATAAATCAAACTGACAACCATAAATTACAGAACGTCCTGAATGTCCGGAGTCTAGAAATAGCAAATACATGCAGGATTTCTAATGAGATGTGGTTTGCCAAATAAATATTGTAAGATTTTTGCAGATCACTGAATTGGGACACACTCATTTTTATGGTGCAGCGTTCATTTGATGACTGACCTCAAACAAAAGACTTCATAGAAAGTATAAAGCCTATATACTTTCTTATAATAAATGGGTGCAATCTAGATCTCTTTTGTCGAAGAGACACAATCATATTAACTGAAGCTGGGAGGCGGTCGCCCTTCCTGGCCTGTAGTTCTGTAGACCGTGCTTATCGCAAACACAAACAGCTGCCTTTGTGAGCTGAAAATAAAACTTGTAATGGAATCAGATATGTGAGTGAAACTCAAAATAGGTTCCAATGTGCTAGAACTAGTATAGAGCTTAGAAGTAGGTCATGAGAGTAGTAATGCTATAGATTCCATAGCTATAACATTGAAGTATTTTATATTGTTCAAAGTTCTCAGAAACGTTCTTGCTGCCTTAATGTTTATCTCCATTGTGGCAACATCTCATATCATGCACACTAGTTTAGGGTTTTACTTTTTAAAATAAATGTTTTGAAATGTATATTGCATTTTCTACTGTTTACGTTTGTTTTTAATTTACGAAAGAGGATTTGATGGTCCACTAAATGTTCCTGGCATGTCTCTTAGGACTGAACATTACCTTAATACATCTTACCCAAACATTGCTCAGTGGGTTATGTATGGGTTGTAGTTCAACTAATTTTCTGATTTGGGTTGGCATATTGACTGGTGCTGGAGGTCAAAAATCCGAACACTGTGACTATAGAATACTTGTAACATTGGCACCCTTCAGCTGGACATGGCTTATCGGGACCCTTGAGTAATACTGTTTGAAACACTACAATAGCAGAAATGTCCATTGTAATATTGGTTACCTCCTTCAGCTTGGATAGGTGCTCCCTATTTGCTCTAGGCTTTTTAAAGCACTCTACTTATAAAAGGTTTATCCCCAATTTTTTTTATCTCTGTTTTTTTATCTTATATTTGTTCTTTCAGTTTGTTAAAAAATGACACAAGCAGCACTTCTAGATGAACTAGGATCAAACTACAGGGCATCAGTTACACAATATCTCCTTGCTAGTAGTCTTCCTAACACAGGGGTTCAGTAATATTTGTTTTAAATGCATGCGCTGCATACCCTTTTGAAAACTTATTTTTATTTTCTCATGGGTGGAGTTTGCTCCTGTAGATCCGAACACAGAGAACTTTTGTAGTTTTGAGACTTGCACAGGTACAAGTAAATTATGTACTTTACAGTGACCTGGAAATCTGATTGGAATACCAAGAACACCAGGCATGGCTTCGTGGTCAACTACTTCATGTAGCTCAGAATGTTTGAATAGGACCCTTGAGTGATGAGGGCCTGCTTGGTTTCTATTGACTGATATACACCATATGCTGACACATAATCTGACTCACCCAGAGATTACATGTTTAATGACTCAATTAGTGAGTGTATACAGACTTAGAGAGCATGGTTCACAAACATCTGTGACAGCTCCTCCTAGACCTGACCACATGTGCAAGCCACAATACAGGCAATCAGTCCACTGACCATAAACTCTATAATGGGCAAAGCAATCACAAAACTAGATGGAATTCCATATCTGAGTTACAGAAAGACAACCAATCGAAGTGATCTATCCTTATACAACACCCTAGGACAAGATAGAAGTTTGACTGTGTGACTTTGGGCCTTTTTACGACCTTGGCAGAGGGGATTACTCCATCACAAACATTATGGAAATGCCACCCACCATATTACAAGTTTGCTAGGATATAATTGGAACTTGTAGTACTGCGGGACAGATATCCGTCATGTTTGTGACGGAGTAATCCCCTCCGCCAAGGTCATGTTCAGGCCCTTCGTCTTGCGATGGTACCGTCATTAGATGATTGCAACTCCTGGAGATTTTTGTGATTATTGATAGCACTACGCATGGTGGTTCTTCTTTAGCGGTGTTACTGAAGGTGTTCAAATAAGTACAAAACAAGAAAAGAGCTGTTCCAGCTCTAGATTTAGAAATTACATTAATTGGCAATTTGAAGCAGTCTACCCTATTATTCTGATTAACATGCGAGGAGAATCCACAGTCCTGGCAGTACACCAGAGGTTGGCAACAATCCCAGTTCCGAATGTTGAACTGGAATTAGCAAAGATTATTTCAGAATTTAACATCTCTGTGGGCTATGACACCCACTGGCAGTGGGTGCCATTTGAAAATGGTGGAGTGCAAAAGTTGTAGATGCCAGTTATGTCGCAAGTGAGAAAAGCGAGTGAGTCTGATGGATAAAATGGTGGTTTGGTAGGCTTCTATACCCAAGAAAACTTTGAAAGAAGGAGTAGCAAATGGTGAATTTTAGAAAAAACCTGAGAAACCAACAGGCACTCATGATTACATGATTCCTTGCCATGAATTGCCCAGGCAGTGATGCATCTGTGATAAATAAACTCTAACCCCAAAGAGGAGCACAGCGCACCAGCCAGAGAGCAAGAGTCTGCCTGGAGGCAGATTAGGGGACACAACCATCAATCAAGCTATCATGCAACGCTGCACAAATTCTGACAATAGTAATTTTTCAATAAATTGAGAACCTAGAAGCATTGAATAAATTTGGTAACACTACATAGAAGGAAATGTGCATTTTTTAGGGAACAAAAAAAAAACCTGCATCACTTGTGCTTCCGTTGACTTCTACGGAACTGTCTTGGAATGTCTTTAACATAATTAACTTGAGTCAACATTTTGAACTTCAATGGAATCAATGTATTTTTTTTAAAATACAAATGGCAATGAGGGTCAGTCCTCACCATTGATGCCAGCCTTTTCGAATTTAGCAAGATTCTGTCACAGCTTACCTCAACATAGTTAAGATCGTGTGACACCTAGATACCACCTGTTTTTTTCAGTCGTTAGCAGCTAAAATAATGCAAATCTTGGGCATTGGGGAGGGGGCATAATGGAATTAAAAGAAAACACGTAACACAGCATTTAACTCTGTTAACAGACTGTTGACAAGGAAGACATGTTAAAATAAAAGTGTAACATTTCTTTCGCAAAGATTCAGAACATTACAAATTAATTATTGGCAATCTAAATATGTGTTTAGTGCGCTCTACTGTAGTGTGTACATTTTTTATTTTACAGTTTTATTGCAGCTCAAACTCACTGCTCAAGGGAAGCTAAAGAGCCTGGAGAAGAAGCAGAGAGCAAATAGCGTCACAAAAATCTATCCGCCTGTCCAGCATAAAAGAAAGTCTACCTAATGCATCCATTCAGGAATGGCGGTGCACACACCTTTATCATGCAGCAATTAAGTCACTTCATGGGTCACTTGTGAGAGAGCGTAGCTTATACAATTAATAATTAACATGAAATGTTTATGAACTAATGTATAATAATGCCGCATAGAAACTATATTAACCTGTTTTGCTAAAACGTGCACTTGAAATGTGACCACGGAGAGTGGCCGTCAATATATACGGGGACTAATGAAACTGACTAATAATGGTGAAATGTTTTTTTTAAATTGTGATTTTACATAAATGTTGAAAGGCTAAATGTATTAGATTCTTGCTAATAAAGCAGTAGGCCTTAGTTAGCATGAGTCGACCTAGCTGCCTGACTCTCATATTAAATGTATTTTTCTATCGTGCAGTGTGCTGACTTGCTAAAGGACATGAACTCTTGTTTTTTCAAAAGTGTGAAGCTGAATGTTACTGTAGTAGATCCATTCTCATGAAATTCACTCTGCCTATAGTAACATTTCTTTTGCTAAATGCAACTGTGTAGATTAACAAGGTCGCTTAAACCGGCACGGATAATGGAGCCACTGACTGAAGATGTGCAAAGGACCCCAAGACGATGAAATCATACCGGACACACCACCTGTTAAAGACGTCAATCATAAGCACCAATAAAATACGTGGGAAATGTTGTGGGGTGACAAAATTGATGACTTAATGTATTTTTAATTGGTTATAGATAGTGGGGTGCAACCCCTTATCCAATCAGATTTTAGGGGAATGTACAAAGAAAAGGGATAAAACCTCTTGACACACGGAAATGAGAGAGTTAGTTAGGGAGATGCTGATGCGATTTGATATGATCCAGAGACTTTGTCACTTTGCCTAGTGACTTTGCTGATTTTACTTAGAATCATCCTCGTCCTTAGTTTACCCCTTTACACTTTACCTCCTTAAGAGGGAAGTGCCCCTTTACCCGGAGCTGAATTACTGATGGCGATTCAACTGATGTCCTGAAGACGAAGACAGAGCTTGATTGCTGACCAAACTTGGAGGGTAACTATATGACAATGAAATTGTGATTGTCTGTTTGCTTTTCCTTTCTAGGTACCAACTGCTTTTCTTTTGACAGGAGCCATAGTTAGATGTTTTCCAAATTGGTGTTACGAAATTGTTTTGCATGAATCCCAACATGCTAATGCTAATTAGAGGTTAGGTGAGGGGTTCACTAAACTGACGCAAACGGACAAATGACTGAATCTATGCTTTGTTGAACAATGCGCTGATATACTCTGCTAATGATAGTTTATGTTCACACCGTGCTATATTCTAATGTTTGTGATTCTTGCCTTGATGAAATCTTATCAGAGTTGCCATATTGTGACTTTGCTAATATGTTTCCTGGTTTTGAGACTAATAAATTTGCTAGTAGTATTGTAAACAATAGGGAATAAATATCACTAAATTCATATTAAACTGGTGTGGTTATTCATGACTGCAAGGTCATGGTGGTGTCTCGAGATGATTACTGTCTTTGACTAAAGTGAAATGCGTTATTGAGATAAATATTGATGATATTATTGACTTATTGATTGACATGTTGATTAGCTATCTCGTCCTAAGGTGTCTCTCAACAGGGTCAAAAGATTCATTGGCCTAAAACGAGTCCCAAATGTGTAGAAATTTATCATAGAGGGACGCGTTAGCACTTGGGAACAGGACCAGATGAAGTGGGGTGGTGAGCTCTAAAATTATAAGTTACTTACTCTCAGGTGTGGCAGGTGTGGTGTTCCTCACCCTCGTCTTTGCTACTTCCTGGGCTGGGCATTATGAAGCAGGAACAGTAGAGCGACTGAAGGAAAGGCATCAAGGGATAGACAATGACTAATCAATGCATGACTTCATAATAAAGCCATACTTTGATTGGTCATGTTCTTCTGTAAAGCCAAACCTCCCACCCCTATACTGCCTCCAAGACAAGGCCTGCTCCTTGCCTCTTGAGCCAGTCCAGACGCTGCTCCCTTGCTGTTTATATCAGCAAACAGCATAAGAGCAGCATCAGAACTGGCTAGAGCAGGCAAAGTCAGTATTCCTCAGGAGACTGAGGAGGCTGTGGCTGTGATCCCCAACTCACTGATGTTGTGCTGGTAGGAGAGCCCTTATGTGCACATGTTGGGTTGGTCATCAGAAGACACCCATCCAAACCGACATGTGCACTTACATGTCTTTAGACCCAGACAGTCTTCCTGTGCTGCCTATAATGATGCCTCACCCACACTCCCACTCATGAATCGAAACCCTGTTGCCAGCAATGTCTACTTGGCCCACGCTGAAATAAAAGCACTGCAGCAGGGAATATACGCCTTCTAAATACATTTTTAGGGGGCAACAAATACAGGTGGACGATTCCCTGGCACTCCCATAGAGAAACCGCCGCTGGTGACACCTTTTGTACACGAGCCCTTAAACTGCGTCTCAAAGCAAAACATGAGATTAAACTATGCCAGTGCCTAAAAAGAAGCAGAAAGTAAAACTGTAAACAAGGATTGGATCTCCTTCAACATAGGAATCCTGCCAGGGAGATATAATCTTAGGGACCGTGATAAAATTAAAAAACCTGATTGGTATCAGTAGCCTTATTGCTGTTCCTCTCATTCTTTTCAGGACTCTGACAATAAAAGGGCCAAGAGAAGTGAACAAACAGAGTATCGCCAAAAAGACGAGTATGTCAAGCAGAATAGTGAAAGGACATGAGGCTAAAATTGGTGTAAAGAGGGAAGAGAAGGTTTTAAACTCCATGACTCTCTTTAAAAAGAAGAACGTTGCCAGACTGACAAAGAGACATGCTGTTAGGGTTTGTGCACAGCAAAGAGCATGTCCCCTCTCACTGCACTAGTGGGTTCTGTAATAGCTCCCTTTTAAACTTACTATTGAAAGCCTTTCTTGTTATCTCACCTTCCCCCCGCCCAGGCTTCTGTGTATGTTGTTTAATGTGCTGTTTTGTTTACACATTGGGCCTTGCTTTTACCAAGGCTTCTTTAAAACACTCCTCTCTAGGCCATGTGTTAATTTAACTCATTTGCATAATAACTGAAACTCTGCACACCTTTCAAAAACATGTGCAGCATGTGAGGACCACACCCAGCTCTTCAAACCACACCCAGCTCTGCACACCTTTCAAGAACATGTGCAGCATGTGAGGACTACACCCAGCCCTGTCTATAAAAGGCAGCCCTCGAGCCTCGCCCAGTGCTTGTGCTCGTCTACCTCCCGCTTACCTGAGGACAGATCCCTCGGCGCTGGCACTCCTGCTCTCTACAGACTTTCATTGGCTTCAATGGGCACAGCTGCTGGCTCTTCCTTCTTCCGGTTTCCGATTCCTCCTTGCCTCAGCCTCTCTCCTACAAGCAACCTGCAAAAGAGAAAGAAGACAAGGTTAGACTGATCAGTATCTCTTGCCAGCAACAAGTAAGTGCAAAACTTTTATTACCTGAAAGAACTTTGACAACAATTTCTGGATTCGTGTATAGACAATTTGAAACAAGATACCTTCCACGAACATTGTGATTCAAACTCTTTGTTACAACAATACTTTGCGGAACTTTGTGAAGCAAACATTTTTTTATGGAACTTTTAAGAATCGAACCGTGGAAACCATTAACAGCAAGGCAAACAGTAAATCAAGGACTTGCACAAATTACATGCTGTATTTTGACGTAAAAGTACAGTATTTGTTTTATAAAAGATTCTGGAAATATGGGAAAAGTGAGTCTGCTATTGGCAATTTAGGCTTTAGTTATATTAAGATGAATGTTTGATATTGATAATTCTGATAACGATATTTGTTTAATATTTCAGAAGCTTTAGAGTAATAGAAAGCACATCCCAGAGCAGTAACACATTCCAAACCTGGAAACTAGAGACCAGGATCCAAGAGGTACTTTTAGAAGAAAATTTCTAATAAATAAAGGGATAGTCAGGAACCCAGTTAGGAATAGGATGTACTTATCTGTTCTTTGTTTATGTTTCATTAGGCACCAGTTTCTACCGAAGTCAGAGAGGGCCGCAGATTTGTGCAGCACTTCAACAGTGGAAACGCAAGAACGCTGTTGTCTCTTTATTTTATTTTATCCACTTCCCCCCTTCCCTTGAGCTTCTGTTCTTAGTGCACTGTTTTAAAAACTAGTGTGCTGGAACAAGCAGTTTCAGGGTGGGGTCGGATTGTCTTCAACCTCCATCAGAACTGAACAAGGACTCAGGTGAGCTGGGCTTTGACAGAAGCACAAGCCTTAAATTAAAAAAAAAATTCAGTTCTGGTGGACGATGAATATCGGGGAAGAAATAGAGGGCATTGACGTCACGGATATGGCGCAGGCCCTAAATGAGGACTTGGCTCATAATGAATCAGTGTCTGGCATCTTGCAACATATGCAAGAGGAAATAGAGAGATTAAAGATGGGGAATACCTCTTTAAAACAGGATTTAAGCAGGTATAAATTTAGGGTGTCTCAGTGGAACACAGCTTTTACGCCTTTGTTTAAAACCTCCTCAGAGACAGGGGCGCCATCAAAACATACAACTTTGCCTCCCCCAGTTGAGGTCACTGTTAATGTTCCTAATCCTGTGCCCTTAGCAGCACCTGAACGTTTTCATGGAGATAGTAACAAATTCCATGTTTTTATCAATCAATGTCAATTACACTTCGTTTGGAAGCCACAACAGTTCCCTACTGATGCTACGAAAGTGGCATTCGTCTTGTCTTATTTGGGTGGCACAGCAGCCAATTAGTCAATTCCTTTCGTGGAGAGAGATGATCCCATCCTCCATAATTGGAATCAATTTAAACGTACCATGACCAGCCTTTTTGCAAAACACACTTTCATGCAGGCAAGTGATAATGAGCTTTTAAATCTTAAACAAGGTAACAAGGATTTATTGACCTATCTCACTAGTTTTAATCGTTTACTCACCGAGACACACTGGCCAGAAGAAAAGCGTGTCTCCCTTTTCTATAAAGTTTTGAGAGACGAGTTAAAAGACGCGCTGGCTCATATCGTTGATTTGCCAGAAGACTATTCGGACTTTGTAGATTTAGTTGTGAAATTAGAACATAGACTAGGAGAAAGAAAGGGAGATAAATACAAACTGGAATCACGGTTAACTGGTATTAGACACGAGAAGGAAGTCTCCCTCCTGAATATTCTGACTTTAAAGACGTCTTTGATCCAGTAAAGGCTAGTGTGCTGCCCCCACATAGGTCTTATGACTGTCATATAGATCTTATCCCAGGGGCCCCTTTACCTAATAACAGAGTATATGCTTTGACTGACGAAGAAACCAAATACTTAAGAACCTACCTAGATGACCTACTACAGTCTGGGTTCATCCGTCATTCAACATCTCCGGTGTCATCTCCACTCTTTTTTATCCCGAAGCCGGATAAATCCCTGCGCGCGTGTATCGATTATAGAGGACTAAATAAGGCTACAATAAAGAATAAATATCCTCTTCCTCTAATACCTGTGTTGTTGGATCAGTTAAGACATTCTACTGTATACACTAAACTAGATCTGCGGGGAGCTTACCACCTGGTCCGAGTAAAAGAGGGGGATGAGTGGAAGACAGCTTTCAAGACAAAGTTTGGTTTATTTGAGTACACAGTAATGCCCTTTGGGTTATGTAATGCCCCTGCGGCCTTTCAGTTCTTTATAAATGAGGTCCTACACGAATTCCTGGACGTTTGTGTCATAGTATACATAGACGACATCCTCATTTACTCTAAGAACTCAGAAGAACACACCCAACATGTTCGTGCAGTATTATCAAAGTTAAAAGAAAATCATCCTTTTGCTAAGTTAGAAAAGTGTACTTTTAATGTCAGCAAGGTGGACTTTTTAGGATACTGCCTGTCACCTCAAGGAATAACTATGGATGTAAAGAAAATCAGTGCTATTGCTGATTGGCCAGAACCATCCTCTGTAAAAGATATTCAGAAATTTCTGGGTTTCGCCAATTTTTATAGGAGGCTTATTGCACATTTCGCAGACATTGCGGCCCCAATAACTACCTTGTTGCGGAAAGGGCAACGATTTCTTTGGACTGATGAGGCGGCACACGCCTTTCAACTCCTAAAACAAAAGTTCACTTCAGCCCCAATTCTGAAACATCCTGATCCTGACTTGCCTTTTTTTGTTGAAGCGGATGCTTCACAAGTAGCTTTAGGAGGAGTTCTCTCTCAACGAGATGCAGTAGATGGCCAGTTACATCCTATAGCCATCTATTCCAAAAAGTTATTACCAGCTGAACAAAATTACACTGTGGCTGAAAGGGAACTACTAGCTATCAAAGTAGCCTTTTCAGAATGGAGGCACCATTTAATGGGAGCCAAGTACCCAGTTACAATCTTTTCTGACCATAGGAACCTACAGTTTTTTGGATCACTTAAAGGACTAACACCACGTCAGATGCGCTGGTTAATTTTTTTTAGCACATTTGACTTTGTAATAACCTATAGACCAGGTGCACAACAAATTCAATCTGATGTGTTATCTAGATACGGACATACTTCAGACATGAAACAAGATAAAATAGGAGAACCCATTATTCCTCCCCAAAAGTTTTTGGCACCAGTACAACAGAAGGATTTCATCACAGATCTATATAATGCACACATGCAAATAGCACCTCAGGATTGGTTAAAAGATTCCCATAACACAATACAACGAGGTTTATTGTATCACGACAACATGCTGTTAGTGCCCACCTCTGAATTACAAACACAGGTGATAATTTGGCATCACGCCTCACCGTTGGCAGGTCATCCTGGTTGGGTAAAAACCCTGGAAAATGTGCAAAAACACTTTTGGTGGGACACTATAAGAAAGGACATTAAGCAATTTGTCACTACCTGTCCAATTTGTGCAAGACATAAATCTTCTCATAAGGCCCCTGACGGTTTGTTAATACCAATGCCAACACCCAAGCAACCTTGGCACACTGTGAGCGTAGACTTTATTGTAGGTTTACCACCTGTAAAATCTTTCACAACAGTGTTGGTTATAGTGGATTTTTTATCTAAAATGGCACATTTTGTACCATTACGGAAATTACCCACGGCGGCAGAATTTGCCGATATTTTTATAAGGGAAATTGTGCGTTTACATGGTTTGCCAAGCAAAGTGGTGTCAGACCGAGGGAGCCAGTTCAACTCTAAATTTTGGAAAAAATTATGTAAAAAACTGAAAATAGATGTGGCATTATCCACTGCTTTCCACCCAGAGACAGATGGACAGACTGAACGACTGAACCAAACCTTACTTCAAACACTACGTTGTTTATTGGCTGATTATTCTAGTGAATGGTTGGAAGCTCTCCCTGTAGCGGAGTTTGTTTATAATAATACTGAGCATTCAGCTCTACTTTGCTCACCATTCTATTTCTTGCAGGGGTATCATCCAAGAGCTATACCCATTTTGTTAGAAGATTCTCTGTTACCTACAGTAACGGATAGACTAACAAGGTTAGGTGACATACAAGACAAAGCCAGGAAACATTTATTAAAGTACAAGGAAAGCATGAAAAGACAAGCAGACAAACACAGATCTGAGGCCCCAATGTATAAAATCGGTGACAAGGTATGGCTCTCCACAAAGAACCTAAACATAGAGGGATCCCGAAAGCTGCAACCACGTTTCATTGGACCCTTTAGTATAACTGCCATAGTAAACCCGGTAACAGTAAAATTAGATTTACCAAAAGAATATCCAGTACATACTACATTCCATGTGTCCTTGCTTATGCCGTACAATCCAAAAACCCGACCTGAACCACCACCTCCACCCATACCAATTAAGGGAAATCTAGAATATGAAGTGAAAAGCATAAAAGACTCAAAAAGAATTAGTGGACGTCTGTTTTATTTAGTAGAATGGAAAGGATATGATGAATCTGAGAATTCATGGGAACCAGCATCATATGTACATGCCCCACAGCTGATTAGACGGTTTTATTTAAAAAATCTAGGAAAACCCCGTCCTGTAGGAGGGCCTTTGAGGGGGGCAACTGTTAGGGTTTGTGCACAGCAAAGAGCATGTCCCCTCTCACTGCACTAGTGGGTTCTGTAATAGCTCCCTTTTAAACTTACTATTGAAAGCCTTTCTTGTTATCTCACCTTCCCCCCCCCTAGGCTTCTGTGTATGTTGTTTAATGTGCTGTTTTGTTTACACATTGGGCCTTGCTTTTACCAAGGCTTCTTTAAAACACTCCTCTCTAGGCCATGTGTTAATTTAACTCATTTGCATAATAACTGAAACTCTGCACACCTTTCAAAAACATGTGCAGCATGTGAGGACCACACCCAGCTCTTCAAACCACACCCAGCTCTGCACATCTTTCAAGAACATGTGCAGCATGTGAGGACCACACCCAGCCCTGTCTATAAAAGGCAGCCCTCGAGCCTCGCCCAGTGCTTGTGCTCGTCTACCTCCCGCTTACCTGAGGTCAGATCCCTCGGCGCTGGCACTCCTGCTCTCTACAGACTTTCATTGGCTTCAATGGGCGCAGCTGCTGGCTCTTCCTTCTTCCGGTTTCCGGTTCCTCCTTGCCTCAGCCTCTCTCCTACAAGCAACCTGCAAAAGAGAAAGAAGACAAGGTTAGACTGATCAGTATCTCTTGCCAGCAACAAGTAAGTGCAAAACTTTTATTACCTGAAAGAACTTTGACAACAATTTCTGGATTCGTGTATAGACAATTTGAAACAAGATACCTTCCACGAATATTGTGATTCAAACTCTTTGTTACAACAATACTTTGCGGAACTTTGTGAAGCAAACATTTTTTTATGGAACTTTTAAGAATCGAACTGTGGAAACCATTAACAGCAAGGCAAACAGTAAATCAAGGACTTGCACAAATTACATGCTGTATTTTGATGTAAAAGTACAGTATTTGTTTTATAAAAGATTCTGGAAATATGGGAAAAGTGAGTCTGCTATTGGCAATTTAGGCTTTAGTTATATTAAGATGAATGTTTGATATTGATAATTCTGATAACGATATTTGTTTAATATTTTAGAAGCTTTAGAGTAATAGAAAGCACATCCCAGAGCAGTAACACATTCCAAACCTGGAAACTAGAGACCAGGATCCAAGAGGTACTTTTAGAAGAAAATTTCTAATAAATAAAGGGATAGTCAGGAACCCAGTTAGGAATAGGATGTACTTATCTGTTCTTTGTTTATGTTTCATTAGGCACCAGTTTCTACAGAAGTCAGAGAGGGCCGCAGATTTGTGCAGCACTTCAACAGTGGAAACGCAAGAACGCTGTTGTCTCTTTATTTTATTTTATCCACTTCCCCCCTTCCCTTGAGCTTCTGTTCTTAGTGCACTGTTTTAAAAACTAGTGTGCTGGAACAAGCAGTTTCAGGGTGGGGTCGGATTGTCTTCAACCACCATCAGAACTGAACAAGGACTCAGGTGAGCTGGGCTTTGACACATGCCCTGCCAACTAGGGATACTTTTGTGGACCAGGACTTGGGTGATAGCACTTCTAGATACTGCAGCAGAAATGACAATAGTTTGCCAGACTCTCAAAGAGCATCTTGTGGTGACTCCAACTAAAGAGCATACACAATTTGAAACACCAGATGAACATGTAACTCCTTCTGATAGGGTTTATAATGTAGAAATGCAGAATGGGGGGTGAGGGAAAGGGGTATTACAAGTAGCATAAGAGCAATTTTCTGCCTTATTTATCAGATGTTATTATGTCAAAGATGATTGGGGACTGGTCTACATAAGGGATGTGCCTCAAGATGAGGAGGTAGTAATGCAAGCATTGACCTCTTTAGCACCAGAAGACCTCAGGAAAAAATATGAAATTGAATGGGCTTTAAAACAGGCTCCTGCGTTGCATAGAAACCAAGCTGGGTGGAAAGAATTGGTTGCACATGTCAATCTCTTAAAGAGTGAGCCATAATCAGATGCTCAGCATCCCCTACAACCAGAAGCTAAATGTTATATAAAAGGTTCCCTGTCAAAGTATGGGTCCAACAGAGATGATTCCGATACCTCACATGCTAAAAGTGTCTTTAGATGATGTTATATCTCCTGGTCCTTTTTCAGATTTCATAGACGCTGCTAAATAGTTGATATTTGTTCTGTCTGCCTACACTATACTAGACAACGAAGATCCTTATTTGATCCCTGGAAATAATCAAGAATTGTTTTGGTTTCATTATTCACCACTACATTCTTAGAACAAGTAGTTCTCGAGAAATGTATATATAAGGTGGGAGCATTGTAAGGCCCCATCCAACGATAGTCCCAAAAGATTGCAGGAAAAATGATCCTATTTAAAGAGTGATGACAGGTCAGATGCATCTGCCTTTTATTATTCACTCTGCACAGTTAATTGAAAACCTGCTGTCCAAGGTTATGAGTACAGAAAAGTTAATATTAATGAGAAAAGTATTTGGGATGCCAAGTGTGATCAAATTAAAATAAAGAGGCTTTATTTAGAGCATGCATAATACCCAGTGAAGAAATGTTTTGTGATTGTTAAAAAACACAGATCCTTGGGCTGGTAAGAAAAAGTGCTCAATGGCTTTTATATCATGCATTGGAGTTCTTGTTTGAATTCCATCGCTACACAAAAAATAATCCAGCATTCATGAGCACATCTGGGTGTACTAGCCCTCAAGATAACTCACTTCTCCATGATCCCATCACTTAGCATGGAGTGACTTTGGACACCTCCTCAATAATGCTCACCTCTTCTAGATATGTCTCATGACATGTCCCTCACCCTTGGACTCTGACTAGACATTCAGTGGCTTGGGATCTCTCATGGAACAGTGAACTGTACATTGTACATCACTGGAAACAAAATATGTACATGTAAATAAATCACCATAAGAACGTGTTCTTTTTTTCAGTGATACATCAACTGTATGCACTGTGTGAAGCTATGTCAATGACTACAGAATCAAAGGACGTGTGGCTTTCTGTCAGACACAAAGGCACACAATAGGACTCAAACATGATTAAGGTAACTGATAGCATTGTGGACCACAACCAACTTTCTGAGTCTTTAAAGCATGTATTAAACAGGAATCCATGCAAGTTGACATAATGCATGCATGGTTCAGAACACAAGTGTCTGTAAATTTCCCTGATGATTGTACCAGCACAACATTGATGTAACCAACAAAGTAGACATATGTAAGACTGTAAGACTGTGAGGGGCAGCCGTTAGTGTGTCGGTATCTATTCCCCAAATGAGGTGGACTGCCATGTGCTAAACGTTTCAAGAATGATTGTCACAGACCTTAGTACTAACAATTTAAGTTGCATGATTACCTGTCCAAGAATTTGTTTCCATACACAATCCGAGTGTCAGGAACTGCGCTGGAAACTGTATTGAGTAGCTGATATCATACTGCTGCTAATCATACAGATCCTTGGTCATAGGGGATACACATAGTCACACATGTAAATCAATATTAAGTGCATATCCAAAGGCATTTGTCTAACGTGGCCAGTGCAGACATGATAACACCCATACAGTCAATCATCATGGACACCATATTGTAGAATTATAAATACTAAAAACACTACCCATTAAAAACCCAAACTACACACTAACCTACACTAAGCTAACCTATACTAACTTATCTTAAGTTTCCTACAGCTATCTATCATAATCGAAACCTATCTTATACATGTAATACTACACAATAAACATTGTCCCCCGCACCCTCCCTTAAGAGACAATGGACTATTAGGACAACATGAACTACTGCTACACATAGACTAACTAAACCTATTGCCTAAACAAATTTATTTTTTGTATTTTTGTATTTGTATATATATATATATATATATATCACACACAGAAGTCTCGGAATGCAGGAACTCCACACAGCGGTCCTGGATGGGCTCCGAGAGGCCTTAATAAATCTTCCAACACTCATTCAGATTTTCATTGCCAAAATGATGGCTAAGGAAGTGCCTAGCTACTGGGTAATTTTTGTCCTGATTTTTAATGGCTCGTATATGTTCCAAAATTCTTTTCTTCGCATTGTGTATTGTACTGCCCACGTACAATTTTTCACATGGGCAAATCAGACAGTATACACAGTAAGACGTATTGCAATTGTAGTTACCTCTAATTGCAAAATTGTCTAACCTTCCCAGGACATTTAAAGTTCTGCAGCTATTGCTGGTTTTACAAGCTTTGCACTTCATACAACAGAAGAATCCTTCCATTCTCATATTCTGCATCCGTCCTGTTGATGTTACCTCATTGCGACAAAAATTACCCAGTAGCTAGGCACTTCCTTAGCCATCATTTTGGCAATGAAAATCTGTTGAAGTTTGTAGTTATTGATCAAGTAAGGACGAGTAAGAGGGGAGGTGATAGAGAAAGGTTGTTACGCGTCTTAGAGTCTAAATATATAATAGACTTTGAAACATGGGAACCTGTAGGGCTGAACTCGAGTGAGGAGCTGAGTATCGATCTAGGGTAACCGATTTTTTGTCTAATAGGTGTCCGGTTGACAAAACATGTGAAGTAGGGGTGATTTGTTTGATTTATTACATATCTTTTATGATTTAGTATAGGGTAATAGGTGTTGGGATCTATAAGGTTTTTACAGGAGATGAATTTGTACGTGTACCCACTTGGGTTGATAGGTTCCATACAACGTTATGTGATCCTTTAAAAAGTTTTGTGTAAGTGTACAGGTCCATTTGGATGGTATAGGATGAAATGTGATTGTTTTAAGCATCAGTAGTACTATTCAAGATTTATAAGTTATACATTGAATTTTAAACATCTTAAAAAATATTTATATTTATATTTTTTATAATATAATGAATTATTCTATTTACATTGTTTGTATTTTGTAAATTGAATTTTACTCCATGTATTAAATATAATATTGCATTAATTTAAAGATTTTAATGGATCTGAACAATAATTAGAGCTGCAATTTTGAAAAACTATGGTACAAATTACTGTAAAACTTGCTTATAGATGCACTTTAAGATGGCCGCCACATTATGTGCCTTTTGGTGGGGTTTTGAGGTTCTGTCCGTCTTTTATGTTTAGTACTAAATGGTTTTTAGCTTGGAGCACTGTAATGTTGATGTATCCATGAGTAAGGCTGTTGCCGAAACGCGTTGGATTTGTGTGCTGAAATAAATTGATTTGCACCTTGGAGGTGTCCTGGGTCTCCTGCTATTTGAAGGAGTGTTGGAAGATATATATATATATATATATATATATATATATATATATATGTTTTTTTAACATAGAGCCCTATACATAACCACCTCAAAATCTCCCCAAAACAAAAAAAAAACCTAAATCCCATTCCCATAACTATACTAACTATGTCCTACAACTAACATACTCTATGCTACCTAACCTACTACCCACCTAAAACACACTAAAACTATTTACAGTGGAAACTAGGGGAAGGGAAGGTACTAGGAAGTGGTCACCGTCCACACTCAGAGTTTCTTAAGCTTCTTCTTTATGTATTTTAACAGTTTGAAGTTACAGGCATTGTCTACCTCCAGCCTGGCCAACCTTCCTTTGACCTCTGCCATGTCCTTACCCATATCTGCCTAAAAAGGTAGAGCCAGTGGCAGCTGGTGGTGCCTGCTGCTGGTGTTGTATAGGCTGTGGCTGTGGAGGGGGTGGGACCTGCTGAGCCACCCGTGACCCTCGACGTTGAGGTCACACCTTCCTTGGTGCTGATTGCAGGCTGTTTCACTGGTCCCCGATGTGGTAATGTCTGCCACGACCCCAATGCCTTCTCCCTTCGGTACCTTTTGGCCATCTTGCAGTAACCTGTCTGGACTTCACAGATGTGCCGGAATTGGTCAGCCCTCTTATCAAAGCCATGCTTCTGTGCTGGAGTCACTGTGGCTCCTAAAACATGAGGAGAACATGTAATCAAAAACTGCGCTGGGTAGAGGAAAAACAAGCATGCAATGGAAACAGCATCTTCAGATAACACATATTGTCCACCAGACATCCTACAACAATGTCAAGATCCAAGTCTATTCAAATCTGCCAACCAAGCATCTACAGTATTTTGTTCATGTCACAGGGATAATGGCTAACTAATGTTGCACACTAAGGCCCAAATTTAAGAGGGCTTAGGGCCTCCTTGCGCCACATTAGTCATTATTATTTTGAAAATAAAGTAGCCCAAAGAGGCCAAATTCCCTGCAACATATTTACAAAGTGGCACAAGGCATGCTTTGTGCCACTTTGTAGCCCCCTGCACCACATTATGCCTGCGCAAGGGCAGCATTCTCTGGTAGGGGGCCCACAAAAATGGTGCAGGGGAATCTAAGAGCAGGCGTTATAAGGGGGCACACCTTTGGTTGCAATGGGCCCCTACGTACAGTTCAGGGTTAGTGCCAAAATATTTACGCTAACCCTGAACAGCATCTGAAGCATCAACATTTTTTATGCTATTTCCCCCTACCATACGCCACAGCACGTCATATTTCATATACGGCGGACACATGGTGGCAGTAGGGGGGCGCTAAGTGCAGTGCCACTTTCCTTAAATTTGACCCTATCTGTGTACAATCTTGTTACATCTCCTAAGTACCAGATAAACACTCACCATGCACATCTCATACACACGTGATGTGACCACGCTCGCTCACAATTATCATGCTGGGTAGACCATGTAGGTTCATCTGCACACATCTTGTTTGCTATAAACCGTAGACCTGTCCCACAAAGATCTGGAGAAGAGCTGAAATTTCTATGTGCACTCAACTGACTGTTGGCCTTCTTAAAAAGCTTCTTGCTTTGCCGGTGCCTCACTTCATTTCTGAAGAGTACTGATGCACTGGTGGTGCACGTGTCTCATTGATAAGCCCCTTAGAGACCTCAACACATGTACATAAAATGTACCCTGTCAAGTTAACTCCAAAAATGGCATAGTGGAATTTAAAGGCTCATTGTTCATGTGCCACCTACTGCAGGAATACCCACCTTTCATTCTTCAGGCCTGACACAGGCAGCATGTGGCACCAGGGTTTAAAACTGGGACAATGCTTGCAATGCGCAAATTTTGACTATGGTGTGGTAATTCTTGCCTCCATCAGCCACATTACCTTAAAAAACTATGACACTGATGTTGCAGTAGGAGCCAATCAGTCCTTCTTACATTTGTATTCTTGTCATGACACTCTTCACATACATAACTCAAGGAACACACACACCCATGACTACCAATAACCCAGCGTCATGTTTGTCATAACTTAAACCTTACTTATCACATTTCCTCAGTTGTGAAGCCCATGATGGACATGTACATTTGAGCCTGTGAAACATGAACCCTTGCACCATTGCACGTGTGTATACCATTTTCGGCACTTCATTATGTATATGAGATACACAAGGTACAAGGAGAGGAATGTGCAAATTGTCTGCAACCAGTGCAATGCTGACCTCTCATGAATGCAGGTTAGTTGAGACACAAAACATGTTGTCCTCACCCTTGTCATGACATGCTGCAGTTATTCTTATGTCCTACTATCATGCACATGCAAATGAGGATGTTGCTGTGTAAAAGAGATACTTATCAACAGGTCACCCAACCTGAATCACCAGGTGATCCAGGAGATCCCCTTCACAAGCAAAGGGATCTGCCCACCGGTCCTTCAGCTGGTGATCAGTGTGCTCCACTGAGAAGATGCAACAAAGCTGGTAGAGCACCTTGCCCCAGCGTAGCTTGCTTGCCTCCGTTGGGTGGCCCATGATGAGATGGCCACCCATAGCCACCATGTTGGGGAGGTAGAGGCACACCAACCATATGAACCCTCCCAGTTCATCATCACTCGTCATATGTGCCCTTCCCTTCCCTGACATCTTGCAATTTCCCTCCACTGCAACCTAATGACCCCAAAAATAATAATACTATTCTCCACCTAACCCTAGATACCCCAACAAACTTAATTAGCCCAAGACAGACACCCGAAAATACTGACACAATAACAGGACAAAAATGTACAATAAACTTACAAAATTTACAAAATAGGCACGCCACAGATAGGACACAGCACAAAAAACTCTAAATCCAACACTCCTCACACCAGCACAAGCACCACACAACCTCTCTCAAGCACAGACTACAAGACTGTAAAGTAAAAGCGATGTAAATTCACTTTTCTGTGTGTGCAGCAAGGAAAACATATTAGATCACTTCCTAAGTGTCACGTTTTCTGATATGCATCGGTTTGTTTGACATATGAGGGCCAGGCATGGATTTTTCTATGAAGGCTGACAAGGCCTGTCGACTTAGATTAGACGCGTAGGTGTGAGGCTTCATTTTTGTTACATGCAATGTTTCAAATACTACAGTATGCGTCTTTTTTTGACGCATGACAGCCAACCGTGGATTTTTCTATTAAGGCTGACAAGCCATGATGATTTAGAGTAGACATGCATGGTGCGAGGCATCATTTTAGTGTACAGTCTGCATCTCTTTTTTTGACGCATGACAGGCATGTGTGGATTTTGGCTGGAGGGCTGACAGGGCACCCAGATTCACATACCTAGTTATAGGGGCTCTGCATCTTTGTTGTTTGTATGGTAAGGCAACATTTATATGCATGTGTATTTCACTGTCTACCAGTAACATAGGAATGTGTTACCATATATTTGTAGGTGTGTATGATTACGGGAGTACTGATACTATTTGCAAATGTGCATGTGTATGATTCTCTTTTCCACATACATGTTTCCACATGTGTATTGAGTGTACATCTGTGATGGTACTCATATTGTAGGTCTACCACACTGTCATGTCAGAATTCCAACTGTACATTTCACAGCACAGCATAATCTTTAGCAAAGGATGCTGTTGACTAAGGCCGGGTTAAGATCCAGTAAGCCATGACAATGTGAGTGCAAGTATGTCCACACTCTGGTGTGTTGTAAGGGCCAGACCTCATGATGAAAAGCAACAGGTGTAATGTATAGTTTCACATTCATGAAAAATGTTGGAGATGGTGTGCTGGCATGTGCCATTGTAGGTATGTATGTGACATGTTTGTGTGTGAAAAGATATGTTTCATGTATGATGAGCAATGCATGATACAGTGGTGAGTAGAAGGACTTGGCTCATACCAATTCTCAATTCCAGCATGGATATATGTAGGCCATTGTCTCAAGGCTGTGTACTCATATCAGTGTTAACTATGCTTCCCAATGTGGGAACACTTGTACTGGTCACATAAATTTGTAAGTAATCATGTGGCATATACACATTTTCATATGTAAATTGTTCAGTTTTGCCCATATGCAAATAGACGGCACCAAGTCGTGTGTGCTAAGATTTTGGTATTATGTGTAAACAATATACACTTGGAATGTACAATGAACCAAATTTAGTTTTTATTGCCAGATTAACATAATTGCATACAATCTGTATGACAGGGTTGCTCTGAGGTGGTGCTAGTACCCTAGCCTTCAATGTTCCAGTGGCACTTTGTATGCCCACATTGGCCCATGGTTGACTGTGTTGACACAGGTTGACTGTGGTCACCTCAGCTCAGTTCACTGTGAGCAAGCAGCAGGCCCCTGACTGTGTAAAGAGTCAATGAAGGCTCCTCTGGGGATTAGGGGAGGGGGACATTTGGTGGGCATCTGCCATCCTCATGATCAATCAACAGTACTGCGATGCACAGTCACCTGCAGACATACACTTGCACATCTGTGATCTCATGGCCAAGTATGTTTTGTTACCTTTGGGGTTCTTGATGTCAGGCTTGCCCTATCATATACTGGGGACTGGAAGCTTTTTTGTGTAGGGCATGTCTCATCATTTGCCATTTTTTTACACGACTTGGCATACATAGGTGAGATTATTCCTATGATGCTTGGTTAGGTCATTGATAGATTGTGGAACTGTGTCAGGTCTTTAGACCGAGGGTTCAGATACAGTAATTTGTTACTAGTTTTTGCCACACTTGTTTGTGCTGACAAGCACATAGTTGTAGTTGTTACCAATGTGACTGTAATATGTACTGATAGGTAGTTTTTTATTTGATAATTTTGATGTGTCCAGATAGTGTTTTGGGGCATTTCCTTTCGCGGGCTCTGTGCCTACCCACTCAAGTGAGGTACCATTTTCATCGGAAGACTTGGGGGAATGCTGGGTGGAAGAAAATTTGTGGCTCCTCTCAGATTCCAGAACTTTCTGTCACCAAAATGTGAGGAAAAAGTGTTTTTTTGACCATATTTTGAGGTTTGCAAAGGATTCTGGGTAACAGAACCTGGTGAGAGTCTCACAAGTCTCCCCATCCTGGATTCCTCTAGGTGTCTAGTTTAAAAAAAATGCACAGCTTTGGTAGGTTTCCCTAGGTGCCTGCTGAGTTAGAGGACAAAATACACAGCTTGGCACCTTGCAAAAAACAGCTCTGTTTTCTTTGGAAAATGTAATGTGTCCATGTAGTCTTTTGGGGCATTTCCTGTTACGAGCACTAGGCCTACCCACACAAGTGAGGTACCATTTTTATTGGGAGGCTTGGGGAACGCTGGGTGGAAGGAAATTTGTAGCTCCTCTCAGATTCCAGAACTTTCTGTCACCAAATTGTGAGGAAAAGTGTTTTTTGCCAAATGTTGAGGTTTGCAAAGGATTCTGGGTAAGAGAACCTGGTGAGAGCCCCACAGGCCACCCCATCCTGGATTCCCCTAGGTGTCTAGTTTTAGGAAATGCACAGCTTTGGTAGGTTTTCCTAGGTGCAGGCTAATCTAGAGATCAAAATCCACAGCTAGGCACTTTCCAAAAAACATGTCAGTTTTCAATGTAAAAATGTGATGTGTCCATGTTGCGTTTCCTGTCGTGGGCGTTAGGCCTACCCATGCAAGAGAGGTACAATTTTTATCGGGAGACTTGGGGGAACACAGAATAGCAGAACAAGTGTTATTGCTCTTTGTCTTTCTCTACATTTTGTTCCTTTCAAATGTAAGACAGTGTGTAAAAAAGACATCTATTTGAGAAATGCCCTGTAATTCACATGTTAGTATGGGGACCCCAGAATTCAGAGATGTGCAAATAATCACTGCTTCTCAACATCTTATCTTGTGCCCATTGTGGAAATACAAAGGTTTTCTTGATACCTATTTTTCACTCTTTATTTTTCACCAAATGAATTGCTGTATACCCGGTATAGAAGGAAAACCCATTGCAACGTGCAGCTCATTTATGGCTCTGGGTTCCTAGGGTTCTTGATGAACCTACAAGCCCTATATATCCCCACAACCAGAAGAGCCTATCAGACGTAATGGTATATTGCTTTCAAAATTCTGACATTGCAGGAAAATGTTACAGAGTAAAACATGGAGAGAAATGGTTGTTTTTTCACCCCCATTGGTTTTTGTTCCCCCATTGTTTTTCAGAGAGAAAAGTTGGCAAAATGTTTTTCACTCCCAGGAGCCAGGAGTACAGGTTCTTGAGGATAGCATTTGGGTGTGGGGGGGGGGGGGGGGTCAAGACCCATTACAGCAGGGACTTGCTACAGGGTCAGGTAAAGTTGGAACTGGTGAACTGGGTAGTTGCAGGAAAGGCCTCTGGAAACCTGTGTTTCTGAAGCTCAAACAGGAGGTTGCCAATTCTGCCTTGGAGTCGCTTCCAGGGTCCTGGGTTCAAGGCAAGCAGGCCCAATCTTCCTTTGGGATACAGACAGCAGGACAGTCTTTCTTCAGATCTTCATAGGTGCAGGACTGTTCCAAGAGAGGGACTTTGAAATGTAACTTTTATAACAGTGCCATCTTGGCGATTGCGGAAACTCCTGGCCACTTCCTAATCAATGGGGTAAAAGTTCTCTTTGATGATCGTACCCAATTATGAAGCACTTTCTGTGTGTTTTACTGTACACTAACCCACAGTACCCTTCTCCACCTAATTCCAATATGGCAGAACCCTTTTCCCCTGGTCAGAGCTCAAGGTGCCCACCCAGAGGTGTGGCAAGGATAAGAGAGAAACCTTCCCTTATGGTTACCCCAAACCAGTTCTGGGGCAGCTCCCCCTCCCACTGGGTTTTGAGCTAGGCTGACTAAGAAGACAAAGGGAGGCAGGTCTAGGTGTGAGTTACATCTGCCTGTGTCAGGTTAGGCACCATTTGAAACTCATGGAGGGGCTGGGCACACCCCAGGCCATCCTTCTCAAAGAAGAAAAACACCCTTCCACACCCAAGACTTTTGTCTACTGTCTGAAAGCAATCCACATCTCACCACATGGAAGCCATTCACCAGTCAGTTGACACTAGACACTGGTAGAAAGGCACAGCTGGCTTAGGTAGTAAAATTACACCTTTCAAAAAGTGTAATTTTGACAAGAGTAATATAAAATCAGACTTTACCATTAAGTTGGATTTTACACTACTTTTAAAATAAGTCCTTGAATCATTTTCCAGCTGCTCCCAAATTTGAAATGAAGCATTATAAGTTGTTATACTGCAGCCCAGTATTTTTCTATGAGCGAGCCAGCCCTCCTACTGTGAAAAAACATTTTGGAGTTTTTTAACTGCCAGGACATGTAAAACTTTAAAGATGCATTTCCTACTTTTTAAATACTATGCGCCCTGGCCTGTGGGCATATAGGACCTAACATAGGAGTGATGTACTCTAATAAAAAAGGATGTTTTATTTCTGGCAAAGGGTTTACGTTTCCAGGTTGAAATGCCAGTTTAAAACTGCCTACCCAGGCTGCAATGGCAGACCTGTAGAGATGTTTAACAGTGCAACTTTAGTGGTGGCACAATAAGTGCTGCAGTTCACTAGTAGCATTTAATTTACAGGCCTTGGGTACATAATGTACCATGTGCTAGGGATGTACAAGTAAATTAAAGGTGCCAATCGTGGACATGCTAATTTTATCAAATTTCAAAGCGAGAGCACAAGCACGTTATTCCTAGTTAACAGGAGTAAAGTTCTCAGAGTCCTATGACCAACACAAATGGGTCCAGCAACAGAATGGAAAACAATCTGGGGGAATACCAAAGATGATCACTTCCAAAAGAGTCCATTTGGATATAGGCACATCCTTTACCAAAAATAAATGAGATATTGACCTACTGCACTTATGCTTGTTTTTCAAACCTTTTTTGCACTATGCATAACTAAAAGTAGTTTTTAAAGGCACATAGTAGTATCTTGCTGCTTTTGTCACCTCAGATGGCATTTTGAATACAAGATAATACCACCTGGGTGACTTCAGCAGGCACTGTTATTCCACACATAATGACACAATTACTTAAGGGTTTGGGTGGTGTTCTGGCATTTCAGAATGACAGTCTTTTTTCAGAAAGAACTTAAAAGACATTCGATGTAGTCTTACAGGTATGTCAAAGTAGTGGATTATGTTTGAGATTCGAAAGCATGTGTTTGATCAGAATTATATTGTGTAGTTGGTGCATATTATCACTGAGTGTGGAATTATACCTACAACATGAGAGTTGTGGAGGTTTAACTGTTTGTATTTTAGCTGTTGGCGGTTTAGTTGCTCAGACTACTGAAGATAAGAAAGGAATTTGAATCAGGAGGGATGAAGTTGGTATAGCAAAAGTGTGCCTGTGGCAAAATCATAATGTCATGGTTTTGGGCGGGTCTGATCAGGACTCTGGTTGGGACACCCCTTGAGGTCACAGAATATCCCAAAGAGCTAGTGTACTGGGGCAGAAGAGTAGCTAAAGGCATACATGGAAAGGACATCTATGGACAGGCACAGGAAACAGGAAAGTAAAAGCAGAGCAACACTTGTGTGAACAAACAGGAACCTGATTAATAATGGACAAACATGCTGGGGTTGTACACAGAGTAGGGCACAGAACCTCCCACAGTGACAGGGAATGTCAATGCCTCTGTGCAGTTTGCTCTTACAGATAGTCACCCTGCCAGTCCCATAGAAAGGAGGCAGCAGAAGTGATTCTGTCTCTGGACCATAGAGGACAAACAAGGATAGTACTTACATACACAAGACAAGCTCTTGTGAGTCCAGCTGGAAACACAGTGTCAATTCCTGGAAAAACAGCAATAGCACACTGTCACTGTTAGGCACGAAAGACAACGTATAACACTGGACAAGGATGGGGGCTGGAATTGCCTCCTGGAAACCAGGAGCCAACCCCAGTACAACAGAGGACACTTATACACTGGTGAAGACTAACATAAATACCGAGAGGAAACGGGAACAGGAGAAACAAACTAAGAGGCAGAGGCAGGAACTGGGAACAGGCTCAGGCTGCAGCAAAGGCAGAACTAGGACTGGAAAACAGGGTGCAAACGTCTGCCTCAAACAAACAAAGACAGGACTGGGAAACAGAGAGCAGGCTCTGGCTGGAACAAGCAAGGACAGGGCTGGAATACAATGAGTAGGATTAAGCAGTAAACAGGCCTGGGGAACAGAGAGCAGGTTCAGGCTGTAACAAGGCAGGAACAAGACAGAGAAACAGCAGGCTCTGGAAGAAACAGGTACAAGGCTAAGAGAAAGGGGGCAGACTCTGGCTGGAACAATCAGGAGCAGGGCAGAGAAACAGGAAACAGGTTCAAGCTGGAACAGAACAGGAACAAGACTGGAGCACGATCCGATAAGGGGTCTGTAACACCAAGGAATCGAACTCCATGCATGACGAAGGATCGTGAGGAAATGGCTGTTTATAAGCCGTTCCAAGCTGCAGAAAACCTCAGGTGGAATCACATGACTGGGCTGCACAGGAGAGGTCTCAGGTGTGTGTAGTTTCAGACACTCGCAAGTCCTGAGGAGAGGATCCGGTGAAGAGGAGCAACTGGACTTCTCCCATAGAAAACAATGGGAAACATAATCCAGGCTTTCCTGACTGCCAGGCTGTGCATTATGGGATTTGCAGTCCCAGGAAGCAAATGTAATACTACAAAAGTATACCACGGCTAAAAGAGAAACAAACGGGAATCACCAAGGGACTCTTGATAAGTGTTCAAGGTGATTCCCAGGCTTCCGACAGTCCCCTTACAGCGCCCCCTAGAAATGGGACGACAGAGTCATGACACATAAAGGAGTTGGTGAATGCACTGACTTTACAGCTGTATGTTCTTTGGATACCTTAGTGAGTGTCCGTAGATGCATGTGAGTACAAATAAGGTGCACGTTTTACCAAAAATTTGTAGAACACGCTATAGGTTTTGCATCCTGTGTTTCAGAAGAAGAATACAAATAATATTCAGCTTTGAGAGTACCTTGGCTAATGCACAATTAAGATGTATTTGTGGAGAACAAGGATTGTCTTCCAAACTAATCTCAAGCCATTCTCTAATACTCTGTTGAAAACTGGGCTCATTCCAGTAGAACTACAGCTAGGTTACTCTTGACGAGGGCCTAAACTCTTGGAGTATGATATTAATGTGGAACACATTCCTGGAAAAAGTACCCAATGGGTTTGTAAACCAGATTTGATTTGATATTTGATTTGATTTGAATGATGATTGATTAAATAGATTATGAGGACTTGGAATGTATGGTGGCATCTCTTAATGCTGAGGACATAAATTGTGTCAAAGATGGTCAATGAAAGCAGAAAATGCCATCTGGTACGATTCTACATAAGGCCATTACATATGTGAAGCACAGGTAGAACAGAAGATTCAAGGGTGTGAACCTTGCTCACTATAAGTGCCCGCCTCCCGTCCTTTCTCTCGTTTACATAGTCTAAAGTAAAAAACGACTAAGGACTGTTCAATTAAGAAACAATACACATAATATGGCGCCCATTTTGGGTGCTAGGAAGCATTAATGCAGCCTTATGGAATCCCCTTAAAATTGAAATAAAAATTATTCACACACAGTAGAATTTTATAGTAAGAAATGGGAATGATAATTCATGTTCAAGATACATTTTATTCTCATTCTAAACGCCAGCTCCTCTACCTTAGTAGAAATAAACATATGACTAGTGACTGTTTGAGCAATAAGTACTGCATAAAAGATGGCCCTCATGCTAGACACCGCACGGCACAAGTGAAGGTCCTCAGAAAACATTGTGATAATATATGAACTGCTGCTAGCACATCTGACCTTATTTGGTTTCTTCTCTTTAATTTATAAGGGGATGCGTTATAGATTCAATGGACCTTTTGACTGCGCTTAGAGGAAATCCCACCATAAGACTATTTTCCAATATTAATAAATAACAATAGCAATAAATAGTATCAATAATCTTAGGAGTCATTCCACACACAATGACCCCCCTTTGGCCATGAAAAACCACACCTTTATGAAAAAGATAGAATATTAATTTTCCAATGTTAACAATGCTAATATCACGTAACTTAGTCTCAAAATAAAATAATACACAGACAAAAACAACACTGGTTGATCAAATCTTCTAAAGAATCTCAATTTAATCAAAGCATGTATTGTTACGCACTCCAGAATTACAGTACAAATCAATAGCAAGAATAACTGTGCAATAGAAATAGCATACATTTAGATTCAGCAAACATCTTTTATGAGTCTCCTAACTACCCTTCTGATTAGACTAGCATGTTTATGCTTCATGCAAAACAATTCAATCAACACAAATTTGAAAAAAATAGCTATGGCTATATCAAAATTAGCGGTTGGTACCTAGGAGAAAAAGACAAATTACATCCAACAATAAAGTTTGGTTAATACCTCGCCTCGATATGGATCAGCAAGCTGCAACTGCCTTCATCAATTGGACATCAGCATCAGACCATGAAAGATAATGGTTCAGAACAGGGGACTATAACTATCCGAACCATTGGTGAAGCATAGTTTAAGGACCAGCATTCGGCATCAAAGTTAAGCAATAAAGTTAAGGATAGAATTCTCTAAGTAAAAGAAATCAAAGAGAAATGGGAATAGCCTCGAAGATGAGGATAACTGAAATGGGTGAGCTTCTCTGTGTGCAGTCGAGCTAAGTTAAAATCCTCTAGAACTCTTCCCACGTTGCCATTGGTCAAGGAATTGTGTTTACATTTAGTCCAATGAAAATAGAACTTCATATCTAAGATATAACTAAAGTGTCTTTCACATGTTGACGATTGGCTCCTCTTCTCCTGTTCCCATCGTCAGACTCGTCAGGTAACAAATTTGTATCTCTCTGTCCTTCAGTCAGTGGATCCATTGTTAGCTCCTGGGAACATCGCTTTCACACACTCTAAACACTATAATGGTGGGCGTGGCCAAGATGGCGGCGTGAGCGGACGCGTTGGTCCGAGCTCTGCCGCCCGGGCCTCTAAATCTGCCTGGGGACTCCCGAGCTGGTGGCCCATGGGGCCCGGCTGGGGTGCCTGACGTGGCAGGACCCGGAAGCATCCGGGCGAACTGAAGACGCCCGCGGCCGGACCATCGCGCGCGGAAGTGGCACGTCCTGGGCCAGTGCCGCAACCAACGAAGGAGGAGGGCTGTGATCCCTGCCGTGGTGTGGGCCTGGAGCCCGGTGACCCGCTGGCTGGGTGAAGGAGCGCGGCGGCGCACTTCGTGAGGGCCGTGACCATCCGGTGAGAAGAGCCTGCGGCGGGGGCCCAGCATGGTGCTGAGTGCAGGAATTGAGAGCAGCAGCACACGCCTGGTGGGCCTACTGGAGAGAGGCACTGGGGACGACGGTGAGCGGGCAGAGCTGTGCCTGTGCTGCAGGGCATTGTGCTGGTGGAGTTTGGGGGTACGGAGTAAGACTGGCCACTGGTCGGCGGTGCGATCGGCCCGCGGTTACCTTATATAAAGCTGAGACGGACTGCTTGGTGACGAAGCCCGCTGGGCATCTTTCAGCGTGAAAGGTCGACGGCCACTAGCAGGAGTATGCGGCCAGAAGAACACGACCCCCGGTAGCGGCGCGCAGAGGTCCAGCTGGGGTTCCAGTGTCTCCACAGTTAAACGGCGGGGGATGGCGACCTCCAAGACCTTGGTCAGTGAGAGAAATGTTGACTGGGGGACGTCAAGCCCCAAGAGGGGCCCCTGAGGAGCTACCGTCCGCGAAGCCCCCTGAGGCAAGGGGGGAGGTAGCAGAGGAAGAGGCGGCCCCTGTTACGGAGGCTTTCCTTACCTCCCTGTTTGAAGCTCTCCGCAGCGACTTGCAGGAACTCCGCAGAGACAAATCTCAGGAGGTTAAGGAATTACAGGTTGAAGTTACCTCCCTAGGTGAGCGGGTGACGCAGGTTGAATATGCGGAAACGCCCGTGGTGAAGAGGTGGCGGACCTGCAGCAGGAGGTTATTCACTTGCGGGAGCAGCAGGACTCCCTTCAGATGGCGGTGGAGGACCTGGAAAATCGGTCGCTCAGACATAACATCCGCATTAGAGGGGTACCGATCGGGGCTGAGAAGGAGGACATTGGAGATTTTGTGGTGGCGCTGTTCCGATCTATCATCGACCCAGAGGAATCTCTGGAGATCAACCTGGACAGAGTCCATTGTGTGGGTCGATCGGGTGGAGCTGGGGATCGCACACCGGACATCTTGGCGTGTGTTCACAATTTTGCACTGAAGGAAAGTATCTTCCAGCGAACGCGCAACCTCCTGCAGGTCCATTTTAGAGGACATCAGCTCCAGTTATATCAGGACCTTTCGATCCGGACCTAGCAGTGGCGGCGTGAGCTTAAACCGATTACAGAGCACTTACGAGCACATGCTGTGTCGTACTCGTGGGGCCACCTGTTTCGCCTTGTCTTCGGTTGGGAGGAGCAGCTCCGCCAGGTGAAATCTTTGACAGAGGCGACCAAGATTCTGGGTCTGGAGGGAGATACCCAGGGCCCGGACATGAAGCTGGGGCCTACCGACGGGACTCGCCCGTGTTGGCGGAGGAAGGAGAGACAGAGGAATCAGCGGCACCCTGCTGTGTCAGAGCAGATCTTGGAGCGTCAATCGGCAGTGAGCAGTGTGGCAGCCGGGACAAGTACCTAGGCGATGAGAGACGAGGAGCTACTGGTCGGCTGTGGGTCACTTTTTGCGGGATTTAGGCCCTCATAGCAAGGCCTGGGCGGAAGAGTCGTTGGACTTGGTGAACGAATCTGTGTGGTTCTGCGGCCCTGCTGTGACTTTTCCTCTTTGTGATGTGTGTGAGAGGACTTCTTTGCTTTGAGCACCTGTTGTGCGTTATAGTTATATGTTGGTATGCTTCTGGCGCTTATGAATTACAACAGTGTTGCTGTGTGACCTGGAGTGGCTGAGGTGCTGCTCTGGGCCTTGGCTCCTCCGTGGATCTCCTTCCCCCCTTGGCAAATTTTTCCCTGAGATGTATGACAGTTAAGTGCTTAAGTTTGAATGTCCATGATCTTAGACTACATTAGCTTGTTACGACTCGGTGGTCCCATTTCCAGGGGGCGCTGTAAGGGGACTGTCAGAAGCCTGGGAATCACCTTGAACACCTATCTAGAGTCCCTTGCTGACTCCTGTTTGTTTCTCTTTTCTCCATGGTACACTTGTGTAGGACTACATTTGCTTCTTGGGACTGCAAATCCCATAATGCACAGCTTGGTAGTCAGGAAAACCCGGATTCTGTTTCCCATTGTTTTCAATGGGAGAAGTCCAGTTGCTCCTTTTCACTGGATCCTCTCCTCCAGGACTTTCAAGTGTCCGAAACCACACACACCTGATACCTCTCCTGTGCAGCCCAGCTTGGAACTGCTTATAAGCAGCCATTTCCTCAAGCTCCCCGTCGTGCATCGGACTTCAATTCCTTTGTGTTACAGACCCCTTGTCGGATGGTGTTCCAGTTTTGTTCCTGTTCGGTTCCAGCCTGATCCTGTTTCCTGTTTCTCTGCCCTGCTCCTGATTGTTCCAGCCAGAGTCTGCTCCCTACTTCTTAGCCTTGTACCTGTTTGTTTCTTCCAAAGCCTGCTCCCTGTTTCTCTGCCCTGCTCCTGCCTTGTTTCAGCCTGAACCTTCTCTCTGTTTCCCAGTCCTGTTTACTGCTCATTTCCTACTCCCTGTATTCCAGTCCTGTCCTTGCCTGTTCCAGCCAGAGCCTGTTCTCAGTTTCCCAGTCCTGTCTCTGTCTGTCCCAGACAGAAGTTTGCGCCCTGTTTTCAAGTCCTAGACCCGCCTTTGCTTCAGCCTGAGCCTGTTCCTAGTTCTTGCCTCTGCCTCTTTGTTGGTTCCCTTCTGTTTCTGTTTCTTCTTGGTTCTTTGTGTCTGGTAAGTGTTCTATCAGTCTTCACCAGTGTATACGTGTCCTCCTGTGTACTGGGGTTGGCTCCTGGTTTCCAGGAGGCAATTCCAGCCCCCATCCTTGTCCAGTGTTATACGTTGTATTTCGGGCCTAACAGTGACAGTGTGCTATTGCTGTTTTCTCAGGAATCGCCACTGTGTTTCCAGCTGGACCCCCAGAGCGTGTCCTGTGTATGTAAGTACTATCTTTGTTTGTGCTCTAGGGTCCAGAGACAGAATCACTTCTGCTGCCTCCTTTCTATGGGGCTGGCAGGGTGACTATCTGTAAGAGCAAACTGCACAGAGGCATTGAGATTCCCTGTCACTGTGGGAGGTTCTGCGCCTTACTCTGTGTACAACCCCAGCGTGTTTGTCCACTGGTAATCCGTTTCCTGTTTGTTCACACAAGGGTTGCTCTGCTTTCACTTTCCCGTTTCCTGTGCCTATCCATAGTTGTCCTTTCCGTGTATGCCTTTAGCTGCTCCTCTACCCCAGTGTACTACCTCTTTAGGATATTCAGTGACCTCAAGGGGTGTCCCAACCAAAGTCCTGATCAGACCCGCCCGAAACCGTGACATAGCTTCACTAACGATGGCAGCACGTCCTTGGAGACTGTGTGGGAGGCTCTAAAAGCTGTGATGCGGGGCGAGGTAATGGCACTGTCTGCAAGAGACAATAAGGCGAGGAGGGAGGTAAGGGAGAAGTTGGAGCAGAAAGTGGCTGTACTGGAGCGCTCCCATAAATCCACCGGCGCAACTAGAATTTGGCGGGAGTTGGAGACGGTGAGGCAGCAGCTGAAACTACTGGATTGGGATAGGGCGGGGTATGCGGTAGTGCGACTTAAGCATAAGTACTATATTGGGTGCAACAGATGCAGAAAGCTCTTGGCGCATCGGCTACAAGCGCAACGAGCGGCGTTGGCGATAAAACAAATCCGTTCTCCTTCTATAGGGTAGGCCCACACAAACGACCAGATTGCAGGAGCCTTTGCGGAGTTCTACCGGGGGTTGTATACGGCAGATAGGCGGTACGATGTGGCCCTAGATTCCTATCTAGAGAGCATAGCAGTCACCCCTCTTGGGGAGAGGGAGGCATCCCTGTTGGACCATCCGATAAGAGCAGAGGAGGTTATATTAGCTATTTCGCGCCTAAAGGTCGGGAAGTCCCCTGGCCCTGATTGGTTCACGGCATTATTTTATAAGACCATCTGTGCAGAGCTTGCCCCGCTCCTTGTGCGGCTTTTTAATTCCTTCCAGATGATGGGTGCCCTGACGCCTGGTATGTTGGACGCTACCATTGCTGTTATACATAAACCGGGCAAAGACCCAGAAGATTGCGCTTCAGATAGGGCGATTTCGCTCCTGAACATTGATGCCAAGCTGTTCACCGGGATCCTTGCGTGTCGCCTCAACCCTTATATGCCGGGTCTTATCGATCCGGATCAGTCAGGTTTTATCCCAAGCCGACAATGTGGTGATAACACGAAGCGGCTCCTGCATTTGTTAGATAAAATAGGTTGATCTCGTAGGGAAGCGCTCTTTTTGTCTATAGATGCCAAAAAGGCGTTTGACAGGGTTCATTGGCCATACCTCTTTCAGGTGCTGGAGCGTTTTGGCCTGGGTCCTGGGTTTAGGTCCTGGATCCGATGCGCCTATCGGTCCCCTAGGCTTGCGGTTTCGAGTTAATGGCGTGCTCCCCTTGACGATCCCGGTTGAGCGCGGGACTAGACAGGGATGCCCGCTCTCCCCTTTCTTGTTTGCGCTATATATGGAGCCTCTAGCGCAACGTCTGCGGGACAGCCCTTTAGTTTCCGGAGTGAAATTCGTCGGGGACCACCATCTCATTACCCTCTATGCAGATGATGTGATGCTTACTATTGCGGAGCCCAGGACCTCGTTGCCCGCGCTTATGGAGATACTAGCGGAGTTTAGCCAGGTTTCGGGATTTAAGGTAAACATGCAGAAATCCCAGATCCTAAGTCTGTCGGTGCATTCGGAGCATGAACAAGAATTGAGAGCTAGATACCCCTTTCAGTGGTCGTCTTCGCGTCTTTCCTATCTGGGGATCGAGCTGGCGACGTCTGCTGCAAAGACAGCGAGCCTGAACTACGCAAAGTTGGTTTCGCGAGATACAGCGAGACCTGGAACTGTGGGGGAGGCATGAGCTGTCTTGGCTAGGCAGGCTGGCGGCGGTCAAGATGAATATTTTACCACGCATATTATATGTGTTTCAGGCGCTCTCACTGAGCCCCCCCCTCGGACAATCGCTACTCTACAATCGGCGGTTCTGAGGTTTATTTGGGAGGGCCGACAAGCATGTCTCCTGCAACAGGATTTATATCGTCCTAAGAGTGGGGGGGCTGGCGATTCCGTGTTTCTTGCGATATTTCCAGGCGCTTTCTTTTAGAGTGGAGTCGCCCGCTTACGGAGAAACATTGGTGCTTTATGGACCAAGCGGTAGCGGGCTCCCATATCTGGAAGGAGCCCTGGCTCCGACGTTGGCAAAGGGCAGGAGGACTTTATTCTTCCCCGGTCACAGGAGCAACAATGCGAATATGGGACGCAGTGGCCTGTCACGCGGGGCTGACGTCGTTCCCCTCCCCGATGAATCCCATTGGTGCGAATCCTGACTTTGAGCCTGGACTCAATCTAGAGGGCTTACGACGCTGGTATGAGGGGGCTGTAAGAGAGTGGGAAGCCTCTTTGATGAACAGGGGGTTTTGTCCTTTAATCAGATGAAAGAGATGTATGGCTTGCTGGAGGCAGATAGATTGATGTACTATCAGATCCAGCACTGGGCCCTCTTGTCGGCTAATAGAGCATTAATAGATAGGCCCCTTACACCATTCGAGAAATGGTTGTTGCTAAAGAAGAACGATAAGGGCGTTATTTCGGAACTTTATCGACTCCTGCAGGGGGAGACACGTCCGCCCAAGTCTAGGGGACAGCTGAGGTGGGAGAGGGAGCTGGAGAGGGAACTTACAGATGAGGAGTGGGGCAGTATATTCTATAGAACACACCACACAGCCTATAATGCAGCAGGAACAGAGACAGCATATAAAGTGGCCTCCTACTGGTATTACACTCCAGAGCGTATCCACGCATGGAATCCTACTAAGTCAGACCTGTGTTGGAGGGGATGCGGAGCGACAGGTACCCTGGTGCACTTGCTTTGGCACTGTCCCAAGCTGCACCGCTACTGGGGAAGCATACTGGATGATATCGATACAGCGTTTAACACTGAGATCCCAAGATTCCCATCGTATATTATACTGGGGTTACCCAATCCTCTTACTTTTCCTCTAAGATCATTAAGGAAGAGGCAGATTGCCCTGGTGCTTAACGCAGCGTTGCAGCAGATTCTAGCTCTCTGGGGAACGGACAGGGTCCCGACGTGGTTGGCTTGGCTTCAGAAACTTTGGTTTATCCTTGCTATGGAGAAACTCACCCTGGCCTCCCAGCAGCGAATGGGGGATTTGAGTGTATTTTGGAAGCCATTCCTTCAGATCCTATCCTCAGAATTTACTGAGCTGACATGTCCGGCCTATCTGAGAGTTCTGCGATTGACTTGAACTTGGGTAAGAGTGCTGCGAGGAGAGATTTGGGAGGGCCGGAGTTAGGGGATAGGGGGTAGAGGAGTGGAGAGACAGTGAGATGATTTGGACTCTGGAGGGGAAGCATTGTTTGTATGTTTATTTTTATGTTTGGGTGGTTCGTTCTTATGGGACTCGCAACCTTGCAGTCTATTGGACGCTGCCAGCCTACTCTCCGGATCGCGGAATGGGGATTGGCGGAGGGGCCCCTTCAGAGTGATTCTGGGGTTAATGGGGGGAACCTCTGTTGATGGGGTTGGGGTCTTTCCTGGAGCGATATACTTCATCTACTGTCCTGAGATGTGTTGTATTTTGTATATTCATACTTTTAAAATAATAAACAGATTTGATCCATAAACACTATAATGTATTGGTAGCTAATACAGCATATTCTAGCAAGCAGTTCTCATTGGAAAGAAAACATTTACTATTTTTTGGTCAAAGCCAATTGCCTTTCTGTCATGTTTTTATTTCCAATGTTACTTATGATTCTTTAAAGGAAGATGCTTCCATGATTCATGCATATACTATCGCCAATTCATACATATTGTTTAGCCAACATGTGTTTTGCCCCTTAAAAGCTGGAAAGCCTAGGACTTTCTGAAGGCTAAAGAACAGAGAAGGAAACATATAACGTATTATCAAACCAAAATCTACATTATGACTCTCACAGAATCCGGTAGAAGCACCTCGTAATTCAGTGAAAAACATACAATGCATCCTCATGTCAATAGGTGAATAGATGTTAAAGAAGACCCCAAGAGATACAGTGAGAATATAGACGTACTTCAATTCAAACAGGGTCATGGCCCCCTATATTTAAAATAACTACAATTACTTAGAGGGGACATAGGGGTGAGAGAGACATCCTTATCTAAGCTATGTACTTGTGATATCAAAAGAAGATCAGTCTTGTGACGGTGATGCTCATATAATAACCTATATAATATCAAGGAGGTATTAAGTATGGTCCTCAGGAAATTGTTGTGTGTGTTTAACTCAGATGTACGTGTGTCTAGAGGTAAGTAGTAGATTAAAGAACAAGACAAGGACTTTTCCTTAGGATCAACTGAGCATTTCTTGTTATGTGGCTAGACAGAAAGTGACACTCTAGGCTGATGGACATGGCAATGAAATTGAGATTCTGTCCGATTTTGTCCATAGTGGTTTGTTTTGAAATGTCATTCCTCTGTTAAAAGGCAGGACTTTGGTTAAAATATTTGCTTGATTCTTGTTCTTCACATTGTGTTATTAATATACTTTCTATGGTTTTCTGAGATTTATGAGGATTTTAATACTGTTGTTATAGACCTATTTAAGCATTTCTTATAAAACATTAGGGTTGCAAACTTTCCATTATGACATCACAGGAAACTTTGCACGTGTTGGTGGATTTTCTTTTTTTTTTTTAAACGTACCCCCTTCACCATGATAGTTTCTTCCCATGGCAAGGGGGCATTGAGCACTTGAAAGTGCCCCTTACAGCGAGGATTTTCCTGGCGGTGACAGGCATTGAAAAAGGGCAATATGTCTGGGCAGATATATGGCCAAATCTCTGCCAGCCTTTACTCCGCTGGGCCGTTAGAGAAGTTTGATCATGGCACAGATGAAGTAGCCTCTGCCATCATCAAACTATGGTCCGCCCAAATCGAAATTCAGGGGAGAGGGACTGAAAAACTTGGCAGGGAGGGAACTCTGTCACCGTTGGCACAGAGTTCCTTCTCCGCCAGCATTTAAATCTAGTCTTATGTCCTGACTGCATGCTATTGCCACTTTTGATGTGACATCTCGACAAAATCAATACCTCTCTCATGCAAATAACGTCAAATGGTCTTTATGTCTGAAAACCCAATGGTAAACTACAGTAACCACCACAGAAGCTGCACAGTTAGCACTTCTGGCTGAGGACCCACAAATAAGGCTTCCCAATCTACTTCTGTCTTTTACCTATAATCTGCAAATAGAAGGGGTGGGTCAGCTTAAAAATAAACACAATATATGTAGCAAGTACTATAAAAAACACCTTGACAGGCATCTAACAAAGTGGGCAGTTCATTGGGGGTGGGCAGGCCCCACCACCAGATTTATCATCTAATCCGGGCTTTAATATTTACCTAAATATGCTGGAAATAAAGGCTGATTTCTAAATCTGAGCAGATATGTGCTCTTGGATAATCACCTTTTGAAGTATTCCGCTGCCCTCATTTTCTGTCCAATATGGAGAGTCTTTAGAATCAATATAAATGCTATTAAAAATGGGAATAGGATATCTCTAGGATAGACGGTACACCTCCTCATACCCTATACACCAAAATGTAACATGGTAGCAAACTAATAGCCTTTGAAACAAGCAGCGCTGCTTTATATTCTCTGCTGCCCCCCTGATCTGACAATATATGTGCACTCTATAGGTGGCTTAATGAAAGAAATCAACACCGAGTGCATATTCTTAGCATGGCCTGGCATGGCTTTCATTCACACATTCACAGTTGCTTGCTTGCTGGGCTCCACATTCCATTTCTGTTGCAGTGTGGTGCTTGAAGAGAATTGTTGCTCTCTCTTACTCTGTGAGTTATATTAAAGGTGCACATGAAAATTCAGCTAAGTGTCTTTTCTTTGCAATAGATACAATAGTGCCCAATGAATAGTGTTCTACTGAATTCAGCCCCTACCCCGCCAGCCTTTGGCAGTGTGTGGCAGGGATTTGACATAAGGCACATCCTGTGGCCAGGACGTAACTATAGCATCTGCCATGCATAGCCCTGGGCACAAACTCAGGAGATTCCCAAGAGGCCATGTAGCCAACTGCAGGCCTGATTACTTAATTATTATTTTGTAAACACAATTTTTTTTAAAAACTCTGTTTCAAGCTCACAATTTGTATGTATTCAACAACTTGTTACTGTTTCCTAATGGTATTTCTGTTCCTTTCTTCATCCACCATCACTCTCTCTGGGCCCGATTCACAAAGACAAACTTAGACTTTTGTTCTAAATTTAGATCAAAAGTCTAAGTTTATGACATTGGGAATTCCCAAAGGACATTTACGATTAGTATCTTTAGTGGACTTAAAGATAGTAATCGTAAATGCCCTTTGGAAATTCCCAAAGTCAGAAACTGAGAGAAGAGTGGAGTATAGTAGGGTGACATGGAATAGAATGGAGTAAAGTGGCGTAGAGGGAACTGTGTAGAGTGGAGAAGAGTGTCAGAGTGGAGTGGCATATAGTAGAGTAGGGTCTCATAGCATGGAGTGCCGTAGAGTGGAGTAAAGTGTTGTAGAGTGGCATAGAGTGGAGTAGATTGTCGTAGAGTGCAGTAGGGTGGAGTAGAGTGGCACAGAGTGGTGTAGAGTGTCATGAAGTTGAATGGTGTGGAGTGGACTAAAGTTTGGTACAGTGAAGGGTCTTAGAGTGGAGGGGAGTAAAGTGTAGTGGCAGACAGTGTGTAGAGTGAAGTGGCATAAAGCGGCATGATTTAGAGTGGAGTTGAGTATTGTAGAGTGGAGTGGCATAGAATGGTTTAGAGTCTTGATATGTCGAAGAATGTAGTGTCACACAGCAGAGTGTCATAGAGTGGAGGAGTACAGTGGAGTAAAGTGTTGTGTCTCTGAGTGGCATAGATTGTGGTAGAATGGAGTGGCATAGAGTTGCGTGCAGTGGAGTGGTGCAGAGTGGAGAAGAGTGTCCGACAGTGAAGTGGCATTGAGTGGAGTAAAGTGCCATGCAGTGGCTCAGGTGGAATTGTGTTGATTGGCGTATGGTGGAGTGGAGTGGCATAGAGAGGGGTAGAGTGTTGTAGAGTGGAGTAGAGTGGCATTGAGTGGAGTACAGTGTCAGAGTAGAGTATCCTAGAGTAGAGTGTCATAGAGTGGAGGGTCATAGAGTGCATTGTCATAGAGTGGAGGGTCATAGAGTGTTGTGTAGTGATGGTTCATAGAGTGCAGGGTCGTTAAGTGGCATAAAGTGGAATAGAGTATCATGGAATTGCATAGAGGAGAGTGGCATGGCGTAGAGAGGCACAGAGCGGAGTAAAGTGTTGTAGAGTGGAGTGGTGGAGTTTTGAGGAAAGTGGCACAGAGTGGAGTGAAAGGGAATGGAGTAGAGTGGAGAAGAGTGGTGTAGAGTTGAGTGGCATAGAATGACCTAGAGTGAAGTGGCATTGAGTGTTGTGGAGTAGAGTGTGGTGAAGTGCAGTAGAATTGAATAGAGTGTCTTAGAGTAGAATGGTGCAGAGTGGTGTAACATAGAGAGGAGTGTAGTAAAGTGTTGTAGAGTGGTATACAGTGAAGTGCTGTGGAGCAGAGTGCAGTGAAATAGCATAGAGTGGAGTAAAGTTTCAAAGAGTGTAGTGCTGTAGTGTCGAGTTGCATAGAGTGACACAGAGTAGAGTAGAGTGGAGAGGCATAGAATGGAGTAGAATAAAGTAGAATATGCATGGTGTGGTAGCAAGCTTTCATTACAGACAACAAGCTTCAATTGAAATGACCATTCCATTTGCACATACAGTTTTACTGCTGAAACTATACATCACACAAAAGATAATGTACGGAAATGGCATCACCATGAAATGGCATCACCTAGTGTATGGATTTGTTTTGATGGTTTTAAAATATTTGTTTCCACCACGCTGAAAAATGTGCTTCATTTGTGCTTTCCTAATTCTGATATATTCTGCAATATTTGCACTGTTCATTAACAGACATCTACATTTTGTTCTGTGCTAAAAAAAACATTTTCTTCCCTGTACCCAGCAAGACTGTCATGTAAATCCTCTCACTTTGAAGTCAGAGATAGAAAACTAAACACCAAGATCCCTCGGTAGATAGAAAACTAAACACCAAGATCCCTCTGTAGACATCTCCATAGGTGGGGCAAAGACATGCTGGACAGCTTAACACAGATAAAACCAGCAAACAGAAAGCCGGCATATGTGAGTTACAAACCACAAAGCCAATGGTAAGCAATGGGCGGAATGCATTCCCAGAGAAGGTTTCAGAATGTCCTCAAGAAGTATTTTCACAACCCAACAGCTGCGCTGTCTGGTAGGATTCAACCTAAAAGGTGTGCTTTCTGAGTGAAGTTGTATTTTTATGCCATGTTTGGTGTAAACTCGTTCAGTGTTTTTTTGCTGTTGCAGAGAGCAAAACGAACCATGGTTGCTAAAATGGGAAATGTATCATTTTTGACTGCTTTTCCCCTCAAACATTTTTCTCTTGCACAGATCTACACAAAACATAGCTTATAGACCTTAACCAGGGGTATGGGAAATTATGGACTTATCAATAACATTTTTGAAGACTTCACACAGGTTTAGAGAAAGGATCAATAAACTACCACAGTTACGGTGTTATAACCGTAGGTGCACTCTGCCTAGCTCCATCCAGACGAGACAGTTGTATGGCCAGCCATCAGTGATAGCAAGACGATTGGCCTTGCTTGATATCATGGGCGTCATTTAGGGGTCGCCAGGGGTCACAGCCGCGACCCCTGGCCTGCCCTTTGGAACCCCTGACACTGCCTTTGAAACCCCTGGCCTCAGAGGTCGCAAACTCCGTGCCAGGAACACAGGGGCAGCTCGTCCTTATGGACAGGGCTCCACACTATTTGTTTTCTGTAAAAAAAAATTACACTAATAGTGAAAAATAATAGATTGTAAACTATTGATGTAATAAAAATAGAATACCATTGGAATATGCCCTTCCATGACAGCTGAGGTAAGTAAAAAATGCTTTTAAGTGTATGTTGTGTCCGTGCTTGCCAGCAAGAGTGTGTTTATGTGAGCGAGATTATGTGTATTTAAGTACGAATTTATATGTATGTGTAAGTATGAGTGAAGGTGGAGGTCAAAGGGCATGTGATGTCACTTCCGCTACCCATGGCATTTCGTGAATTGACGTCTATGCTTGACATATGCTCTTGTCAATATAAAAATGTCATATGGAGACTGAGAAGAAAAGTTTGGGCTATTCTCGGGTTAATAGGAATGAAGTACAAAGAAGAGGGTGAGAAAAAAGAGGATTATCACCAGGGTTAGCTACCCTTTGTGATGTTAGGAAACTCTTCTAGTGAAATCACGAAGCTGTGTCTTAAAGGATTCACAGACGTGTGTAGTGTTGGGGATGCAAGCTTATCCTTCACAGTCCTTTCTGTCTGGGCAAACATGATAGATACAGGTTGACATTACGAAAGGTGAGTCCCTTTATGTGGCCGAAAGGAGGGCTAGGGCACAAAGGAGCTAAGGCTGTGAACGAAAAGTTCGAAGAAAGGGGACTATTAATGTGGTCTAGCCAATACATTCTAACACATCTGCACCATTTTTGGGGGAAGGCGGATGGAGCCACCTAGAAGTGAACTGTTTGAAGGGAAAGGATGCAAACCTTAAAGGGAATTTACAAAAACAATGAGCATGTGGAAGATTTAGCTGGCACTCTTCCGGATTAAGCTACTTAGGCGGTTGTTAAATCAACACTATAAATAACACTATGTCCTCCTACAAGAAATTCGTGACCATTTTATAGTACCCTATGGTAATCTGCCAGACAGTGTCAGCCTTCTCTTGCAATGTTATGATTTCCACAAAGGAGCTTTGTTTTGTTGGTTTTAAAGAAATTATTTCACACCATCCACAGAACTGCTCATGTTACAATTCTCTGTATTACTCAACCCGTAATATGCAGTGCACACATGGGGTCCTCATCCTCCTGCTCTGTTCTCAGGTGTACAGAAGCATAACTTTGCTCTGAGCCTCACAATCTGCTGTACTCTGGCATTACAGAAAAATAGATGTTCTTTTTTTTCCCAAGAAACATTTTAATTTCTTAATAAGGTCTGTAAGGGTCCAAACAGCAAACATTCCTAGTTCTCGTTTAAAAATCCCAGGAATCTCAATCATCAAAGGAAGACACTGCTGCTCTTGTGTCTAATGCAGCGTGTGTGACAAGACATTAAATATACATAGTGCTCCTAACCCTCACGTAGAAAGGAAACACTGACTCTGGGCTGCCTGACAATAAAACCCAAAACAAGCATTTGCAAGCAATGGGTCTCGAGTTTGTGCGAGTTAGAGCTATTAGCGTTGTAAATTCCTAACTGGACTTTTCTTGCCACATAAATTGAAAATGAAAAGTAAAACAGTTTACATAAGCAAGATGATTCAAAGCGCCACGGTCGCCATGAGCGTGAGAGCAAAGGAGAGACACAAAACTAAAAAGAAGTTTGTTCGCAGTTGAACATATCAGCAAACCTGCAACTATCCATGTAACAGGGTCGATGGCCAAGGCGGGAAGAAAATTACCCCAAGGAGGGCGCAAACATAAAGCATTACCAATGATAACATAGGATATTTGAAGGCAAGCCCATGAACAAGTGATAATGATGGGTATGGTTGAAAGCCCACAGGTAGATTAAAACACATCAGAGCTTGTGCACTCGACCTAAAGAGAAAAACTCAATTTGAGTTCTGAGAAACTTCACTAGTCTCTCTACTGATGGTCATCAATAGACACAGCGAAGTAAGCCAGGTTCAAGACTGATTTGCATATGGCTGGGTCCAAACTGAGGTGGCGTGGTGAGCAAATCAACGATGGATTAAACCCAGATCTTTGTGACTGGGGGTGAATGTTTGATTTGCTCTGCATTCCGCCCATCATCTGTTCTTTTTGCAAGTAAGTGAGTATGCCTTAAATATTGAACATGATCTGATTTTCCATAACCACTTCCTGCTCTAAGAAGTACTGCACAATCAAAATGAAACAGCAAACAAGAGGCCTTATTGATGGTGATATTACTGTATTAATAAATTACATTAATGTGCCTTCCTCAGGAGGAAGCAATGTCTAGGATGTTCCAGCAGGTTGCAATTTCTTTCCGAGATTTCAATGACAGGGACTTACATTCGCTGGAAGTGTTTTTGTTTAAGTTACATGAATATGCTGTCATCTCCTTATTTTCTATGCACACCTAATTCATTAATATGCAGCAAGTTGGGTGATGCAGCAAATTTTATTAGCTGACAAAATGCTTTAATAAAATGATGTGCAAAGCTTGAGTTAGAAATTGAGTGTGATAAATGCAAATTGTGTAGAAGGTAACCATACTTGAATGTTTGAGGCCTGTATAATAGAAAATAAATGTTGTCTTAAACCTAACCTTACTGAATGTGTCATGTTAAAGGATAATAATACATTAACCCTGCAATTTCTCATTGAATAGTTGTTCTGCAGGATGTTTTTCTTACCTTTACTGCCTTTTTGGAAGCTACTGTTAGCTAATGAATAGACACTTGTTTTGTATTAGACAACTGATAGTAAGGTTCTCACTGTGAGGAGCTGAAGACAAAAGGAACAAGCATTTGCAATGCAATGGATCTCGCGTTTGCTCGAGTTAGAACTATTGGCGTTGTAATTTCCTAACTGGACTTTTCTTGCCACATACATTGAAAATCAAAAGTAAAACAGTTGACATAAGCGAGCTGATTCAAAGCACTACGGCCACCATAAGCATGAGCGTGAAGGAGACACGCAAAGGGAAAAATGAAAAGAAAAACAGTTGACATTAGCGAGCTGATTCATAGCTCCTCGGCCGCCAGGAGTGTGAAGGAGACACACAAAAGGAAAAATAAGTTTGCTCGCAGTGAAACATATTGGCAGTTGTGCAATTATCCATGTAACAGGGTCGGTCCGCCAGGCGGTAACAAAACCGCCCGAAGGAGGGACAAAAGTAAAGCATTTACCAATTATAACAAAGGATTTTTGAAAGGCAAGCCCACGAACGAGTTGATGGGCCTGAGACGGTTGCGGTTAAAAGCCTACAGAGATACCAACACGTCAGAAAAGCAGCACTTGCGCGCTGCTATGGCCAACCTAAAAAGGCAGAAGAGCAGCTGGATAAATGGAGGGCCTTCCCATATCTGTGCAAACACCTCGCAAGATGGTTGTTTTTAATTTCAAGTCTTCCTCTCCTGTGCTTACACCTCATTTAGTTGCAATATAAAAAAGCAACTGCCACCACATCAATAATATAGCATCCTGCAGAAAATGGGCACATACTGAACCCAAAAATATTGCAAATATCACTAGTGCGTATTCACACCATCTAAACAAACTTTAATATTTATTGTAAAAAGAGCACGTGTACGCTTCAAAAACATATTTATTCGTTAACACAAAAGGTAGAAGCACGCTGCGTTTGCTAAAAATACATTGCACTTCAACTTCATAAGCAAATAAACAAGCACACTTTCCAAAGTGCATAAACGCTCGCTTAACACTTTAAGACCTTCTTGAAAGTTTGCAAATAAAAAAGCAGAAGAAACAGCTGAAGGACCAGAGAGCATTCTTATTCTGCCAGAAATACCTCACAGGGCGTGTGTTTTCCATTTGAAATCTTCCACCTATGTGCTTCCCCTCTCCCCACTTTACCCCCCCATCCTGCCCACCCACCCCACCCCACCAATCTCAAGAAACTATATAGGCACTACATCAAATAACAGAGGCTCTAACTGAAAATGCCAAAGTTTGTTTACGTTTCCCAACAAGGACCCACTTCCTAACTTTAAAAAAAACAATTGTACAAAACAAGAAGCACAATGCTTTGAGGTACCACAAAATCGACTGCACCAACAGCAAATGAAAACACACAATAAATGTAATTTGCTTTAAACTGTACAAGCCCTCTGCACTAGAGATTTAAATGCATCGCACTTTTACCTGTATTAAAAAAAAAAGTTAGATTTAAATGCATTGTGCTTCTACCTTTATAACAAATAACCAAAAGCAATTTCCAAAGCGCAGACATGCTTCGTTAGTGCTAGAATAGAAAATTGTTAACCGTTTGCCAACACAGATGCACTTTAGTTAAGGCACTTAAAGCAAACTTTAATTTGCTTTAAACTGTAAAAGCGCCCTACATTAGATCGTAATACATCACACTTCTACCTTTAAAACTAATAACCAAAAGCGCTATCCAAAGTGCAGACATGTTCCTTTAACACAAGAAAATATATTTGTAAGCGTTTGCAAACACGGACTCACTTTTCAAATTTAATGTTTATAAAACCCCACAGAAGAAGAATCTCAATGGCTTTAAGGCACCACAAAAACACACACAATCAACTAAAAAAAGGAAAGCATATGTAATTTTCAAGTTGCTTAAAAGTTAGAAGCGCACTGCACTTGAATGAAAGGCATCTACCTTTCTAACAAATAAACAAAAGCGCTTTCAAAAGCGCGCAAAAGCTCCCTGAAAATTTAAAAGAATGATGAAACAAATTTGTTTACCTGTGCCTACACGCCCTAACTATAAACAACACTAAACAGCCATGAATAAATACAAAAGAAGCACCCAAAAAACAATTTCTTTTTGAGACAGCGCCTACAATTTTTACATCATTCTTAAAATTCACTGAGAATTTCCAGCTTCACCGAAAGTTCTATAATGTCTGTTTGCACCAATTAAACAAGGTCGATAGTATGTGAAGCGCTGGACTTCTGCCCAGCGAGATCGAGCTGCGAAAACAGAGAAAAAGTAGTCCATAAACCCAGCGAGCCTCACATGTTTTAGGAATTTGCTCGCTGCGCTGGAGGAGGGCTAACCACTGGAAAAAGCATGATGTATGCGTGCCTTCCACTAATCATAAGAAGCAGATTCTAACAGGCAGGCCAACTTGCCAATGAAAGACACTGACGTGACGTCAACGGGGCTCCGAGCCCTTTTCTAATACCTAAAGCGTCTCGCTAGCGATGTGCATGCGCTCGTGCATGCGACACAGGCTCGACCCTAAAAATGATTAATGGGAAGAAGTTTTTGGACCTAGGATTCATGTCTGAAAGAAAATTGTGCTCTGGTGAGAAGATGGGGAGTAAACCTGTTCCCAGGAGCGTACTTGAAATCCTACTGGTCATCATGAAGAAGGAAAACAATATTATAGCAACTTAAATATGTGTGTTTATATTAGTGTGTGTTCCTAGAGCAGCAGATGACTCAGACTCACTTAGACTAAGAGACAGATCACAGATCCCCCAAAGGCAGAACCCCTGATCCAGACTCTCTGGACTCCTATCCCTACACTCTGACTAGAGGCTCTACTCTTAGTTTTGTAGACTTCTATACATGACAGCTTTTAGCCTATTTCTTTCGTCTGCTGATTTTTGAGCTAAGAATACTTATCCAACTTATGCAAAAGCGTTATGCTTTGATTTCTCTCATCAGAATTCTTTATAGATATCTGAACTGAAACCTTTTCTGAAGTCCTTTATATAGTTTAAGGAACTTCCTTTATGGAACACGCCAGTTGTATTATTACTATATTGACTGTAATAGTAACAAATATATTTTTTTACTTTATAATAAAATATCGATCAAAGAATTATAATAACTTTTAATGATGAGACTTGGAAAATAATACTTTGATAAAAGATGAATAACTAAACGATGTGAAAATAAAACCCTTTAATTCACACTCACTCTGTTTATTGACTGAACTAAAATATTTAATAACTGACAATGCTCTTGTATTGATTACAGCTTCTTATTTCTCTCTGTCTACTTCAAAGATCCACACAAGCAGTAAGTGGGGTTTGTTTAATGATTACACAGATTGATTGAGGTATAGAAATCCTGCTCCAGCAGTGGTACTGACGGTTCGTGTCACAAGAGAGGAGCTATAATAATAATCCCCAGTTTAGAAATGCCAATATCTCTTGGGCTCCAAGCCTGAACTTGAAGACTGATCGAGTTGCAGTTTTGAAGGTGGTGACACTGGTGGAGGTTTGAACATCAATAGGGTTATGCATCGCAATTGTCTTTGTTTTAAAAAAAAATGTTTTTATTAGAGTTTATTAGAGACATAAACACAGTATTGCAAGAAGATTCTCAGGATAGGGGAACACCATAAGGAATATAATATCCTGAGCATAGTCTATTATGTCAGTGCCAAAAATGTAAAACTTAAGGTAGATATTATCATGTTATAATGTGTGACAAGCTAAGTACATTACATAAGAGCCAATGCAACTTCATGGGATAAACTCTACAACTGTGGGATGGGGGTACGGAAGCTTGGAGGCAGGCAAAAAACATGGGAAGATGAATGGTGGTGGTAAGAATGGATATTAGTACATATAATATACGAAGAGCAGGATGGGCAGAGTGAGAGATGGGCTCCAAGGAGGGAGAAAGAGAAGGCCCGGGAAGTGCACATGTCAGGCTTGCCCGATGGTGGGCCTGGAACACGGCGTCTTGCTTTTTGGTGGAGCGGGTAGCCTATAAACCAGCATTTCCATCAGGGAAGTCACTTGCCGATCTAGTGTGTCTCCCAGCCAGCGGCTTCTTGTCCTTACCTGGTGTCGTGCTGGTCCTCTGCATTCCCATCATTCTCACAGCATCTTTGGCTTCCTCTAGGAGTCCCGGCATTCCACTTTGCATTCTCGGCAGCGTGGATCATCAGGTATTGTTCTGTTCTTTGCTATCCGGTTGGAACTTTCAGGTTTCAAAATAACCTTCAAAAAAGAAAAAAAAAGAAAGAACATGCCACTTAAATCTACAACTTGGGTAATGCTCCACATGAGCCAAAAGATTCTTAAGAGACACTTATCGGATTGTTTTCTGTGATCTTTTGCTGTTATGTTTTGGTGAAACATGTAGTAGAAAAGCACAAAAGGTAAATACATAATATACTTGCATTTAAGGCTATGTGGTATCACAATTAGACATAGACTTAATTAATTAGTAAATTTTATAGATTTATTTGATAGCATTCTACATATTGTTGCTTTACATTATGTATCACAGAACTATTCTGATTGTTTTTTGCATGAAGTAATGCATTGTCTTTGCACACAGTTATATGCTCTTTTACATCACCTTCCAAGTCTCTGCAAATTCTGTGACGGTTCACTTGAAGTCTATTTAAGAATAACTGAGGCACACTGTTCTCCGATTTAATTATACTTATCTAAATGACCATTGCCCAGGTATACAGACTCACAGGTACCTCTCTCATGTTTTAGAAATTAAGTCATGTTACAATGCTTTGCTACACCATGTACCAAGAAGGAAGAGGGTAGAATAAGGTACTTATAGTCTTTCTTTTACTTCTATTTAAGGAAATAACACATCTGTGCAATCTCATACTTATTACTGTCTTGTTTGATTACAGGAAGAATTTGTCAGGAACTTGAACTGCTCAGAGGTAGAACGTGCAAGCTTAAGAAGGGTCTACATATCTTCTTCCTTTCCCTCTTCCCATTTAGACAGATTTGACTTTGATTTAGTTGGGTCTTCTTGTCTGATCGGGAAGATGTTTCTTAGTTTTGAGAAGTAGTGGTGACAAGCACTAATGTTGAGCAGTTTAAGTTGTAATCAGACTCAAAGTAGTCTACAATACTGGGATATGGTTATGGATATGTAATTTGTCTGCTAAGGCTTGTGGTACAGATTTGTGAGGTACCATTGACTGCACAATTGATATAGGGACTATTACAATTGTTGTGAGAGTACTAATATTGATTGGTGTTAGGGAAGCTACATCAGTTAGAGTGATTTCCTGCTGTTCGAGATTTCATTCATTTGTGTATATTCATGTTATGTGTGGGGAAGTCAGAGTGTGTTAAAATTTGATTTCCAATTGGTTTATTTTGTGAATGAACTACTTTGAATTCTTTACAGAAGCAGACAAAAGTTATTTATTTACTGTGCTTACTTGTGTAGAATCTTGTGCACAATGGAAATTGTAAAGGAGTGTGAACTGCTGCAAGGAGTGGAGAGTTGCTTCAGAGTGTGCCGCACTGGGATTGTTCAGTTGGTGTGAAGTGAGATTCACTAAGAAGTAAACTGGATAGGTTGTGAAGGAAAGGATTGGGACAGAACTGGTGAAAGAACTGGCGTACACAGAATTACAAACTAATTCAAAACATTGGATTTTGAATTTGATTACTATACATTTAAAGTTGAATCTTTAGAAATCATGAAATGCTTTAAGGCTCTCAGAGATTTGAAGATGGGTAATGTATAGGTCCCAGTTCAGGAGGGTAAAGAGGCATTACTGGAAGGTAGCAAGCTCAATACATGGAGACAAATGTAGGGCTATATGGATGTTTGAGGTTTTGTCAGTTGTGCAAGATCACTCAGTATGAAGGTCCATTTAAATTTCTATAACATGGAACTTTTAGTTTAAAGGTTATCAAACATCTAAGGGAGAAATTACATGAGATTATACCACCTCCTAGATTCACACAATATGATGCATTAAATATTTGGGAGAGAGCAGCTTATGCTAAAGAGAAGGATAAATATTAGAATAGAGCAAGAAGAGCTGTGCAAAATTGCGAAGATGCTAAATAGAAAGAAGGACAGTAAAGGGGGAGAAAATGTATAGTTGAGGGAGCTAGAATCAGTGCTTATTTTGTGCTTGTTGTTTCTGGTGCTGAGCACCTGCACTTATTTTTGAGGGACGGGGCTTATTCTACTGTCTCAAGCATTTGCTGCGAGCAAAATACACATATGGGAAAGACGGAAGAAGGGAAAAACAAAAAACGTCACAAAGGGAGAAAGTAGAAAGCTGCAAGAGTGAGCTGAAGGGGCAGGGAGTGGCTTTATATGGATTGAAGAGGCCCGAGATGGCTTCAGGATTACGCTGCCTCAGTATTTCGTGTTCGTACATTTAATTTCAGCAGACACATGTTTAAGAGGATGGCTTTCGGCACCGGCACATTTTTAAGTTAAGCACTGACTAGAATGTACCACAGAAAAGAATAAAAAAATCAAAAACAGTTAAATGATGATAAGGGGCCTGCAAAGAAGACAGACACGGATAGCGATTCAAAGGATGATATTTTGGATGCTTTGTTGGCTTTGTGACAACCACCAGATGCAGCCCCTACAAAAAATATTCATATAATACAACTTCTGTTGCTACAGTGGTTACCGCCCCTGTTGACTTGATTACAATTCAGCTTGAGAGACCAATTCCAGTACCCATAATTGCACCTGCATTCATTGAAGCAGCCCTTACTGTAATAACTCCAGTAGCTACTGCTTCAATTGTAACTGTTCTTGCCTCAGTGTCACAAGTTGCATCAACACAGACATCGGCAGTGGCTGTTGTGACTGCACCAATAAATATTGTCCCAAATGCTGTAGTTCAGGGTGCTGTAGGAAGGGTAGCTGCATCAGGATTCATCCCAACATCACAGAATTGACAGATTGTTGGGTGGATGCCATTGCAAAATGTTAAATCATTAACAGAATGAACCAGAATTATCTTTATCTTTAAATCATTAAAAGAATGGACCAGAATTATATTTACGATATTAGTTGCACAAGAAGAGAGGACCATTAGATGATGGGATTTTCTAACCATGGCTTGAAGAAACCTCAGACAGTTAAAGAACAGGAGATGCAGAGGGATCATCTAATAGTCAAGAAATAAAGAGACCCTTAGACATCCTAAAATCGAAAAAGGGATTAGAAGAATTTATTGGAGGATATTTAGATATTTCACATTTAATTTAACATCAGGAAACCAAACTGATATATTTGAGTAAAGAAATCACAAGGCATGCAGGTGCGACACATGATATATTAACTGACTTGGCAGGAAAAATGAAGTAGATCTTTCAAAGAGTTTCCTGTAGTAACTACACAGAAATATGAGGAAGGAGTTTTTATTAACACAAACCAGACGCCTCTGACCACTGCCTCAACATTCTAAGTTTGATTCCAGTGCATTGCATTGTCCAGTCACAAGGGAGGGGGAAAGAAGGGTGGAAAATACCATTTTATATTTTGACCTAAATATATACAACTATTTAACAGTAAATTAACTAAGGTAACTAGCTATCAATACGACTGAACATAGTGTCGATCAGATTGCTGGGTAATAAGATATTATAATTTATGTGATTACAAAACATGAAATAACAATTAGTGGTTTTAAGAAATTACAACACATCTCCCTTCCTTACTAATCGAAAATGTAGTCCTTTTGCCATGGTGGGACCATTTTACTCCTCGTAGCTTGAGGAGATCTCTCTTGTTTAGATAGGTTAGTTACAATGCTATCAGAAGCATCTCTCTCAAAAGTTTCTGAATAGTCTTCTTTGAAAAGTCTATCCATGCTCCACACCCCACCATCTTCTAGGGTCACTACATTTCTCTGCACCCTTCTTATCCTCATGGTCTTAGAAAACCTGCTTCCCTCTTTTGTACATGAACCAGGGAGTTTGACTTTTACCCACTGACCTACTCTCCACTGTCTACTTTTTGTTCCATATTTTATATCATACCAGTTCCTATATTTTTCCTGATAATGTTGGACTCTATCACATGCTTTTTCACATTGCATCCACTGGGGATCTCCTCCCTTTAGCCAATTAGGGTTTAACTTAGTCCCCGGAAGTCTTCCTTTTAATGGTAGGAAGGGTGAAACATCTGTAACCATATTCAGTGTAGTATGGTATGACAATAACATGTCCTGGAGGGCAGTATCCACTAACTCATGTGACATTGATGCCATTTGCAAACATTCCTTAATCATTCTATTCACTCTTTCTACTAATCCATTGGCAATGGGGTTGTATAAATCAGATCTTAAATGTCAAATATCCATTTTACTTAAGAACTCTTTCATAGTGTCTGTGACGTGAACTACACACCATTGTCTGTAATTAGGATGCTAGGAATACCTTCAATCACAAAGGCATCAGATAAAAATCCAATTTACATCTTGGGTGGTTACATGGGTCACATTCTTGGTCATAACCCAGTAGGAATGGTAATCAACTAACACCAACATGTACTTCCCAACCAAAGTAGAATGATTAAGATGACCCAAAATGTCCACCCCCAACTCGTCCCAAGGTTTTTGGGGCACGTCAACTGGAGACAAGGGAGTCTTATGTGTATATTTAGTCTCATCACTCATTGCACATTTGATGCAGTCTCTCACAGTGTTTTCAACCATACCGTCCATTGTTGGAAACCAGTACGTGCTCTGAGTTTGTTCTTGGTGACATTCCTTTCCAGGTGACTTTCGTGAGCTAAGTCCACTAATTCTTTCCATAGTTCTCTCCGGGGGACTATTCTTTCACCTCGCATTACCATATCATTGGAAAGATGGAGTTCCATTCTTAATTCCTGATAGCCTTTAAGCTCTCCTGGTAGATCTTTGCATTTTGACAGCCATCCCTTAACAATCTTTTCCTTTATCAATTTTAAAATAGAATCACTCCTTATCTCTTTATCACATTCCTCCTTTGCTAGACCAGATAGATTGAGAGATAGCATCAGGTCTGGAAGATCATACACCTCTGTTTCTTCATTCTTTCTTGGTAGTCTAGTAAGACAATCAGCAATAAAAAATGTCTTTCCTGGTATCTACTCTACACTGAAGTTGAAGCCTAAGCCCAACATCCACTTAGCTATGTGTAGTGTTGTATGGTCCCTACCCTTGGTTGAAAACAGGAAGGTGAGAGATTTATAATCTGTCCTTTCTATGAATGGTAAACCCAAAAGGAAAAACTTAAATTGGGTTATGGCCCAGTAGCAGGCAAATGCTTCTCTTTCTATTGTAGAATAATTAATTTCAGCTTCTCTGAGGGACCTGGAAGCAAAGGCTACTATTTTCTCCTACCCTTCCCACTGGCATCAGTGGTGAGTAACGTTTTCCTATTTGGGTTAAACTTCCCTAAGTTGGGGGCATTTGCAATGGCAATCTTTACTTTGTCAAACGATTTTTGACATTCTGATTCCGAATCAAAGGAGTTATTTTTCTTTAGCAAAGCTCTCATAGGTGCTGTTACTTCAGAATTTTTTAAAACAAATTTAGCTATGTATTTAGCTATTCCTAGGAAGGATTTAAATTATTCCTTGTTGGTGGGTGATGAAGCATTTCTTACTGCAATGACCAAGTCCCATTTGGGTTAAACCCCTTCTTTAGTGATATCACTGCCCAAGTACTCTATTGATTCTTCACCTATTTGACATTTATCCATTCTAAGAGTCATACCCGCTTCGTCCAGGGCTTTGAATAACTCTCTTAGTTTTTGATTAAGAGCTCTTTCTGCCTCTGTACACCAAGATGTCATCTTGTAAACTCATGACATGTTTGCTACCCTGCAGGATGTTTAGCTTAATTCTCTGAAAAATAGCCATGGCCGAAGCAGAGCAAAAGGGTATCCTGCAATCTAAATGCACCATGTGGTGTTATGAAGGATGTGAGAGGTCTGGAGGTGGAATGAAGTTAAATTTGATGGTACGCCGATGATACATCTATCATGCTGAAATAGCATGCTGCTCCAATCATACTTAACATCTCATTGATTCTAGGAAGGGGAAAATGATCAACTCATATGTTGGCATTTAAATTTCTTAAATCGACACATAGTCGTATACCCTTTCCACTGGGTTTCTTGGTGACCATAATGAGAGCTAACCACAGTGAGTTTTCTATTGGTTCTATGATCCCTTGGTCTACCAACTTGTTAAGCTCTTGTTCTAAATGTTCTTGCATAACATGGGGAATGGGACTGGCCTTATGAACCACTGGTGTAGTGATTTCTTTCACTTTAATCTTAGGTTGGAAGTTCTTCAGGAGTCCCAATCTATTCTCAAATAGTTTCGGGAATTCCTTGCATTTATCCATACCTGTCACAGAACTTTCCACTGTCAATATCTGTTCTACCTTATTAGGATCTAACTTTATTCCAGTTCTTTTTGATGTCTCTAGCCCAACAAGTTGGAACCCTTCCTCACAATATATACCTTGCCTATTGTATGACGATCCTTGAAAGTTATGCACATGGTTAACATTCCCACCAATGGTTTGGGATCTCTATTATACCCACCTGGCTTTATATCAGCTGGTTGCAGCACATACCCTCTGATCTGGAAACTGTTTTCAAACACACTATGATCCATGAAAGTGAAAGGTGAACAAGAATTGGCAAATACCTTTACTCTGATGCCATCCAATTCAATGTCACAAGTGGGATATGTGTTATCCTGGTTCTTAATATTTTCCTTTTCTTTTACTTGCAAAACAAATCTGTTTTTAGATTCATGCAAATCTTCCACTATATGTATGGACTTCTTGTCATTTACCTCATATTTGCAAACATACGCACAATGTCCTTTCCTACCACACTTCCTACATATGCAGTTACGAGCTGGACAAAGTGGACTATTGGCTAAATGTTTAATGTTACCACATCTATAACATTTGTTTCTGTTTAACTCTTTGTTTAAATCTGAACCCTTTTCTTGGAACACTTCATGTACTCTCAATTCCTCTTCATGGGTTGTCTGTGATTCTTCTTGTTTTGGATGGTCTTTAACTTCTCTTACTGTATCTGACTCAGCAGATTGTTTCATTTCTTTCATGCATTCCGCTGTGTGCTCAATGCCTTTAGCAATATCTGTAGCTTCTTTTAAATCTGGATTATGAGGCAGCAGTTTTTCATGAATACGATAATTGTTGGTGCACCTAACTAATTGGTCTTGTATTAGTGAATCTCCTAGGTGCCCAAATTCACATGTGTTGGCCAAACCCCTAAGACAGGCATTGTAACTAGACACCTTTTCCTTTTTTCCCTTGTGTTCTGCTGAAAAATGTATGCCTCTCCAGAACCACATTAACTTTGTGACCAAAATGACTTTCAAGTTTGTGAAACATTTTTTCACATTCTTCTAGGTTATCCCCCTCCTTATCATTGCTTGTGTCTGGTTCTGATAAGTGCAAATTGTGCCGTGAAACGTGTTGTTTTCTTATAGGAGTACATTTAAACCACTGCAATTGCTATTAAGTATGACTCAAATAATTTTGCCCATTCCTTTCATGGTAAAATGCGTTTACCTCCCTCATTAAGGATTGGAGGCGGTTGCAACATACTCGCTGCTGCCATTATAAGAAGATATATTAAGAGATTACTAGGAAGATTACGATATTTAGTTGTACACTGAGTGGAAGGATTTATTTTAGCAGAATACACTCTTACAAACATATGTACATACAACACCCAACTTGAGTTCGGTAATGTCAATATTTTCAGTTTCAGTCACTTTTATAATTCTTTTTAATCATACAGATTATCTATAACCATAACAAGTTTATTGTTTTTTCTCTTTTTGTTTCCAGATAATGTATACACTCACAGTTTACCTGCTCCAAAATATTGTATGACCTCTTTACTGTCAATGTGTTGATTCTCTTTTCCACTGGATTCCACAAGAACACTATTGATGACAGCTTTCACATCTTCTATTCAGCCCACAAGACTGGAGAAAGGTGAACTTGAGGCAGTGCACCAGACACAACAAGAAATGGTACAAGGCTCCTCCTTGCTTCCTTCACATCGTCAGCATTATGACGACAGCGGAAATGATTGCCCTCTCAATCTTTCCTCAGCCTGCAAGGATGGAGAAGGGATTAAACCTCGATGCAGTGGTCCAGACACAAAATAGGATAGTACGAGGCTCCTCCTTATTTCCTTTACTCGTTAGCAGTATGGCAACTCCTCCTCCTTCACTCCGCCCACTCTGGGAAGAAGGAGGAAGACACTTCACCCTGTTTCCTTGTTGATAGGTGCCAGTTTCGGTCTTGTTCCACAGATCAAGGAAAACAGGAATGCTTCTGCTGCACAGATATTCCAACACTTTTCAACTCAATAGGAAAATGAACAAAAAATTGTTGGCTACCCATAACTTCAATAGGGTCGGACCTGCTCACTCTAAGCACTGGCAGGTTCCATGCTCCTTCCACTGATCAGCTGCCTACACAACCAGCAGAAACCGCTGCATCGACAGTGCAAAGACGAGGATCAAGCGGCTTCACTAACTTTCCCTTTTGGTTACATGGTGAGTAGTCAGTGCTGAATGAATCTGAAATATAATACTACACATGACTCCAGTACTGTAGCACACTGTATCTCACCCTTGACAGTCTAATAGTATGGACACTCACAGCTGAATGAAAATTATAATTCAAACAATAGGTACTGTTGCAGGAATGTCAATATGATTAGCAGAATAGTACTTCCCAACCTCTCCGTATGTTGCCTGTTCATACCTTAGCTAACTTAAGTCCTTCTGACTGCACATTGTCCTGTAGATGACAAATAGTGCCACCGCGAAAATGTACCAGACGTTATATGGTGATATCACAGAAGGGGTAAGGAGTCTTCACTGCCCCTTTCGCAGTTTTAATCCCATCTTCGTTGCTAAAAATCACTATGTAGTAACCACACAGAAATATGAGGAAAGAGTTTTTATTAACACAAACCAGACTCCTCGAAAGCCTCTCACCACTGCCTCAACATTCTAAGATTGCCTCCAGTGCATTCCATTGTCCAGTTGCAAGGGAGGGGGAGAGAACAGTGGAACATACTCTTTTATATTTTGACATAGATATATACAACTATTTAATAGTAAATTAACTAAGATAACTAGCTCTTAATACGAATGTACATAGTGTTGGTCAAATTGCTGGATAATAACATTATAATTTATGTGATTACAAAACATGTAATAACAATGAATGGTTTTAAGAGATTACAGCAGTTTAATTACAGAAAAGCTTCAGGGTGCAATTAGATGATGAAGCTAGTATGACAATGCGATCTTTAGGGATGAGGTTACATATCTGAGAATTAGTAAAATGCCTTCGTACATGGAGGGATGTTGACGGGTTAGAGAGCAAGCGGGCGAAGAAATAGTGAAAGAACAAAAAACTGTCAAATGCTGCAGAAGCGAATGGTAAGCCACCAACAGCACCTCAGATGAAGATGAGGCATTAACCTTTCCCATGAGAGAGATACCAGGTGGAGGGTATGTTTCTGTGCCGTAGATTAGAGGTGATCACACAAAATTTACAAACAACTTTCTAAAATTGATAGAGAATCCTGCACAGTGGTATACACAAGTTGACAGATTTGTAAAGATTTTGAAGGCTTTGTGGACAGATGTAACTAACTTCTTTGATACTGTAGTACTGAGTGATTTGTGGGCTGAGTATAAGATAGCTGTGCAGTGGCCACTTTCTGCACCTCAGAGATGCACAAACTAAGCATGATGAGGTCTTTAAACAACACAGTGGACAAGAAAATCCTGAGAACAGTGATATGGGGAGTTTTGTGTCATGGTCCATTCTTGGGTTGTGACCAGAGATCAGTATACACGTACAACAGAATGTGATTTGCTGACAGTTGAAATCTATAGATGAGATTCTGAGGCATGTAAAATACTGTAGTGATAAGCAAGAAATGAAGCAGAAGAGACTTAAAGAGAAGTTTATGCTTGCACAGAGAAGTCTGGCTCAGAAGGAATTTTAGAATGAGTCGTTTGGATGAAACACTATTGGAATGCAGGGTGTTGGTTTTCAAGCTGGAGGTCAGATTGCTCAAAGAGGAGTTGGTGTTTTACAGAGTAGAGGTCTGGGTGTCCTGATTCATCGAATTCTGACATAGATGAATGTTGAAGAAATTAACTCCTTGTTGTTATCGTAACAGGCTCAGACATTGGAAGACAGAGTGTAGACAGAATCCAAATAGAGTGAGAGGTGATGGGCAAATGCAGGGAGTGAATCAAATACAAATACAGAGTGTTCAGTTAAAGTACCTGCCCAAGTAATGCAAATGCCAATACAGCTGCAATTTCCTATGACACAGGTCCTGCAAGCTCCAATGCCTCCAGAATATGGGGAATCTGAGGTTCAGTATGAATAAAGTACCAAAAAACAATCCAAATCCATTTCAACATCAGAGCCATTTTAACAGTTCCCCTTGGTGGAGAATGAGAGTTTTGACTCCGACAATTCCCGATGATGTTGCCTGAGGATGGGAGGATGATTCCATACTTGGTGCAGTTTTACAGGTAGACCAAAGTGTACCATTTGCAAAAGAAGTTAATAGCCACCAAGTGTCATTGCTTATTGACACCAAAGCTACCCATACCACTGTTTGAACAACGGAAATGGAAGTCCTAGTCCTTCTCCTCTTAGGAAAGAAGATCCAAGTTGTAGACGTTTCTATAAATTGGCTCTCTAGTTGGCAGAGGTATACACCCTTGTCCAAGTAGGGACCACAATCCTAGTCAGGATAAGTCACAACTACCCAAATTATCCTCTGCTCCCCATCTGGTAGCTTGGCACTGAGCAGGCTTTCTTGAAGGGGTGAAGTCTTTGTTGGCCCGAGACTTCCGAAACAGGAGATAAGCTCAATCCAAGCCATTGGAGAGCACTTTGAGAGGGAAGCAGAGTCCTTCCAGCAGAGTCAGGAGTACCAGGCAGCAGGGCAACAAGCATGAAAGCAGTCTTTTAGCACAGCAGTCCAGATTAGTCATTTGGGCATCCAGGAAGTCTCTCTGACAGAGTCTAGGTGTGGGTCCAGAAGTGTCTGATTTGGTGGGGTCAGAGACCCAGTTTATATACCCAAAAATGCATTTGAAGTGGGGAAAACGTAAACAGGTGGTTTTGAAGTGCACAAGTTCCCCTGTCAGCCCAGTCATGTCTGCCAGGATCCCTGTGGGGGACTTATCAGTCCTTTGTGTGAGGGCAGGCCACTGGCCTCTGAAATGTAAGTGAGAGCCCCTCCACCTTTCCTGCCCAGGGAGAGCCATTCAGTATGCAGATGAATGCAGATGTGACTGAGTGTCCTGTGTTTGTGGTTGTCTGGGTGGAATGCACAAAGGGAGCCGCCATCCAGCACAGACCAGACATGGATTGGAGACAGGCTGTAAGGCACGGTTGGCAGTAAGTACAGAGAAATGCCCACTTTCTATAAGTGGCATTTCTAAAATAGTAATATTAAATCCAACTTCACCAATAAAGTAGGCTTTTCTATTACCATTCTGGCAATACCAAACATGACAGGGCTACTCATTCCAGGTCAGAATCTACCACTTAAAAGTATATGAGGGCAGTTCTAATGCTACACTATGAGAGGAGCAGGGCTCACAGTAGTGGTAAATGATTTTTTGGGTTTTTCACTACCAGGACATGTAAAACACATAGCTATATGTCCTGCCTTTTACTTACATAGCACCCTGCTCTATGGGTTACCTAGGGCCTACCTTAGGGGTGACCTATATGTAGAAAAATAGGAGTTTAAAGCTTGGCAAGTAGTTTTAAATAATGCCATGTAAACCTGCACACACAGACATTGCAGTGGCAGGTCTGAGCCATGTTTACAGGGCTACTCATGAGCGTGGTACAATCAGTGCTGCAGGCCCACTGGTAGCATTTGATTTACAGGCCTTGGGCACCTCTAGTGCACTTTACTAGGGACTTCCTAGCAAATCAAATATGCCAACCAGGGATAAACCAATCACCAATACAATTTACACAGAGACCAGATGCACTTTAGCACTGGTTAGCAGTCCTAAAGCCAACAAAAACAAGTCAGAAAAAAATAGGAGGAAGGAGGCAAAAAGTCTGGGGATGTCCCTGCAAAAAGGGCAAGGTCCAACATATATACATTTCTTGTTTTTTAGTGTTTATGGAGGCATTCTGCTTGTGTTATTCCTGTTGATTGCTTTTTTGGTTCTGCTTTTGTTGCTTCACAAGGGATGTCCCACAACAAGGCCACATGGTGATGGAAGATGTCTTTCTGTGTCATGAATGCATGATACAGTACTTTCAAGTATCTTTGTTAACCTGCCAGTTTGACCTGGCAAGTGTACTTACTTGCCAGGACCAAACCTTCCCTTTTTATAAATGTATGGCACCCCTAGGGGAGGACCTAGGTAGCCCCATGGGCAGGGCACAGTATATGTTAAAGGTGGGACATGTACTAATGCGTTTTACATGTCTTAACAGTGAAATACTGCCAAATTCGGTGTTCACAGTTGCAAGGCCTATCTCTCTCATAGGTTAACATGGGGGATACCTTTAAATATCTTTTAAGTGCAGTTTTCCCTTGAGAACAGATAGAGATGTGGAGTTGTGTGTCTCTGAACTCACAATTTAAAAATGCATCTCTCAGTAAAGTTTTCTTTTTAATTGTCAGTTTGAAAATTACACTTTTAGAAAGTGGGCATTTTCTTGCTTAAACCATTCTGTGACTCTGCCTGATTGTGTATTTCCTGTCTGGGTCAGACTGGCAGTTGGGCTGTTTGTCAATCCCCTCTAAATAGTGGCACAAAGGGAGCTGAGGTGTAGCCTGCATATCCTGATAAGCCATCTGGAACACAGTAGAGGGAGGAGTGGTCACTTACACCTGAATAGGCTGTGCCTGCCCTTACACAACACAGTCTCCAACTCCCTTCTATGTGTCTGGGGCCAGGCCTGAGCAAAGCAGGATCTGGTGAACAACAGAGACTTTCCTTTGAAGTTTACCTATTTCAAAGGCAGAAAGGGGTATAAGTAGTGGGCCTAAAGCCCCAGATTTTTAGATTTACTTCTGGAACCAAGAGGAACTTCTGCCAAGGAGAAGAGCTGAGGAGAAATGCTGCCCTTGCCTGTAGCTGTGCTTTGTTGGGCTATCCTGCAGTTGCTGCTTCTGCCTGAGGATGGGGACAAAGACTGGACTTTGTGGTATATCCCTGCTTGTGAAGACTCTCCAGCGGCTTGGGCTGAGCTTGCCTCCTGTTTTGAAGTCTCAGGGCCATCAAAGACTTCCTCTGCCAGCATCTGGACTCTCTGCTGAGTCTCCTGCCCTGCCAAGTGGTTCCCTATCCAATCCCTTGGCCCTTTAAAGGTCAAGCTGGTAGAACAAGGACTGAAATCCATGCACAGGGAGCAGTGCGGGGAAAGTTTCGGCGCACCACCTGCAACATGGCTTTAAAAATGACACACCACCCCCCTTGCGGCCGATTTCAACGCATCACCTTCATCACGGCTAGAGAAATGACGTAACACCAGCTTGCGGCTTCTGAAAACGATGCAAACACCATGCAGCGTGATTTTCCATTACCTTGCGGTCAGATTTCTCACACACCATGGCTGGCTATCAAAGTCATTGTGAACCTGCGCTGATCTGAGGTGCCCTGTTTGGAAATCAACGCATCGCTCTCTTGCAGGAGAGAAAAATGACACATCGCCTACCCGATCAAAGAAGAAACAACGCACGTCCTCACTTGTGAGTAAGGAATCGATGCATTGCTTACTTTTCTGGCGCACGTTCACCCATGCAGCTTTATTTTTGACACAAAATAGGTACTTTGCGTAAAATCATCAGTTCTATTGTTTTCTATTGAGTAAGACTCTTTTTACTTTAAAAATTCATATCTTGACATGTGTATGTTGGATTTGTTTCATCTTGGTCTAGTTTGATTCAGAAAAATATTGCCTAATTTTCTAAACTGGTGTGGTGTCCATTTTGTAGTGTTTTCACTGTATTACTGTGTGTTGGCGCAAATGCTTTAGACATTGCTTTTGAGATAAGCCTGACAGCTTGTGCCACGCTACCAAGGGGGTGAGCAGGGGTTGTCTTAGGAGAGTAACTCCCTTACCCTGACTAAAGTGAGGGTCACTGCTTGGACAGAGTGCAAACTGACTGCCAACCAGAGACCCTATTTCTAACAGTATAAAAGATGGAATCCCTCTAAGTACAATCTGAAACGTAGAAACAAATCTGAATCCTAACGCTTTAAAAAGTTAAAAAGGTGTGCCACTCCAGACGTATTAGAAGCATTAAAAATAGGGTGTACAAGCTCACTGAAATGCTGTGGCAGTGAGTGCACAAAAGTAATTGCACTTCTGAGGAAGAATGGACAACTTCGAAATCAAACGTTTCTTGGGAAATGATAGTGCCACATCTTTTTTAAACAATAAGGCTTTCAGTCTACTCAGTCTATAATAGTGTATTTGGGAAACAGGGACTGCTGACCACAAGGTATTTTTCTCAGTTGAATGTGAAGGAGGATGTAAAATATTCATAAAGCAAGTCACAAACCTGGAAACAGTGAACTCATAAGGGACACCTGGTTTCATTCCGCAGCAACCTTGATCATTTAAAATTGAGAGGCTTCCATTAGAAAGTAAGAGAAATACAGATTTTATCAAGGAGACAGGAACTCCCTTCAAATAACTCTCTAAGTTAGCCATGAACGCATTAGAAACTCCATGCAGTGTTATCTCCTTGCAGATGAAGGAGTGACCCAAAGAGGCTCCAAATTCATTTAGACTAACAAAAGCCCTGTGCATACATCTGTATTCAAAAGAGAGAAACCAAGTCTTGTGTAAACAAATATGCATCTGTTTCCTCATATCTGCCTACTTGAAAATCTTTCAGACATGATGTGAAATGAAACATAGAAATTGGGAGAGAAATGAAAATGTGAATGAGCCAGATGGCAGATGGGGTTTCAGCTACAGTGAAAGGCAGTTTTTCTTAACTTTCTATGTTAAGCATACTGGAGGTCGTATCTTTTTTGCAATTACTTGTTGCATATGAGACAAATTATATCCCAAAAACAATTCAGTTGCATTCAAATATTTCCATGGCACTCAATTTGATTTGAAATCCTGCAATGTCCAATTCAATTGCAAAATCAATCTCAATTGATTATGACCATGTTGAAGCATAGACATGTCATTTTGTATTATATGAAATGCAGAGGAAACAATATTATTGAATGAATAAATGCAAGTTGACAAAATGGTAATGTCATTATTGACAACAGCCCAAGCTTTTTCCAAATTTTCCTAATCAATTTATTGTAAACGTTCAGCAGTTTCCTGTTAAGAAATTTCCCAGATTTCATTATAAGTAGCATACATAAAATGTTTAGAACAAGGGGATCTTGTACCCAATGAAATACTGTGTAAGTCCATTACACCCAAAAGTAGAGATAAGTGTTCTTTAACTGCAGACAAGGTGGAATGTTCAAACCATTGCTGAATTAACTTTCCAATGGTATAGGAAATCACTACACCTGAGAATTGTGACAGAATATACCGGGGGTCTGGCCTGATTACTTTAAACCTCTTGAAAGGGGTTCACAAATTGGAATAGCAGCCATTAATGTCAGTGGGCCACAGTAACCACCCATCCAAACCAAAAAGAGAAGAGTTGTACTTACCCTTCTGTACCATTACATTAAGCTGTTCTTTCTGTTAAATTAATGTAAAGTTGCCAATTGACAAAACGTGCAAGAGAGGGAATGCTAGGTGTATTTACATTTTTAGCACTGGCCAACCCAAGACACGTAGTCTTTCATTTGTTGAGGTACTAGACAAGCCCTAAGTAAAGCATCAACGCCCTGAACCTGCCAGTGTCATGTATCCCAAACAGATTTAAGATCAATACTGTATTTTTTAGATGTATACTGTAATCATAACTCTTTAGGGCGCATTGGGACATGACAAAAAATAAAGGAACTTCCTTAAGTAAATTTTGGAACTACTGTATAATTAAAAATAGCATGTGGGGTACTTCCTCTGTGTAAATAGTGAAGTGCATAATGATAGTAGCAAAACATTTCACCATACTTTGCAGAATTAAAATACAAATCCTCATTTACAAATACAGGCCCTCATTACAACCCTGGCGGTCGGTGATAAAGCGGTGGTTATCTCGCCAACAGACCGGCGAAAAAAAAAATGGAATCACTTCCATGGTGGAAACCGCCAACACAGACAGCCACTTTAACACTCCGACCGCCACGGCGGTAGAAACAAACACTGCGGCGGTAACCGCCAACAGACAGGTGGAAGTCAATGTACCGCACACACTATTACAAAGCACCAATCCGCCAGCTTTTCCGGGGCGGTACCAACGCCATCAAAAGCACGGCGGAAACAGTACACAGAAGGGAAACCACTCACCTCTCGACACTCAACGAACAACCAGGACGCCATGGAGCCCGAGTTACAGGTCCTGCCGATGCTAGTCTACCTCTTCATCTACCAGGAACATCAAAGACGGTGGTGACGACGACGGTGAGTACTGCACCTAGCACACCAGGGAGGGGAGGAAGAAAAAGAGAGTGACACATGCATGCAATACACGCACTCCCCATCCCCCACCCACCCACAACAACACACACACACATTTCCAATCACATCACAGATACACCCCGTCACCCCCTGGAAGAACGCAAGGACCAAACAAACTGAGTTCAACAAGTAATATTCGAACAATCAGATAGCCTAAGATGACTTTAAATCATCAGTATATACAAATATTAACAGCAAGTACACAAGTCCGTACACTGTCCCATTAAATGTCCGTGGACCATTGGTCCCAAAAAGCATGGGCGAAGCCTACACATGACACCTGCCTCAAAATGGAGAGAACACTGCAGGGGCATCAGGTCGAAAAAACACAGGCACCTCAGGGGGAAGGGGAGGGGGGCACCTCAGCCGGATGATGGGACGATGCCACTGCTCCTCAAGGGGGCTCCATGCCCGCTGCTTGGTCCTAGGGAGTGCAAAGCCACAGTCTCTCAAGTTTCTCAAGTGAGTGGGTTGCCCCCTGCTTGGTCCTGGGGAGTGCAAAGCCACAGTCTCTCAAGTCTCTCAAGTGGGTGGGTTACCCACTGCATGGTCCTGGGGAGTGCAAAGCCACAGTCTCTCAAGTGGGTGGGTTGCCCACTGCATGGTCCTGGGGAGTGCAAAGCTACAGTCTCTCAAGTCTCTCAAGTGGGTGGGATACCCACTGCATGGTCCTGGGGAGTGCAAAGCCACAGTCTCTCTAGTGGGTGGCGTCTTCCACTGGCTCTGGAGGGGGCTTTGTGCCCAGAGTGCTTCATCCTGCTAAGGACTGGGTTAGTGGATGCAGAGTGCTTCATCCTGCTAAAGACTGGGTTAGTGGATGCTTTTCTCCACTGGTTCTGGAGGGGGCTTGGTGCCCAGAGTGCTTCATCCTGCTAAGGACTGGGTTAGTGGATGTCTCCACTGTTCTGGAGGGGGCTTGGTGCCCAGAGTGCTTCATCCTGCTAAGGACTGGGTTAGTTGATGCTTGTCTCCACCGGTACTGGAGGGGGCTTGGTGGCCAGTGTGGCTGCACCAGGGGTGTGGCAGTTCCCATTCCCTCACCTGGGTGTCTGAGCCACGAGATTTTCCGGTAACATGTAGCATGATACTCCATGGAGGCAGAGCCACACTCCACCTTGCAACAACTTAGGCTGAAAACTGCTGGTAATGCCAATGCTGGTGCCTCATGTAGTGTGTGCAGGGTCCAGGATGTCTCCTGCAGCCTCGGACATCTGCTCACTGTGGATGGTGCTGATGTCCGCTGTAGTGGCACTGCCTGGGCACGTCGCGGGGCAGGTGGCGGTGGCTGCGGTGGAGATGCTGCCGGTGGTGCCCGTGGTGCAGGTGTCTGTAGTAGTGGAGGGAAATACCAGGCCGTCTCCTGCAGCCTCAGAAGGCTGCCCACTGGGGATGATACTGGTGACTGTAGTTGTGGCAGCTGCCGTGCAAGTGGCGGTGCAGGTGGCGTTCGTTGCGGCGGTGCTCACCGCGGTACAGGTTGCTGGGCTGTCTTGAGAAATGGGGGTCACCAGTCCCTCACCCGGAGGCTCCGTGCCCTGAGGTGACTTTTCTTTGCTCTTGTGTCCCTTCCCCACCTTGGAAGTCGCAGCTGGGACCTTGGCACTGTCCTCTTTGGTTCTGGATGAGGCCTTGCTGGGTGGGTGGTGCGGCTTTCCTCTTCTGCATGCTGGCCCCTTCTTTACCTTGGCAGGTGGCGGAATAGGGTGGTCCTTGGCTTCAGTAGGTGGCACACTGGCAGCCCTGATGGGTGCCCCCTTCGATCCTCCCGGACTTGCAGGGCAGAGAGTGGACGATGATTTGGTGGCTGAGGTGCTGGTCCGGGCTCTAGACAACCTGGCCCTAGGGGAAGGACGGGAGGGAGGTGTAGGGAAGAGGTCAGTGGTAGCCAGGAAAAGTTTTTTAGACACGCTGGGATGGGAAGATGGAGGGGGTTTGGTAGTGGAAGAAGAGGTAGTGGTTGAAGGAGGTGTATGTCTGCTGAGTTTGGGTGAAGGTGCATGGGTTGGAGGCTGTTGTGAGGCTGTTGTGAGGTGGATGGCTGTTGAGTGGGTGTGGCCCGGCGTTTGTGTACTTTGGGAGGAGGGCTCACAGACACACTGGGAGAGAACACAGGGGACGTGTGAATGGTAGTAGGGGTGGTGATTGCACGTCTTCCTCGCAATGGACATCTGCTGTACCTGTGATCCGAACAGCTGTGGCTCTACCCAGATGATTTCCTCCACCATCATGAGCTCCTCCTCAGAAAACCTGGGGTGTCTTCGAGGTGCCATGATGTGGTGTGGGTGATGTGTGATGTGATGTGTGGGATGATGTTTTGGGGTGTGTTATTTGAGGTGCCTGGATGGTGTATGAGTGATGGTGTTGTGTGCCTCTAGATGCTGGTTTTGTCGTAGATTTTCTGTCTCTCTGCTTCTTCCAAAAATGTTGTTGTAAGGGGTTGTGGGTAATGTGGGTGTGTGTTTTATAGTGGTGTGAGTGTGTGGGTGTGGTGTGTGTATGTCTGTCAGGTGTGTGTATTTAGAATTGTCCAATGTGGTTGTGTTTTGTAAATGTGTGTGTATTTTGAGCGCGGCGGTGTGTACCGCCAATGGATTACCGTGGTTGAATGACCGCTGCGTTGATTAGTGGGTCGTGATAGTGTGGGCGTATTCCTGTTGGCGTAACAGTGTGGGTTTTGGTACTGCCAGTTTATCACTGACCTTTGGTGTGGTGGACTTGTGTGGGTGTCTGTATTGTGGAGGATTTCTAAGTGTGGGTCATAATACCCGTAGCGGATTTCCGCTGTGGACACGGTATGTTGACAGCCGTCTGCACGCCGGTCAGTAGACTTTACTGCCAGGGTTGTAATGAGGGCCACAGTATATGATTATAATTCATATATTAGAAACAGTCACACCATCCCATTCATCAGAAATGGAACCTAGGGTAATAACGACATCCACAGTAATTTTAAAGGGATGCAGAATTTGCAATGTCATGGAGCAACCAATTAGTCTGTTTCAGCCAAAGAACAGTGCATGTGCACTTTGCAAGGAGGCATGCAAAGAACTTGGAGAAAAATCATCAGTGCCAACAAAGTAACCAGAGTCAGTCTGAGTAAAAACGAATCATTAGGCAAAGGTGAGCAGGGTAGGCACCCCCAAAGGTGGTTTATATTATACAATCTAATTGCTAGGAATAGCTATGAGAACAGTAAACTCACATCCATTGCATATCCTGTATTGGCATTAGTAACAGGCATGAGTGAAAGTTCAACATCAGTAGTACCCAGCCAGGGAGTAGAAAGACCAGGGCTACTTAATGCATATAGAGGGATCCCTTGAAAGTTAGGGAGGGAAGACATGGAACTACCCACATACCCTTGTGGCCTACTGTGGAGAACTGACCACATGATGTAACTTGATCAGATCAATGGAAACTTGATGTTTCTGTTTACAACCAGCAAGTGGTGGCAAAATGAAAGTTTGAGTACCTTGAGCAGCAAGGACAGGCACTGGTGCATGATAGGATTACCCAAACATCTGCTTGTCTGCAATCTTCTCATGGCCTTGATCCCCAACTTTAAGAATCCAGCCAGAAGCCGCTGGCTGCTCCTTCACTTCATCCTTCACTTCATCAGTGGCAGAACATTCAGAAGTTAAATTTGAGCGCGCATCTCAGAGGTCTTGTAATTCCTGTAAAACAGCAAAACATACATTGATGTCAAGGGCACCTCTGCTGCCACTGTGGCAGGGTTATCAAGATGTGGAACATATATTTGGACCCTGAACAATACTTCGTAGGAAGTCTGACCACTGAAAGATCTTCTACACTGATTATTTAACGCTCTCTAGACTCCATAGAGGTGATGGATCTGAACACAACCTAAACCTAATACTCTAGCTGTTAAGGACTGCTTTAAGTCACAGTTCTTTCATTCCACTATCGAATTTCCCTCAGGATGGCAGGGGCAGAATAATGATGCACAGCAACACCCAGGGTGCCCATAGGATCTTGATAAGCTCTATAGGCAAAAGCCGGTTACTAGGCTGGCTGGAATGCCGCCACTGCATGTGAACTGATAAAGATCTGCAAATCTTTAATAACAGTTCGAGGATCAGCCAATTGCTGTTGCCACAACCATAGAAGTTGAGAACATGAATCAACAGCCAATAAGGTAAATTTAAACGTACCATCTGTATGGAGTGGTCGGTAATGATTCAAATAGACACGTTGTAATGGCTTATTTGAAACTAAAAGAGTCTGCAATGGGCGTGCAACTGTGGAACTTTTAATTTGTTGACAAATGTCACAGCAAAGGACAAATATTTTGGTCTGTTTATAAAGACTGTATCACAAGTGGTATTTCTGCAACAAGGAAACTGTAGCCAGCACACCAGCATGGGCATAAGCTAATCTTTCATTACCAGCAATATTACATTCTAATCTGCTGTCCTGGTTGGGTATCACTTAGTCACCTACCCTGGGAATGCGGGCAAAGGGAATATTTTGCAAACTCAACAGATAGAAGTATTTTGCTGACTAGACTTTAGGTAGGGGTGTGCCACTAGCCGAAGCAGTGACTGCGACTATAATGTCATCATCTACCATTGTATGTGAATGAGTAACTACAGCTACTAAACAATTCTGAACAGCAGCCTTGGCAGCTTCATCAGCTAATGAATTCCCTGTAACATGTACACCAACACGTTGATGACTCAGTGTGTGAATCACATAAGTCCGTGGCAAAGCATCTTTCAAAGCTGCCACCTTTCCCCAAAGAAGCTTGTGCTTGATAGCGTTACCTTCAGAATCTCGGAATCCATTCAAGTGCCAATAAGGTAAATTATCATTAATGGACTGGATGCAGTAATAGGAATCACACACAATAAGTGTGGAGAATTCTTAATCTGTATTCTGCAGTGCCAGAACCAAAGCTTTCAATTCAGCCAGCAGTACAGTCACCCAAAGTGTCTGTAAATGTTTTATGTCCCTGAAATACACTACCTTTTATGACACCCATTACTGTAGCACATGCTGCCAAGTATTTATATTTAGTACCAGCCGTGGGCTGGGCTGAATCATCCATATATATTGTGTAAGCATACTGATCTAGAGGCAAAATGCCATTAGCCGTGGGGTATTCTTGTTCATACTGGAGAAATTCCTGTGTTCTCAGAGCAGAGTCAAAAATATAGTCTACATCAGTAGCAGTCAAGGAAGTGGCCCACTGAATCCATCTTGGATATAAGGCTTTTGCCATAGGGACGCCTGCCTTGGTGACAGCCTCTAAGGCTGGAACAGGAGATACCAACATTATGTGTTTCCCCTGAGCCAAAAGACTTTCCTTCAGGACAGATGTTTGAACTGCAGTCAGAATTGTTTCTGTTGATGCAAAATGCATTTCTGCATAAGAGTATAAATTTGATTTATAAACAATTGGTACAGCGTCACCTTCATTAAAGGTGACATTTGTATTGCCACTGATTCCGCAACTATGCGAATCACTAAATTAGTAGTGATAACACAAGTATGTAAGTGTTTAGATTCAAGCATGTCTGCTTGTAAGGTTCTGAGAATTAGTATGATCATTAGTCCAATGTTGATTAGAAAAATCATGACAAATTAAATTGTGCAACGGGTTAAACTGTTGTGCATAATTTGGTTTGTATGTTGTAATAAAATTTAGAAAGCCCAGAAATGAGTGAAGCTTTTTTAACGCATTTGGTGGCTGTAAAATATAACACCTGTAAGAAATGAGACACAAGCTTCTGCCTTCATTTGATAAATCATATCCTGAAGACTGGCCACTGAGAAAAGCTATTTTAGACTGTGGATAATTACATTCATAGCCATGTTCAACGAGGTCCATAATTACACAACCCATTCTGGCCAATTGAGAGTTTAAATCATCATTTGTGAGATAAATGTAATTAACGTAAGACAACGCTTCTGAGTCAATTTCTTGTAAAATTGACATCACTTTGGCAACAAACAGACCTGAACTGTTCCTATACCCGAGAGAGAGGCGACAGAGCCTCTTTTCAGTTCCTAACGCAGTAAAAGCAGTTAGATCACTGCTTTCAGGTGTTATGTTTTCACAGAAAAAAACACTAGAAATGTCCAATGTAGTTTTGTATTTTTTCTGAACAATTAAATTCATTAAGGCTGTGCTGTGGGAATTTTGTACGGCAAAAGTATGTGTATGACTGTTTAAATATTTACAGTCTAAAACTATACATTAGGAACGATCTGGTTTAATTACAGGACATAAAGGAATAGTCATAGAAGAGACACAGAGCTCAATCACACCTTGATGTTCTAATTGTGATAGAATTTCCCTAACAGGGCATTTAACTTCACACTTTGTAGGATATTTTGGTTGCAATTGTGGGCAGGACCTTAAAGATATAAATTGATAAGGTGAGTACTTATCCAAACCTGCCTGATTGCGATATGATGCTGGGGCTCGTACAAGAGCCTATGATGAAGCATATGCTTTTTCAACTTCTTCAGAAACAAGAACAGAAAATGAAGGTAGTATTGTATCTTCCCCTTGTGTGAATTTTTTAACAAACTCAAGTAACAATCGCCCTCAGCCAAGAGAACATTATAGGCATTAGTCAAATTCTGCCAGAAGATTACTTTATTAGTATACAGTATGTCACCCTCAGTTTGGAAGTACAAATCATAAAGTGTATCAGGAGGGTTTAGCCGCTGATCTGGAGTTTCAACCTGTATATAGTCATTAATCGGTCTCGCCACAAGCAAATCCAGAAGGGTCTGGTGAACTGTTGTGACCTCTCTTGCGCTGTCGAGCAAAGCTCTTGCCCACGTCTTCTTCAGAAGAAGAGTTCTGAATATTTGTGGCATATTAAGCGGAAATTCCTGCAACTTTCGTCTTTTAAATTGTGCTTTTGTCACAAACATTTCTCTTCCTTTTTTATGATGGCGTCAGAGGAGCACTGTGAGTTATTTTTCAGTTTACCATACTCTTCATGTCTGGGGTCACCTCATCTCACTCTCTCTGATGTTTTGTCTGTAGAGTCCTGAAAGGAACAAGAAGGACATGTATCAGAATACTGACACCTATCAGACTGTTTAATTGTATCATAGTCACATTAATTATAAATATGTTCGTAAAATTCTGATTGTGGAGATCAAGTCCATGTTTTATCTTTATTTAAATTTTTGTCCTAGCGCTTTTTAAAAGACTCAAGTGTCTGCCTGATAGCATCTGTATCAGATTTGCTTTTAAGTTGTGGTTTATAAGACCTGGTTCCCAAACTATCACAACCTATAGACATATAGGTTTTAGAAATAATTTTAAATAATTTCCACTCCTGATCCGCAACGGGAAGCAACAGAAGATGTTGGGGTATTGCCAAAGAAGCTGCCGCCCCTTTAATATTACTTAAAATAACTGAGACAAAATGGCAAAGTTGCCAATTAGTTTGATCCCCAAATCCAGGGCAGGTGCTGTCCGTGTTCATTTTGAATTTGCTTAAGCACTTCAGGCAAAACAGCAGTTGATGTGGTACCATGTGAAATGGTAGATATGGCAGCAAATACAGTATCCAATGTGGCACAATGCTGAACTGGGGGAGCAATATCAAGTGGAAGACTCATTGGGCCTGATTTAGAGCCTGGTGGAAGGGTTACTCCGTCACAAACGAGACTGATATCCGTCCACCATATTACGATCCCCATAGGATAATATGGGATCATAATACAGCTATTTATAAACATTTGTATGGTCATACCCTCTTAGGGCTTTGAGACCCTGGCGGATGAGTAGTTGTTCTGTACAAACTCTGATTGACTGATTGATTGTCTATGTGAGGCCAGAACTGCAGCTGTACGTGAATTGACATCTACTGAAAATTAGCAGAAATAACATAATCAGCAAACAATTAGTGTCAGTCCAAAAGTAAGGCCAGGACAAAGGTATTCTCAAATTAAATTGCATTTATATGAAAGAGATAACACTCTCATAGCTATTTTTTAGAGTTTTCCCCCTAAAAAAACAGCAAAATCTCCAGGCCAGAGTCTGGGTTGCATGCCAGTACCTTGTCTCTATTTGCACTGCCAAAATAAACCTCCTCTGGAAGGGGCATTTATGGTGCAGAGAGCAGGCACCTCAATGATGTTACTTAGGTTGGTTTGGGTTTTGGAGAGGTGGGTTTGGATTTGGGAGCGGTGGGTTTGAATGTGGAGGGGATGGGCTGGGGTGTGGAAGAGGTTCACAGATGTTTCTGTGGGGGGGGGTCTTCCATTTGGGAGGGGTGGTCTGGGATGAGGAAGGGGTTACGGCCAGGGCATACATCAGGTCCTCCTTAGGTAAACCGGTAGGGTGTTCAGGAGGGAGTTGGGGTTGGGAGCTAGAGGGAGTAGCAGTGTCTGTGGTGCATGTGTGGGTAAGTGTGGGCATTTGTGTACAGTATGTGTGTTTGGATGTGTCGGCTGTGGAGGTGCTGTGTGTGGTTTTGGTACCTGTGGATGTGTTGGTGCCTGTATGTGTCATGAAGGGTGTGGTGTCTGGGGGTGTGGTGGGTGTGGGTGTTTGTGTTGTGGTGGGTGTAGTGTCTGCGGGTGTGCTGGTAGTGAGTGTAGATATCTGTGTCATGGTGGGTGTGGTGTCTGGAGGTGTGCTTGTGGTGAGTGTGAATGTCTGGGTCATGGTGAGTGTGGGGTCTGCAGGTGTGCTGGTGGAGAGTGTGGATGCATGTGTTGGGGTGGGTCTGGGTATGCTTGTGGATGTGGTAGTAATGGGGAGTGTGGTGTTTGTGTGTGTGTCTGAGATTCTTGCTGTGTTTGTGTTTATGTGCGGATGTGCTGCTTGTGTGTGTTTGAGTGGGTTCGTGAAAAGGTATGTGTGTGCTCTGCAAAGGGCTGGAATGAGGGATTTGTGATGGGGAAGGGTTGGGAGTTGGGGCACAAGGTTGGGGTGGGTGGGCAGCTGCAGTCAGTGAGAAGGCTAGACCCTGGAATGACTGCTGTAGGCCAGACATGGCACAGTGAATGCCATCCGGGTAAGCTAGCATCTGGGTCATCTGACCACTACACCCCTGGATGCCATTCAGTACTGCAGGCTGGCCTACAATAGACCAAAAGCCTTCTCGTTGAGATCAGTCTGGGTGACAGAGGTGTGTGGGGAGGTACCTGCAGCAAAGGTGAGGCCACCCCTTTTAGGAGAGCAGCTACAGTCAACTAGGGGGGAGCAAAAGGGAGAGTGGAGATAGAAACATGGGTGGTGGACAACAATGCAGGTAGAATAGTCACACTAGCGTCTGCCACCATTGAGGACTGGTCAATTGTGGAGGCCTCCAAAGATGATGTTGAGTTGCTCATGGCCCCTGTGCCAGTCCCTTCACCCTCCGTGGTGCTGGGTCCCTCGGTGTCTGTGGTGTCTGCACCAGGACCACACTGCCCAGCTTGTTCCCTGCTGACGATGCTGCTGTCCCCTTTACCTTGCCCAGATGATGCTGTAAAGACAGCTACAGCAGTTTGAAGATATCTGGGCAAATATTTTTGAACATGAACTTTGCTTACAACACATTTGCCAAGCCTAGATACTAAACCAGCTTCAAGGCACTCAAACTTGGCTTCTTAATCATCAGCATCTCATGCCTGTAGAGTAGAATTCCACAAACCATTTGCTCACAGTCTGGACATTCCCAATGCTAGGTCCCATATCATGTATGCTTTTTGTCTCTTATCCACTTTTATTTCTCTGCATGACAAATGGCTTCGGCAGCATTAGTAAATGCATAGGTCTGGAGACATTCCTAAACCACTTCAGTACAGATCAAAAACATTTCCACATACCCAAAAGAGACATGTTTTGGATATGATATTGAGTCATCAAGATGGGATACTCCAACATATATGCGATGGAACCTTCCATCTGCTATTGTCCTTTTACGTATCACTTTTCTCACCATCACTGCTTTCTCATCTGGATATAACTAAAGACACTTTAATGTCATTTGGGGGACATATAACTCTGTCATCAATGTGGACACATTTGTGTTGTTTGACACAGACTGGCCTACATGCACATTCAGGAAGGACTGAGGGCTCATGACAAATAGCTACTGTCTACATGAAATTAATAGAATTTTGCTATCAAAGCATCGCTATTGAAACATTGCTAATGAAGCATAGCTGGTCTGAGTCAGCAGGGTTGTATTTCAGTCACACCGCACAGCAGTTCCATGATAACCTGAGCATGAACATATATTTTAGATAAGGACTTATGCCATTGTGCACAAGTTTCCAGCCCTTTTGGTGCAGATGCCCATAATCATATTTTCATTGTACCAACCTACCAATGTAAAGTCTGAAACATGAACTGTCTCATAAGTGCTTACTATGCCATGTCAGCAGGAATAGGGCCTACATTACCTACTCACATTTGTGATGGAGCATCACACCTGATCCAATCCTCAAATGGAGCATATTTGGTACAAATTCTCTGATTACGTGGAAAAAATGCAGGCAGCCCTTTTTTCGCAAGCAGCCATGTGTCTGCTCAAAGCAGTACTTGGCTTGTGATTAGGATTCTAGTGACAACCTTTAGCACAAAACAATACACCAAATACAGCATCAGACACTGTCTGAAAAACTTACACCTCCAGAAATCCTCATCTGCGTTGGATGTGTGTCAACCGTCATTTTGATAACAAACAACATTGTTGTAAATAAGAAAGGTTAAACAACAAAATTAGCTACATATGAAAACTTACCCCGTTGATGCTGCTGTTGGGCCCTTAACTGCCCACCAAGCCCTGTGTATGCCTCCGCAAGGATGCAGGCCATTAGGGGGGTCCAGGTGCAGGCACATGATTGTTACTAAGGTTACTTCTAGGCTCCCAAAAATGCTTCCCTATAAGCCAGATGCCTTGCAATTCAGTTCTCGTACAGTACACTGATGACTTGCTTGTGGCATCATGTACACAAGAATCCTGTAAACAAGATACAATTGCACTATTGAATCATTTAGCTAAAAAATGTTATTTACGAAGTGTACATTCCATGTATCAGACATGCAACTCAACACGTTTGTGTTTTATCTCCGAGTAAACTACAATATTGTCAATATTGTCAAAAATAAGTCCAATATTTGGGACATATCATTGAGAAGAGAAGGCGAAAGGTGTCAAAAAAGAGAGTTGAGACTATTCTGAATATGAATCCATCAAGAACTCTGACAGAAGTCAAAGTGTTTCTGGGAATGGTTGGCTACTGTAGACAGTGGATACCATACTTTTCCCTAGTGGGCAAGCGGTTACTGAGGCTGACACACATAGATGTGCCTGATCTGCTTCTATGGGAAAAGTATTTCTTAGAAGATTTCCTAGAACTGAGGTAAAGTTTATTTTGTGCCACTGCACTAGGAATGCCTGATTACAGTAAAATGTTCACATTGTTTTGCAATGAGAGGGAGGGCTGCACCCTCTCAATGTTTAGTCAATTGCTGGGAGACCCACGAAGACCTGTGGTATATTTACAACCTACACTTGACCCTGTTGCCGCAGTTGGTATCAGTATTGAGAGATGTCAAAGCACAGTAATGGGACATCTTCTTACAGGGATGGTACCTCATTCTGTGGAAATGTTGCCCACTTGAACAAAAATGCATTATTTGACAAACAGCAGGCTTACAGAAGTATGAACAACAAATACATGCTACAGAGAATGTTGTTTTAAAATAATGTTGCATGCTAAATTCAGCTACCTTATTGCCTCTGCCTGAAAATGAAACTGATGCGGATGAAATTGAACATGACGGTCTAGATGCTACACGTTTATGCACCAAGCCAAGATCAGACATTAAGAATGAACCTCTTGGTAAGCCTGATTATATTATCTGTGTGGACGGCTCATGTCTAAGAGACAATGAGGGAACATTGAAAGCAGCTTATGCAGTCCGTACAATTCAAGAAGTGGTAGAGGCTTCATGGTTTCAAGGTATTACCTCTGCACAAGTAGCAGAATTAATTACCCTTACCAGAGCCTTTTGACTTCCAGCTCAATTGAGTGTGACTATTTTTACAGCTAGTCAATATGGTTTGGTGTGGTTCATGACTCTGGACAGTTATGGTCACAGAAGGGATTCATCACATCATTGGGTTCCCCCATTAGGAATGAGGAATATGTCAAAGAACTGTTGGATGTTTTGCAGTTACCCCAAAAGATTGCAGGGGTTGCATGTGCAGCTCACAGAAGCATCAAGTCACAGTTGGAAATCGATATGCTGATAAAGTTGCCTGACATTGAGTGCTTGTGACATGCACATTTAACATAGAATATGCAAATTAATCTGATGGGGACACTGCCTTTTCTATGTGGCTTTCAGTGCCTGATGCTTGGGAAGAGATTCAAAGGTTGCAGGAAGAGGTCTCAGAAGCAGAACAGCAAGGTTGGATCAGAGCAGAATCTGTTAAGAACGCAAATGACATTTGGGTTTCAGCTGATAGAAGACCAGCATTGCCAGTTTGTTGTTTCCCATGAGACGACATTTCCATGGTCCTGCACACATTAGAAGAGATGTAATGGTTAGGCTGTTTAGGCAAAATTGGTTCAATCCCTGATTCAGAGTTCTAGCAGAATAATTATAGAATAGATATGTAACATGTCAATAGATGATTGTAAGTCAGAGAACACCAGTAATCATGGGTCACGGAGGAAGATCAGGTGGACCTTTCAACAGGATGCAGATGGACTTTATCGAGATGCTTGTATTCAATGCACTGAGTTACCTCCTAGTTATAGTGTGCATTTTCTCTAGATGGGTGGAATCCTACCCAACATGGAGAAATGACAGTCTTACCATAGTTAAACTTCTATCGTGTAAACTCATACCAAGGTTCGGATTCTTAGTTTCTCTGGAGTCAGACCGAGGGATTCATTTTAATAATGAGGTCCTTAAAATGCAGTGTGTGGCTCTTCAAGTGGAACAGAGATTACACTGTAGCAATCACCCAAGGCTTTGGGAATAGTGGAGGAGTTAAATGGCACACTAAAGTCTCAATTGGCCAAAGTTTGCGTAATGTACTTTTGAACATCACAGATTACATGATACTCGATTACTGCAAAGGATTACTTGATGTGGAGCGTTCTGTTACTCACCAGGTTGGAGCTGTCAGTGCCAATCTACATCAGGAGCAGTGTCATGACATTAGTACCAGCAACTGGGTTTTGGTGAAAACACATGTATGAAAGTCTTGTTTGGAGCCAAGGTGGAAAGGCCTCTACCAGGTTATCCTAATTAATAGCACTCCTGTTTAATGTGCTGGTATACCTAACTGGGTGCATGCTTCATACACTCAGAGAGTGAGGTGTCCATATGAGGAAATAGTGTTCTTTGAGCCAAATCAGAGAGCACCTGTGACAGCACATCAAGGACAAGAGGAGATGAAGAACAGCAAAATCTCACACCAGTACAATTCCTCAAATATCGCAAATCTGTGTATAAGCACCCCCTGAAGAAGAGAATTTGAGAGCTTTGAATAAAGAAACTGTTGAAGTATCACAAGGGCAATTGAATAATCCAGATGAAGGAATGCAGTTGAGAAGAGAAAGACACCTATGGAGCTCTGAATGGCCCAATGGTAGAAGGAAATTAAGATTGAGTGTATCATTTAAACGTATACCGCAAACCATTATCGAAGAGACATAGGCCCTCATTACAGCCCTGGCGGTCGGTGATAAAGTGGCGCTAATACCGCCAACAGGCTGGCAGTCATCATCATCAAACAGACTTTATTTGGCTTTCAACAGGCCATAAAAGTAACAAGTAATAGTACATTAATAAATATGTATAAGAAAACAGGCTGGCAGTAACTACCTCCAAATTATGACCATTGTGGTGACAACTCAGATAGACAGCCACTTTACCACACCAACCGCCAGGCCGGAAACAACAGCCACCACGGCGGTAGCCGCCTACAGCCAGGCCGAAGGCAATGTTCCACCCTCAATATTAAGACACACAAATCCGCCACTTTTTCCAGGGCAGTACCAACAACATCAAAAGCCTGGAGGAAACACATCACAGAAGTGAAGGGACTCACTTTTGGAACAACCACGCCGCCATGGAGCCCGAACTCCAGATATTACCAATTATTTTCTACCACGTACACCAACAACGGCGAAGACGGCCACGGTGAGTACAGCCGCCTAGCACACAGGGGAGGGAGAAAGGAAAAACAGAGTGACACACACACGTGACCCCCCCCCCACACCAGACACACAATCAGATGCAGTAATAAAACATATTTACCCCCGTACCAGTGAGGAATAATGCAACGACAACAGGAATGTGATAAAGTGAGTGTAATAATATAAATATAGTAGAAATACAAAAATTTTATCTAATGGCATATACATATGTACAGTTCAAGGGACACTGCCCAGTCCTCATTGTGCGTGGGCCACAGGCCAAAGTCCAAGGCCCCATTTGTCACCTACACCAACACGGAGAGAACACTGCAGGGGCATCATCTGGAAAAAAGGCAGGTACCTCAGGGGGACAGGGAACGGGGGGCACCTCAGCCGACAGATGGAACAAGACCAATGGTCTTGGAGGGGGCAACATGTCCTGTGCTTGGTCCTGGGGAGTGCAGGCCACAGTCTCTCAAGTGGGTGACTTGCTCACTGCTTCTGGAGGGGCCAACATGCCCTGTGCTTGGTCCTGGGAGTGCAAGGCCACAGTCTCTCAAGTTAGTGACTTGCCCACTAGTTCTGGAGGGGGCATCTTGCCCTGTTTTCTTGATCCTGGGGAGGCTGGGGTGGGTGGGTGTCTGACCCACTGGTTCTGGAGGGGGCCTCATGCCCTGTTCTCTTGATCCTGGGGAGTGCAAGGTCACAGGCTCTCAGCTGGGTGTCATACCAACAGGATTTGCAGGGGGCAGGCCGCACAGCAGCCCAGGGGGGAAGGACTACATACCGTTCGCCGGTGGTGACGGCTGCTCAGTGGTGGTGCTGCTGCTGGTGGTGGTGGGAGGCTCCAACCCATCCCCTGCAGCCTCAGACAGCTGCCCACTGCTGGTGGTGGTGGTGCTGCTGCTGGTGGTGGTGGGGGAGGCTCCAGCCCATCCCCTGCAGCCTCGGATGGCTGCACAACCATAGTTGGTGGTGAGGGCTCTGACTGAGTTCCTGCACCAGGCCGCTTGTCCTTCCTGCCTGCTGGTGCAGGCCCCTTGCCCTTCCTGGCAGCAGCTGGGGATGGCTCCTTGCCCTTCGTAGCAACACTTGGGACAGGCTCCTTGCCCTTCCTGGCAGCATCTGGGGATGGCACCTTACCCTTCCTGGCAGCACTTTGGACAGGTTCCTTGCCCTTCCTGGCAGCAGCTGGGGATGGCTCCTTGCACCTCCTGGCAGCACTTGAGGGAGGCTCCTTGCCCTTCCTGGCAGCAGCTGGGGCAGACACCCTTTCCTTGAGGCTGCCTGGTGCCCTGGATCCTATCCCACCACAAGTGGGTGTGAAGACTACTGTACCCGTGGACTTGGTGGCTGAGGTGCTTGCCTGGGTTTTTGTCACCCTGGCCAGACGTGACACAGTGGAAGAGGACACAGGGGACGTGTGCATGGCTGTTGTGGAGGTGTCTGCAAGTGAGGTATGTGTTCTGCTAGGTGTGGTGTGATGCTGGTAGTGGATGAGGAAGTAGTGCATGCAGGTGTGAGTGTAGATGGAACTGGGAGGAAGGTGGAGAAGGAGGAGGTGGGGGAAACAGTGGAGGCAGTGAATTTTGGTATGTCTGCTTCTGGGTGGTGTTTGTGTGAGTGCCTGTGAGATGATGTATGGTGCTTGTGTTGGCCTGTGCCACTCTTTTATGTTGACCTGTGTGCATGCTCGTCTGCCTGTGTGCTTGGGATAGGTTGGGGTTGAGGGGAATGGGATTGGGAAGAGGAAGTTGGAGGGGGAAGGGTGGAAACAGGGACAATGGCTGCTATCAGAGAGGAGGCCAGAGCTTGGATTGATTTCTGTTGGGCTGCCAAGCCAGTGCAAATGCCACCCAGGAATGCATCTGTCCATTGCATTTGGGCTGCCACCAGCCCCTGGATGGCATTCACAATGGCTGACTGCCCTACAGAGATGGATTCCAGGAGGTCAATTGCCTCCTCACGCAGGGCAGCAGGGCTCACTGGGGCAGGGTCTGAGGTGCCTGGGGCGAAGGAGATGCCCATCCTACAGGGTGAGCGGGCACGGGCAACTCAATGAGGGGCTGCTAGGAGGGCGGTGCTTGTACGGGGGTGGCGGCTGTACTTGTAGCTGGGGTGGGCACAGAGGTCTCTGCTACCACACAGGAGCTTCCATCGGAGGAGGTATCTGAGTCAGTACTGTCCCCTCCAGTCTCTGCCGTGGTGCTCCCCTTGCCCTCAGTCCCACTGGTGCCCTCAGCGTCAGTGGACTCTGCCTCCTGGGTCCTGTGGGTTGCAGCTCCTTCCGTCGCTTGTGCCTCTGCTCTTCTGCCAGATGATGCTAGTGCACATAAGGACAGGATGACAAAACAAAAAGGGGGGGAAGAAACAAATGATACACTTGGTCAGTGGCTGCACCAACATAACCGTTGGTGTACACAGCACCCTCACACACACTGTACAGGCCTACGCACTATACAATACACTACCAGTAATAATGCTAGCCACCAGGGCATGGGGAGGGGCTCATACTGCCAAATGCAGCACACCTGGAACCCACACAGCCCTGACGAGTTGTGGATGCCTACAAGCTAGGTAACAGGATTATCACTTCAGAACCCTGCCCAACATGGGACCTAAGCTGCAATGTCAGGCCTGGTCTTGGGGCACCCACTGACACACATTCCCCACCCGGGTACCCCCCTACCATGCGTACGTTGTCATGATGGGAACTGTACTCAACCCCTAGTGGCTGCTGTAATGCCCTCAAGTGCCCATCCAGCTCCAGATAGGCCACAGCCAGTATGCAGGCCATCAGGGTGGTCAAGGTTCGACGGGCACCCGTTCCTCATTGGGAGGCCATCCCCAGTTGGGCCTCCACCGTCTTCTATGCCCAACGTGTCAGGTCCTCCCACTGTTTCCGACAGTGGGTGCTCCACCTGCTGTACACCCCCAGGGTCCGCACATCCTTGGCGATGGCACGCTATATACCCTTCTTTTGATGGCCGCTGACCTGCAGAGAAATACAAACAGAAAATGGTATCAGTCAGACCGTCCTGCCTGTTACACTTATGGCCCACCATACCCCTTCACATCGCCATTTGCACACACAGGGCCCAGTACACAAGTTGCACGCTGCCCAGGGGACATCCACCAACCCCCTATACACGAGGCCTTCACACACACCACTCCATGCATTCATGCCCCATGCATCGTGCTCGCAGTGTACTCACCTGTTGGTCTGGATGCCAATACAGCAGTCTGTACTGGGGTAGGACCCCATACACCAGTCTCTCCAACTCCGCTGAGGTGAAGGCAGGGGCCCTTTCCCCAGTCACAAGAGCCATGGTAGGTTCCATACACAGGTCACAACAGCACATGCAGTTTAGGTCCTCTCCTGTTGAAGGTCAGGTAGCAAGTGAGTGATCAGATAGAAAATGGCAGTCACGTCCGCGGTTTTGCATGCTGTCACCGCCAGCATAGACCACCATTGGCCACTGTACCACATAGGGCCCAATGTTAACCAATCAGGAGTTGCACAGCGGTTCCCGACCGCCTCCTGCAACGGCACACAACGTCAGCGGAATTACCTCACTTCCACCTGTCCCTCTACACAGGACAGGCAGACGCTGCGGATGAATAGGAGATGGAGACATAACCCCATGTAGAGACCCCTGGTGGACTTGGCAACAAAGGAGGACAGGCACATTATCCTCGCCTCTAGACTTGACAGGGCCACAATCTCGGAGCTGTGTGCCCAACTGGAGCCTGACCTAATATCTGCTATCCGTCACCCCACTGCGATCCCCCCTCTTGTGCAAGTCCTCTCTGTGCTCTATTTCTTGGCAACTGGTTCTTTCCAAGTGACAGTGGGCTTGGCAGCAGGAATGTCACAGCCAATGTTCTCAATAGTGCTGACAAGAGTGTTGTGGGCCCTAATAAACACATGTGCAGCGACATTGTTTTTCCCCAGGTGGAGGATTTGACCACAGTGAAAGCTGACTTCTATGCAATGGGACATATCCCCAACATCATTGGGGCAATTGATGGAACACATATTGCATTTGTTCCCCCCCCCCGGCAAAATGAACAGGTGTTCAGAAATTGAAAGAGTTTTTACTCCATGAATGTGCAGATGGTGTGCTTGGTGGACCAATACATCTCCCATGTCAATGCAAAGTATCCTGGGTCAGTGCATGATGCCTTTATCCTGAGGAATAGCAGCATCCCAAATGTGATGGGCCAACTACAGAGGCACAGGGTGTGGCAAATAGGTGAACCCTGGCTCCCACCCAGTAGATGTTGTTGGATGTGTATGGTGTGGGCCATATAGGATAGTGTGTGGCTAAATGTTGTCCCTCGATATTTGCAGGTGACTCTGGTTACCCAAACCTATCGTGGCTACTGACCCCTGTGAGGAATCCCAGGACAAGGGCAGAAGAATGTTACAATGAGGCACATGGGTGAACAAGAAAGATTATCGAACGTACCTTTGGCATCCTGAAGGCCAGGTGCCTCCATCTAACAGGTGGATCCCTGTGCTACTCACCCAAGAAGTTCTGCCAGATAATCATGGCATGCTGCATGTTGCACAACCTTGCCCTGAGACGCTGTGTGCCTTTTCTGCAGGAGGAGGAGGCTTGAGATGGCCTGTGGCAGTAGTGGACCCAGTGGACAGTGAGGATGAGGAGGCAGAGGATAAGAATGAGGACAACAGAACTGCAGTGATTTGACAATACTTCCAATGACACACAGGTAAGACAGTGTTACTTCACATTTCATTGTCATTATTATGAAATTATTTGGCACTGGCATGTTGTTATTTCCCACTTTTATGCCAACTCATTGTACCGTTTGGGACTTCATTTTGCAGATGTTGGTGCCCCACTATCGCTCCTCGTGTGATTACTGCAGCCAACTACAGGTCTTTCCTATGTGAACATTACTGTACAGTTGAATTGCAATGTTTGAACATGGTTAAACAAATACATACTTCAAATATTTGACATGCTCCATACTTGTATTTTTTTCAAAGGGTGTTTATTGAAGTGCTAAGAAGGAGAAGGGTAAGTGCATTGAAGTTGGGTGATGGTGGAGGAAAGTCCAGGGTATTGTTCCAGTCTATTTGTAGCACAGGTGCATTGTCTAAGGGGACATAGGTAGGGTGACAGAGTGAGACACAAGAGTGACAATCAGGAGAGTCTCATTTCCTAGCGGGGGTCTTGGCAATAGTCTCTGGCTTCTGCCTGGATCACATGGAATGTTTGCGGGGTGGTTCTCCTTCTGCAGAGGGAGGGGTGCTGGTGGCCTGTTGGTCCTGTGGTGGGGCCTACTGTCCACTAGCGGCAGCGGAGGTGGAAGGTTGTTCAGATGTCTGGCTAGTGGCAGGGGCCCTCTGTTGTGAAACTGCCTCCCTCATTATGTTGGCCATGTTTGCCAGCACCCCTGCTAAGGAGACCAGGGTGGTGTTGATGGCCTGCAAGTCCTCCCTGATCCCCTGGTACTGTCGCTCCTGCAGTCGCCTGTTCTCCTGCACATTGTCCAGGATCTGGCCCAGCATATCCTGGGAATGTTGGCATGCTCCCAGGATCTCGGTGAGTGCCTCCTGGAGAGTCAGTTCCCTGGGCCTGTCCTCCCCCTGGCACACAGCAATCCTCCCAGTTTCCCTGGTGGCCTGTGCCTCTGTCCCCTGAACCGTGTGCCCACTGCCACTGACCCCAGGTCCCTGATTGTCTTGGGAATGAGGAGTGCCCTGAGGTCCCTCTAGTGGTGGACACACTGCTGATTGACGTGTCCTAGGAACAGAGGTATGGATACGCTGGGTGGGTGGTGTGGTGGTGTTTCCTGTTGGGGGAGGCGCTGTGGTGGTGTGTGACTGTGCCTGGGTAACCGACTGTCCAGAGGTCCCTGATGGGCCAGGTTGGTCATCCAGATCCAGCCGACCAGAGTTGCTGTCATCCCTGTGGGCCTCTTCAGTTGGGGGACTGGATAGTGCTGGCACCTCTTCGCCACTGACATTGGCTGGGGTACCTGTTGGGATGTAAATGCAGTGTTATTGTTTCTGTGTGTGAGATATTGTGCATCAGTGGGTTGCCCTCTTTGTTTGTATTTGCCCTGGCAGCTTTCACTTGTGTACGTTGGTGTATGGTGGGATGTATAGTTCTCTCTAGTGTGCATACTTTGGTGATAGGTGTCCATGCAGGGCTATGAGTGGTGTCCATTCATTGGTATGGTATGCAGGGCTTGGCATTGGGATGAGTGATATGTGATGGTGGGGTGTGTGGGAGGTGGTGGAGTGATGGGAGTGAGGGTAGGTGTGGGAGTATGTGATGGCATGCAAGTAGAGGTGTGACAGTAGTAATGAGTTGACTTACCAAAGTCCAGTCGTTCTGCTACTCCGGCCAGGCCCTCAGGATGCATGATTGCCAAGACTTGCTCATCCCATGTTGGTAGTTGTGGGGGAGGAGGCGGGGGTCCACCGCAAGTCCTCTGGATAGTGAGTTGGTGTCTTGCTGGAATGGAACGTACCTTCCCCCATACATCGTTCCACCTCTTTCTGATGTCATTCCTAGTTCTGGGGTGCTGTCCCACGGCGTTGACCCTGTCCATGATCCTCCGCATAGCTCCATCTTCCTTGCTCTTGATATCTGCTGCACCTGTGCTCCAAATAGCTGTGGCTCTACCCTGATGATTTCCTCCACCATGACCCTTAGCTCCTCCTCTGAGAATCGGGGTGTCTTTGTGGTGCCATGGGTGTTGTGTGAGTGGTCTAGGTGAGGGTGTGTAGGGTGATGTGTTGGGGTGTGTGATGTGCGGTACGTGAGTAGTGTATACGTGTGAGTAGTGTGTGGCTGTGGTTGTGTCATTGGTCTTGCTATCTCTCTCTGGTGGCAATTGCTTGTAGTCGTAAAGGGTTTTGGGTACTGTGAGTGGGTGTTTTATAGTAGTGTGGGTGTGTGGGTGTGTGAGTGTGGTATGTGTATGAGTGTCAGATGTGTGTTTGAATTGTCCAATGTGGTGTTGTTTTGTTTGTATGTGGGTATTTTGAGCGCAGCGGTATGTACCACCAATGGTTTACCGCCATTGAATGTCTGCCGTGGTGATTCATGGGTCATAATGTGGTGGGAGTTGTTCTGTTGGGGTAACAGTGTGGGTTTTGCTACTGCCAGTTTATCACTGACCTTTGCTGTGGTGGACCTGTGTCTGTGGCTGAATAGTGACGGATTGCTATGTGTGTGTCATAATATGGTGAACGGATATCCACTGCTGCGGCAGTATGTTGGCGGCAGTCAGAATGGCGGTAAGTGGGTTTTGCTGCCAATGTCATAATGAGGGCCATAGTCTATTGCTGTAAGTGAAACAGAATAAGATCAACAGACATGAAGGAGAACCAAGAAAGCAAAAATACCCTATTGAAGGTATTCAGCATCCAAATGGACTTATTATGCAGAAAATGTGCCAAATGTTTCAAATCAAAACCCTGATGACTTGAGCTCAGAGTTATTTGAACCTCTATGATATGCCACACTAAGAAACAGCATTTATTAATCTATGAGAATGATACAATTACTATAATTAAGAACCTGAAAAACACTGTTTGTTGAACTCGAAACTAAAAGTAGTTTTAACAACAAATGATGAACTGTGTTTAAAAGTCGCCAAATAAAAGACTGAAATAAGCAAAGCTGACAATAATAAAGTTAATAAAGACAAATCAAATAAAATTAAGAATCATCTTTAGGTCAACATCTCTTTCTAATAGTGACTTTTCACATGCTTTTCTACTAACACAAGAATGTGCTCCACTCACATTTGTTCTTGGTAGGCATTGTTGCCCTGTAGTCTGCACATTCAGTCTAGGGACGTACAATCAGAACGTGATGCCCATGTTTTCCTTTATGTGCCTGTATGGAGACAATCGATTTGTGCTAGACGAACTAAAGTGGCTGTTCTGCACCTCTGTCACAGTGTGACAAGGAGAGTGTTTTATCATATAAACAGCGTCTGTGCTATAACTGATGAGAGGAGCACTTCAGACCAGATGATCATGGAACTGCTGTGAACTGTGACTGAGATGCAACCCTGCTGAATCCGACCTCCATTCTGCAGAGGAAGGTAACTTGTACACTTGGACCTGCTTTTGGACATCTAAGACCAATGTATGGGGGTTATAAGGATTAACTATCCCAACTGATCTGGCAGAAGTGTACTCTCGCTAAGCTCTCTTTAGTATGATATTAGATACAGATGGGAGTGAACCAACTTTAGTAACAATTAACATGGTTGAATGGTTTTATTGTTTACCATTATAATAATGCTGATTACAGCAACGTGCTTCATCTTTCTAATAATTGCAGCTCATGATTTTTTTGCAAGAGTACGATCATTTCAATAAATGTTTTGAAAATGCATTTTAATATCTTTCTTCTGTTTACCTTCAGCATGCAAGAGTGACCAAATGAAAGGGTTAGATCTGTTTCCACAGATTCCTTGGAAATCAGAGTGTCATATTCGAGGTTACCAATAACATCAATTACCCTAGCCAATTTAGAGGTTTGGATGCGGTACTGTGAGGTAGCTGGAAGAAACCAACAATTACTGATTATATATGTAGACTAAGGGCCTGATTACGAGTTGGGTGATTCGTGCACCGCCATGGCAGCAGCAATGGTCCGACTGCCATCGGCTTGGTGGTCGGACCACTGTATTATGATGTTGGCAGTCCCATAGAGCAAAGACCGCCATGGTCCCACTGGCGCCACCAAGTAACGCTGACCGCTGCAATAATGAGGGAGGACAGACAGGCTGATAGAGCCAGTGTTTCAGCCGGGCACATTAGGATGTTGCACACTGCCAATGTGACCATGGCGGTCCAACCAATATGTCCCAGCAGGAGGAAACAAAGGGTATAAAGGGAGAAACTCTGCTACAGGCAGCGTAACATGCCTTGGGCCACCATGGAGCCCATCACACATGTCCTGTTGCTTCTGCTGATGATCATCAAAGGTGCCACAAATCCACTCCGCCGTGGATGCAACCGATGGTAAGAACACACACCTACCTGTGTCATTAAGCTCCACAACAGATTGTCGGGCCATCATCCACATGATATGGGTCTCATGCTACAGGCACCAAGTCCACATTGTGTCCACAGTCGGAGTCATTCACAAAGAAGGACACATTCACAGCCATTAAACACCCTCTTTGGGCAGGTCACTGACACTGCACAGCCACAATCCACAATAACACACATCTGCCTATCTCAGGAACTTGGAAAGTTAAGTGCACAGAGCATTGTGTCACACAACAGCAACACCACAGCAACATCACATGTAATTCAAATGACACCCACACATTGATCACATGCCATGGACTGTCATCAGATTGAAGCCACATATGTATGAATGTGTCATTTAACAAAAGCACCCCTCCCATGAAACAGCCCTGCAATAGACCCACACATCACCCACATTGCAACACAATGTAAGGTCAATGGAATTCACAACAGTTAGAGAGACAAATATCCAAAGCTCACAATGCAAACCTGCACAATAGGGATGGGGGCATCAGGAGCACTCATGAATGGCCCTGAGACACACTACACTTTGCACATGCCCTTGAATAACATTTGCGCAGAAACTGGCCCTCCATGTGTAGAAGGCTGGCCTGGCTTATAGTGGGTACCTGATGGTACTTAGACATTGTGCCAGGTCCAGTTATCCCTTATTAGTAGATTAGTAGTGTTCTAGCAGCTTAGGCTGATAGAGGTAGCTATAGCAGAGCAGCTTAGGCTGAACTTGGAGACATGCAAAGCTCCTACTATACCACTTATATCATATAGTACTAAATCATAAGAATCACAATACTCAGAGTTACTAAAAAAAAGGTACTTTATTTTAGTGACAATGTGGCAAAAAATATCTCAGAGGATATGCTCCCTTAGGAGGTAAGTAAAATACACAAAATATGCACACAAACCAAAATCAGGTAAGTAAACAGTTAGAAAAGTAGTGCAAACACTGTAGAATACAATAAGATGCAATAGGCCTTGGGGCAACACAAACCATATACTAAGAAAGTGGAATGCAAACCACTTAGGGACCCCAGGCCTACTGTAGTGTGTAGAGGGTCACTGGGAGTGTAAGAAAACACTAAGGGTGTCCAAGATACCCCACCCCAAGTCCCTGAAAAGTAGGAGTAAAGTTACCCTACTTCTACAGAAACACACTAAAGTCGTGATAGGAGATTCTGCAAAGACCACAACTGACTGCAAAGCACTGAAAACGGATTCCTAGACCTGAGGACCTGTAAAGGAAGGGGACCAAGCCCAAGAGTCACGAAAGTGTCCGGGGGGTGCAGGAGCCCACTAAACCCCGGGTGAAGGTGCAAAATGGCTGCCTCCAGGCAGAAGAAGCTGAAGATTCTGCAACAACGGAAGATGCCAGGAACTTCTCCTTTGCATAGAAGATGTCCACGGAATGCTGGAGGATGCAGAGTTTTTTCCATGCAGAAAGACCACAAACAAGCCTTGCTAGCTGCAAAGGTCGCTGTTGAAGAAAAAGGGTGCTGCCCGGGTCCAGGAAGGACCAGGAGGTCGCCACTTGGAAGAGGAGACAGAGGGGGGCCTCAGCAACACAGAGAGCCCATACAGAAGAAGGCAGCACCCACAAAAGTACTTGAACACGGGTTCAAGAAAACTGAGTACAGCAGTCATCTCAACACTACAAAGGAGGGTCCCACAAAGCCGGTGGTAAACTCAGCGAGTTCAGCAATGCAGGACGGAGTTCTGGGGACCTGGGCTGTGCTGTGCACGAAGGATTCCTTGCAAAAGTGCACAGAAGCCCTAGCAGCTGCAGTTCACTCAGTACACAGGATTTACCTCCGCTAAATTTGGACAGATGGACCACTGGACTGTCGGGGTCACTTGGATCCAGCTCCTTTGTTCCAGGGACCACGCTCGTCACGGTGAGAGGAGACCCAGAGGACTGGTGAGGCAGAAGTTAGCAGGGGGAAGATTCCGTCGACCTACGGGAGATTTCTTCTTGGCTTCCAGTGCAGGGCAAAGGCAGACAGCCCGCAGAGCATGCACCACCGGGAAACAGTCGAGAAAGCCGGCAGGATTAGGCACTACAATGTCGCTGGTAGTCTTCTTGCTACTTCGTTGCAGTTTTGCAGGGGTCCTGGAGCAGTCAGTAGTCGATCCTTGGCAGAAGTCAAAGAGGGAGATGCAGAGGAACTCTGGTGAATTCTTGCAAGTCACTATCTGAGGAAAAGCCCGCAGGAGAGACCCTAAATAGCCCTCAGAGGAGGATTGGCCACCTAGTCAGGTAAGCACCTATCAGGAGGGGTCTCTGATGTCACCTGCTGGCACTGGCCACTCAAAGGCCTCCATTGTGCCCTCACACCTCTGGATTCAAGATGGAAGAGGTCTGGGACACACTGGAGGAGCTCTGGGCACCACCCCTGGGGTGGTGATGGACAGGGGGGTGATCACTCCCCTTTCCTTTGTCCAGTTTCTCGTCAGAGCAGGGGTTGAGGGATCCCTGAACCGTTGTATACTGGCTTATGCAAGGAGGGCACCATCTGTGCCCTTCAAAGCATTTCCAGAGGCTGGGGGAGGCTACTCCTCCCCAGCCCTTAACACCTATTTCCAAAGGGAGAGGGTTTAACACCCTCTCTCAGAGGAAATTCTTTGTTCTGCCTTCCTGGGACTGGGCTGCCGAGACCCCAGGAGGGCAGAAGCCTGCCTGTGGGTTGGCAGCAGCGGTAGCTGCTGTGAAAACCCCAGAGAGTTAGTTTTGCAGTACCCGGGGTCCATGCTGGAGCTCTGGGGATGCATGGGATTGGATTCCCAATATCACATTTGGCATGGAGGGACAATTCCATGATCTTAGACATGTTACATGGCCATATTCAGAGTTACCACTGTGAAGCTACATATAGGTATTGGCCTATATGTAGTGCACGCGTGTAATGGTGTCCCCGCACTCACAAAGTCCGGGGAAATTGCCCTGAACTATGTGGGGGCACCTTGGCTAGTGCCAGGGTGCCCTCACACTTAGTAACTTTGAACCTAACCTTCACTAAGTGAGGGTTAGACATATAGGTGACTTATAAGTTACTTAAGTGCAGTGTAAAATGGCTGTGAAATAACGTGGACATTATTTCACTCAGGCTGCAGTGTAAGTCCTGTGTAAGATTTGTCCGAGCTCCCTATGGGTGGCAAAAGAAATGCTGCAGCCCATAGGGATCTCCTGGAACCCCAATACCCTGGGTTCCTAGGTACCATATACTAGGGAATTATAAGGGTGTTCCAGTGTGCCAATTAGAATTGGTGAAAATGATCACTAGCCTATAGTGACAATTTTAAAGGCAGAGAGAGCATAAGCACTGAGGTTCTGGTTAGTCAAACCTCAGTGACACAGTTAGGCACTCCGCAGGGATACACATACAGGCCACAAACTATGAGCACTGGGGTCCTGGCTAGCAGGGTCCCAGTGAGACATATAAAACACACTGACAAAGAGGGGTTTCACTATGAGCACTGGGGTCCTTGCTAGCAGGATCCCAGTGAGACAGTAAAAACACCCTGACATATACTCACAAACAGGCCAAAAGTGGGGATAACAATGCTAGAAATAGGCTACCTTCTTACATCATGTATCTCAGAGACAAAAAATAGTAGAGCCAAGTGACATGCCTATATGCATAAGGTGTAAGTGCAAGCCAGGAAAGCACATACAACAGCAACAGCTGGTTGGTAAGTCACGTCTGCCCTGATTGTGTGTGAGCAATCATGAAATGAGTGACTCATTGTTTCACTTATTCCCCATTCCTTAACAGAAGACTCAGAATATCCAAACTGTCCTTAGTTGTTGACGCCGCAGAGGAATCCAACTACGCCAGAGGAAATCTGCTTTAATAAGGCCTATGGAAAAACAAAGCAGCCAGTGCAGTAGGCTTTTGGGCTCCTGAAGGCCAGATTTCACTGTCTGGACAGGACTGGTGGAGCCCTCCTCTACTCACCCAGGAAAGTGTCAGATCACTGTGGCATGCTGCATGCTCCACAACATCGCCCTGCAGAGGAATATCCCACACATCCCAGAAGAGGGGGAGCCAGCAGTGCCACTGGGTGAGAATCCTGACATGCTAACCGAGGATGACGGTGGAGAAGAGGAAGGAACAGACTTGTGAGAAGATATCATCCAAAGCTACTTCTCATGAGTGTAAGTATGTCATGTGATGTTATGACTGTGACTGTACAATCAATCGTAGTTGTGAGAATGTGTGGAGTTGAGTGTTTTGGCAACAGCTAGGGAGCTGATACTCTTCAATAATCAGCCAAAGACTGATTGATTAGGTAGCTTTTGACACATCCACACCTTGATGATGTTGTTTTGTTTGTGTCAGTTTCCTTGTAATGTACTTTGTTTTCCAGATGCTTGCTATGTGACTTGTGTTATATGTATGGTGTCAAGACTATAATCCTTGTTTTATTTGTTGTACCTTCACCATGACATCTTCATGTGGGCATTTCAGAGTTGACATTGGCAGGCATGTGATGCTGTTCTGACATACAAAATGGACATGGATTGTTCAAGGTAATGTAGGTCACAGGGTTTGAGTGTATGAGACCTGTGCCAAGACAGCTTGCACAGTGTCTGGGTGGAAAGTCAGTACTGCCCATTGGACTAGTTCTGTGTGCTAAGGTGGGCCTGATGCCTCATGTGTGTCATCATGTAGGCATAAAATATGTAGTCCTAGACTACAACCAAATAATTTTCCCTTCACATTAGCTAAACACTCTTTTAGTATGACCTATATATAGCTGTAAATGTGTTTCATCATCGTAGGCCACAGTGCCTGCGCCACAGTACTGAAATATGTTTGTGTGATACCACCAGATGCATGAGCATTGGATTTTGATGGCCCTGTGATCAGGGACTGTTCTACTGGTATCTATCTGTATCTTGGATTTTGTGATGTTAAATTACTTTGGTGTAATATGTGATAAGGCTCAAGTTGTTAACATCAACTAGTTCAATCTTTGTGTATTCCACAGGACAATGTCTGACAAATCCCTTCCTTACGTAGTCTGGAGGTCTTTACCTGTAAATATGTTCATTTACTCAGTATGAGTTAATCTTTTATGATTTCAAATAGTCCAGACATATTGACAGCCTATGTGATGAATATTGTAATAAGATTTTTACTTTGACCAGACAGTTTTATGTAAGTGTTTGAATGGGATGGTTCCAATCTTGAGCTGGACTCTGTGTACATGCAACATATCCCATCTTGAACAAATACCTTGGATCATCATTGTTTGGATCACATGATCTAACATATCTACATGGCTAAATATGAAATCAAAATCAGCAGAGGATGAGTCAGTGAAGGGTGATTTTATTGTGAAGCTATGACTAACAGAAAATATACATGACTCAACAAAAATTCAAATGTGACGGGGTCATTCATGGTCAATGAAATTATTGGAGTAGATGTCACACCATTGGGAGTCCAAGGTCCAGAGTACCCCTCCCATTGGGAATAGTAGGTGTTTCAGGATCAGTCGAGAGTGAATGTGTAACACACAAAGGAGGTCCTTAAGGAAGAGGGTTCTTGCTGGCAGTGGTGGGTGTTTTCCCATCCGCACCTGCTAGATACTTTGCCAGATGCTCCCACTTGCAGGGTCAGCTGCTACAGATGCAGGGGTATCTGTGGCTTGTTTATCCCTCTGGCAGGGCCTCCCTTTCTGTAGCTGGCGCTGATGTTGATGGCCCTGCCGTTGATGAGACAAAGGATGGGGTAGACTGGTTTTGAAAAACCATGCTCAGGGTGGTATGTAGGTCCCTCAACAGCCCTGTTACGGAGGCCATGTTGGAGTTGTGGGCCTCCATCTGTTCACTCATGTCCCTATGTATGCCCCTCTGTAGCTGATTGATTTCCCAGAGCTCAGACAACACTTGGCCCATCACACCTTGGGACTCCTGATAGAACCCCAAGACATGGCTGATGGTGTCTTGGCCAAGAGCAGCCCCAGTATCCTCATTCCGCTGTCCTACAGCATCCCTCCTAGGCACCCTACCCCAACAGGCCTGTGCCCCTGCACCAGGTTGCCCTTTCCAACTTGTTTCTGGACTCTCATTGTTCGAGTTGTGTTGAAACTCAGGATCCAGGACTGGGGGGGGCACGGGGACACTGTGCTGGGGACAGAGGTTGGGAGGCAAAGGGTTGCCTGGGATGTTAAAGCAACAGGGCTGAGAGTTGACGGTGTGGGTACAATGTGACTCTTTGCTTCTGTCTGACCGGCTTGCCCAGATTTGCCACAACCGTTCTCCACATCCAGACTTCCAGGAGTGTCGTCATAAGTGATGGCTTTATCCAGGTGGATAGCGGTTCAATGGCCTTTGTGTGCCCAGCAGCAGATCTACCTGTTGATGTAAAATATGCATTGCTACTGGTTGTATTGTGACATCTACCTCCAAAGGTTTTGTGTTACAGTAAGCAGAGACCCTGGACAAAGTTAAGTTGTAGTTAATCCACTTGTGCCAAGTAATCATACTATTGTGTGATTTGACATGACGTGTAAAACATGCCAACAAAATTTGACTCAAGCAGATGATGAGATGTGCAGATCAGTTGCAGTTTGGAGTATGGCCTGAAAATAACATTTTACCACCAGTGCAGCCAACACAGTGGAGAGGCAAGATATGGCTTTGACCATTTTGATGGCTAGTTGAGTGGGATGCAGGTAGACCCATGACTTTGTTATATATGTGACTGGAGTCATCATGTGCACAGTGCTGTGTCAATGTGTCTGCTGCTGATACCAATCAGGCGATGCATTTTGAGGCTTTAGAAATACATTATTTGCATATTGGGTAAGATGTCATTCCTGTCCTCAATAGTTTCATCTTGGGTTAGCAGGTCAAGATGGAGCTAGGTAGAGAGACACGTCTCTGATTTGAGCATGATCTGTGCTCGATCACTCCCAGTTGAGTAAACTTCATTTTAGAGTTGACAAACAGGGGCATTTGGACACTAGAACACTGGGCTGATGGTTAGAGCTACTGAAACAGGGCCTATTGAGAAATGCAGTCAGGTCACTCTCTATTACACACACTATACAAATGTTATTTTCCCAGATGAGCACACTTCAATTGAGAGTTAACAAACAGGGGTATTTGGACAAGAGAACACTAGGCTGGTGTTTGGAGTTACTGAAACAGTGCCTCCTGGGAGTAGCAGTCAGGTCACTTTTTCTACTACACACACTATACAAATGTTATCTTCCCAGGTGAGTACACTTTGAGTGAGAGTTAACAAGCAGGGGTCTTTGGACAAGAGAACACTGGGAACTGAGCTCGATCTCACACCATTTAACAACTGTCAGCCTAATCAGTTTCAGGACAGCCCCACCTATGCCCAAGAGCAGGGGGTGATTTGTAGCAACCGGGTGCATGACATTGTGACTCCTTAAGGAAATTGTGTTGGATCAGATCTCACCCTTTTCTCTCAGCTACATTTGTCTCACACATGCAAAGATGAACAGAAGCAGGGAATGGTTTAATAAGATTCATTGAATCAGCTACGTCCTAAATAAAATGACATGAACTGCAAAAATTAGGATGATAAAACACACTAGAAGCAGAATGGTGGCAAGAAAAGTGAAACACAAGAAAAGTCCCACCATATTGTCACTATACAAGATGTGTGATTCCTACCTACGCCACTAATGTTCTATGTTGGAGACACAGCGGGATAGGCCCTAATACACCCTTCAGAACCCCCCGGAAAGACATCATCCCCCATACCTGAGTATGACAGTAGTGAAGGAGCCTGTTGTCTATTGAGACACCCTCCCCATATAGGCCAGGGAACCGGCAGTCTCAGCGAGCAGCTGTAGCAAAGTCAGACAGTATGCGGTAGTAGTCATCTGTCTGGAACCTCCCAACATGCAGGGAACAGAGAGTTGTCTTTATAATGAAACAGCTAGTGTTCGGAGAAAAGTGTCCCTATGTAAAAATAAATATGTTTCTGTGAAATGTTAGACACACGGTGTACCACTTTATATCGGCAACCCTATTTTGTCGCAGCCTTGAATAAAGCACAGAGTGAAAGAATGTTGTGCTAAGAAATATAAATGCTTTCCTAAGCAAATGAACAGCAAGATAAAGAAAAATAAAACACCACCACAAATGTGATCATTCTTAAAATACAATGAAATAAAATGAAACATTAGTAGGCTAAAGGGCACAGACAGTAGGCCTGGTTGCTAAAATAACGTGCCCACAAACATCACTAAAATGGCCTCACTACATCTCTACTGCACGCACATGACAAATGTTATTCCTCCAGGTGTGTGAACTTCATTTGGGAGCTGACAACAGGGGGTTTTGGACAAAAGAACACTGGGCTGTAGGTTGGAGTTACAGAAACAGGGCATGCTGGGAGTTGCAGTCAGGTCCCTCCCTCTGCTCTCCAACACTTGACAACTGTTGTGCATTACATATCTGTATGCAGGCTGCATTTAGGTTTGAGCATACATTTAAATTTTAGGAAATACAATGGATCCTGGAATGTGTTTGCTATTGTGAGTTTTCCAGGCACCATTTAGATATATGGCTTGTGATGTGGCTTGGTAAATCAGATGTTGGGCCCAATGATACAGATTGACTGTGTCGACACTCAGATACTCTGGGTATTGAATGTTGGTGAGGTACATGAACAAGACAGTGGCAAAAGGTGAGCTGTGGACATGCATGACATTGCATTTTTGTGATAGTGTTTGTGTTGTAACTTACTAGACTCCAGTCGCCCAGGTATTAGTGTCAAGCCCTCAGGATGCAGGAGGGCAATGACCTCCTCTCAGGGAAAGAGTTGGAATGAGGCCAAAACTACTCTTCTTGGCCTGCAGCTGGTGTCTGGAGATCAGGGAACAGACCTTGTCCCGGAGGTCGTTCCACCTCTTCCTAATGTCCTCCTTTGTGCACAGGGTGGTGCCTAGAGCATTCACTCTGTTGACAATCCAGCCCCACATTTAAATTTTCCTACTGAGAGGTGTATGCTTGACTTGTGCTCCAAACAATTGTGGCTCTACTCTTACGATTTCATCCACCATGACTCTCAACTCATCTTCAGAGAAACGGGGATTTTTTACACGTGCCATGGTGGGCAAAAAAAAGAGGGTGACAGGGACTTACTGAACAGGGAAAGTGCAATAGGGTGTGAGTGGACAAAAGTGTGTGCAGGGTGGTCTATGGGATGGTGAAAAAAAGGGTGCCTAATCTAAGTAACAATCGCTATGCACTGGTAGAGGTTCTTTTGCTCCATGTAGAAATGCAAAGGATTGTGGTCTATGAAGGTGTGTGTTTATGGTGTGTTCTGTAGCTGTGTCCACTTGGCCAAAGTGTGTCAGCTGTGTTGTTTTTTAATTCATCCAATTGCACTTGTCTGTTACTTTGCTGACCGTGAACCATGGTGGTCGACCGCCATTGGCTGACTGACATGGAGACTGTGTGAGTGTAATATGCTCGGTGGTTGGCAGCAGAGTTGACAGCACTGGAGGTCGGCCACATATATCCAAGCTGCGGCATCGCTGACAGTCTGCCTTTTTTGCTTGGGCGTCGGCAGTCCTGCCTGTAGAACTTGAAAAATGGTGGTCTGGGGTACCACCAACGTGGCGGTCTTTTCAGGAACTCCAACATGGCAGTCTGCCAGTCAGACCGTTAAACTTGTAATAAGGTCTTAATACTGGGAAGTTCTGGTTATCATATTCACATTCCTACTAACCTAGTAGGAACTGTATAACCTGGCACCACCAACGTTCTGGAGTCAGGTACTTAGTTAATGGGTCCCTCAAGTAGTTTTCTCCCATGTGCCCAAGGCTCCTTTTTCACCTCTACATGGAGACGTTCCAGGTGAAAAAGATTCATCCTCCTCAGGAGGAGTAAAATGATTACTACACTGTAGATTCACCTTGCTTTAAATTCCATTCTTTAAATATGGCCCAACCAGTGAAAATCCCTGTTAATTGTAGACAGGCAGTAACTGCACATTTAACTGCACATGGACTCATCAATGACGGTGTATAAATGAGAAGTTTTTTATTCCTGGATTAATTTTCCTGTAGTCAATGCAAAGACACAGACATTTTCAATATACAATGAGGCAGCATTTCTGGCTGCATATAGGCCTTATGAATATTTAGAAATACCATTAACATACCAGGAAGATCATAACTGGTTCCAAAGCACCCTCCCACATACACCGTATCATGTAAGACTGGGTTCCCTCAGTAATGATGACACAACCTGACCAGTATTAGCTGGCTACACACCATGTCCAAATGGAGGAACATTAAATAATTGTAATGTTGTTTGTCTGTATACTCATTTAGTTAGACTGTATCAACATCTGATGCAGGTTGTTATGCATACAATAACTACTGCCCCAATAAGGGCTGTTCAATTTGGGCATCCACAGTTAGCTATGCCTGCTATTAGTCCAGTTACTATTAATGCTATTATGGGCAAAATACCCAAAAAAGAGGAGGAAATTCAGTTTTGAATTACACAAAAATCAAATCAGCTTTAAGCAAGGTTTCCCCATACACGACCCCAGGATAATTTAAGAATTCTCACTATGGGGGTCATTACAACTTCGGTGGATGATTTTGCCCGTCTGCCAAAGTACCGTCGGGTGAAGTGCAGCCAGTGCGGTCGCCTCCCCACTGGCCCTATCATGAGTTTCCCGCTAGGTTGGTCCATCCACTGGCCCAGCGGTAAAAGGCCTACAGCATTGTCGCCGGCTCGTAATAGAGCTGGAGACAATGCTGTAGTAAGTAAGGTGCACCAGCATCCATCGCAATGTTCACTGTCTGCAATTTAGGATTAGGACCTCCAGCAATGCCACACCGTGCTGTCGATGAAATGTGGTGGTGCTGGTGGTCCGACCGCAGCGCTACTGCTGTGGTCGTAATGTGGTGGTTGGACCGCCGCACTGGTGGCTGTCCGACCGCCACCATGACCCTGGCAATCATTGGACCTCCAGGGTCGTAATGAGGCCCTATGTGTCTTCCACTTGGTATAGCTCCCTCAGTTAAAGATTGAGCAACATGGGGTACTGTCTTTGCTGCAGCATATGCTATAACACACTGTACCCCATCAATTGTTGTTTTGCCTGAAGTGCTAAAGCAAACTCAAAATGAACACAGGGCCGCCCCTGCCCTGGATTTGAGGATTAAATTAATTGGCAATTTTGCCATGGTATCCTCAATGATTTCAAGTACTATGAAAGGGCAGGCAGTATCTTTGGCATTACACCAACATCTCGCACTGGTTCCCGATATGGATCAGGAATGTGAGCTACCTAAAATTAATATATCAAAAGGTTGTGATAATTTGGGAACCAGGCCTGGTAAGCTATAACTTAAAACAAAATTTGATACACATACCACCATGCAGACACCTGAGTCTTCTAAAAAACACTGGGATAAAAATTACAAAAAAGTAAACAGAAAACAAGGACTAAATCTACGCAACTGGATCCCTCTTAAATTTTTTATTATTTACGTAACCGTGATACAATTAAACAGCCTGATAGGTATCAGTATTCTGATACACCTCCTTTTTGTTCCTTTCGGGACTTTTCAGACAGAAAGTCAGAGAGAGGGGGATGAGGCAGACAAACACAGGAAGAGTACTTGAAACCAAAAAAAGGACTCACAACTTTCTTCTGATCTCATCATAAAAAAGGAAGAGAAGCTTTCACAACAAAAACAACAATTTAAAAAGGAGAAAGTGGCAGGAATTTCCACTAAATATGCACAAATTCGCAGGACGATTCTTCTGAACAAGACGTGGGTGAAAACACTGCTCAACAGTGCAGCAGAGGTCACAATAGTTCACTAGACTTTTCGATAATTTCTGGTGACAAGACTGACTAATGGTTCCATAAAAGTTGGAACTTCAGGTCAGCGGCTAAGCCCACCAGATAGACTTTATGATTTGGACAGGACATTCGAATCGAAGGTGACACTGTGTACTATTGAAGTAATATTCTGTCTAATGCTTATGAAATTCTCTTGGCTGAGGCAGACTGGCCACCTGAGTTTGTTAGAAATGTGCCACAGGGGAGGATGTACTATAACCATACTTTTCGGTTCTTGTTCCTGAAGATGTTAAGGAAGCATATGCTGTTGAATGGGCTCTTGCACAAGCCCCAGCAAACAGGAAGGCTGGGATAAAGACTGACCCTATCACATTTGTTGGAAATGGCCTCTCTGCAGGGTCACCCCCAAACATTTTGCCTTCCTTCTCTACTTTTCTGACCTCATTTTTGCTGGATTTAGGACTCTGGACACTTTACCATTGCTAACCAGTGCTACAGTGCATGTACTCTCTCCCTAAAAAAACATGGTAACATTGGCTCATAACCAATTGGTATATTTAAATTTAATGCTACTAGTGGGCCGGCAGCACTGATTGTGCAACCCACATACATAGCCCCTTAACCATATCTCAGGCCTGCCATTGCAAGGTCTGTGTGTGCAGTTTCACTGCCACTTCGACTTGGCATTTAAAAGTACTTGCCAGGCCTTAAATTCCCCCTTTTCTACATATAAGTCACCCCTTAGGTATGCCCTAAGTAACCCATAGGGCAGAGTGCTAGATAGATAAACGGCAGGACACATACCTTTGTGTTTTATATATCCTGGTAGTGGAAAACTCCCAAATTTGTTTTCCACTACTTTGAGGCCTGCTTCTTTCATAGGCATGCATTAGGGCCACCCTAATATACTGTTTGAGTGGTAGATTCTGATCAGAAAGGGGTAAACAGGTCATGTTTAGTATGGCCATAATGGTAAAAGAAAATCCTGCTTATTGGTGAGGTTGGATTTTATATTACTATTTCAGAAATTCCACTTTTAGAAAGTGAGAATTTCTCTACACTTAAAATCCATCTGTGCCTTACAGCCTGCCTCCAATCAACATCTGGGCTGGGCTGGTTGACAGCTTTCTAGTGCTTTTCACCCAGACAACCACAAACGCAGGATACTCAGTCACACCTGCACTCATCTGCATACTGAATGGGTCTTCCTGGGCTGGAAGGGTGGAGGGCCTGACACTTACATTTCAAAGGCTAGTGGCCTGCCCTCACACAATGGACTGCCAAAGAACTATACTGAAAAGGGACCTTGTGCACTTCAAAACCACTCTTTGAAGTTTCTTCCCACTTCAAAGGCATTTTTGGGTACATAATCTGGGTCTCTGACCCAACCAGATCAGACACTTCTGGACCAGATTCTGCAACCTGTCAAGAGGAACTGCCTGGCTGCCCAAACAACTCACCTGGACTGCTTTGCTGTGAAGGACTGCTGCCTTGCTGGCCTCTAACTTTGCTGAGAAGTGCTCTCCAAGGGCTTGAATTGAGCTTGTCTCCTATTTTCTGAAGTCTGAGGGCCAAAAAAGACTTCATCTCTTTAAGGAAACTCCTTGTGCGCTGAAAATTGACGCACAGCCTGCCGGAAACGATGCACAGCCTGCCCTGCGATAGGCAAATCGTTGCACAGCCAAACCAGAATGGCGCAGCCTGACTTCCCGAACAAAGGTCGACACAGTCCCTGTGTTGTGACAGAAAATTTGATGGATCAACGCAATGGCTGTGACTTTTTCCCGCACTCTCATGATTTTTTCCCCTATCGTCCCTGGGCGTCCAAAGATCCCCGCATTGCAGTAAGAAACCAAGACTGCATGCCGTAAATTGACGCAAAGCCCCTTGCAGTGTGGAAAGAAAGGACACATCGTCTGTGCATCGTAAAATCTAACACACACCTTATTTTTCCATGCTTCCCCTCCTCTGTGGTCTTCGGACGTGGTCATTTGGACGTAAACCAGGTACTTTGTGCAAACAAGAGACAACTGTTGAGTTCTAAGATTTAAGACTCTGATTAAACTTGCAAAAGTGATATCTCAAATGGTGCTTATTGAATCTTGGTCGTTTTGACCTTAAACTAACCAGATAAATATCTTATATTTTTCTAAACCTTTGTGGAGTATTTGTGTGGTGTTTTCACTGTGTTATTGCATGATTTATTGCACAAATACTTTACACATTGCCTTCTAAGTTAAGCCTGACTGCTCAGTGCCAATCTACCAGAGGGTGGGCACATGATAATTTGGATTGTGTGTGACTTAACCTGACTAGGATTGTGGTGCCTACTTCAACAAGGGTGTATACCTCTGCCAACTAGAGACCCATTTCAAACACTGGTGATCAGCGGTGCAGATACAAATACTGTTTGTGGAGTAACATACAATAGCTACGTATAAACTACCTACCCACAGTTAAAGGTAAATTTGATTTTTTCTCTTTTTTTGCTGTAATTATTTTTTTTCCAGCTTGACATTTTAATCTAAATCCTAAACAGCATGTCTCTGGCTGGGTCTCAAGGAGGAGATGTAGAGTTTGACCTAGATAAGCTGGGGACAAACACTGTCAGCCAGCTAAAATGGTTCTGCAAGGGGATGGGAGTACCTAAGGTCCTGAGGGCCTGGGCAGAAGCCCGTTCATAAGAGGATGTTGAGGTGGAAGGGTCAGAGGATGGCTCCCGAGAGGATTTGCCAATTGCAGTTACACATTATACCTATAAGTTCCAACCCGCATGTTGAACCAAAATACCCTATCAAACATGAAGCCCTGTTACAGAAATTCTATCCCAATTAGAATATGAAGGTATCATTGAACCTTGCATCTCTCCTATGTATAATTTATTATTTTCTGTAGCTAAACCAGATCATTTCTACTGTACATCTTAAACTATAGACACTTAAACAGTCATACCCGCACTTTTGCTATGCAAAATTCACATAACACATCTTTGATGAACAAACATTGTTCATAAAAAATACAAAACTACATTGGACACTTGCAATGGCCTTTTCTGTTAAAATATAGTGCCTGAAAGCAGAGCTTTTGCTGTGTTTACCGCTTAAGGATCCAGAAAAGATTCTGTAGGCTTCCTGAAGGGTAGAAGAACAGTCCAGGTCTGTTTGTTGCCTGTGTAATGTCAAATTTACAAAACATTGACTCATAAACGTTATCTTACTTTGATGAGATTTACCTCACAGATGATGATTTAAACAAACATTTGGCCAGAGTGGATCATACAGTTCTAGGAGTCACTAAGCATGGCTACAAATTCAGTTGTCCAAAATCTACAATGGGTTTTCTTGGTGCCCTGTTTCTAGGACATGAATTATCCAATGAAGGCAGAAGCTTTGCACCACAGATCTTACAGAAGTGTATGCTCTTACAACAACCAAACACATTAAAAAAGCTACAATCACTTTTACGCTCTCTAAATGTTGGTAAAACATACATACCAGATTATGCACAGTGAGTTAAACCATTGTACAATTTAATTTGTATTGATTTTTCAGGGAAACATTGGACTACAGAACATACTACTATTCTCAGAACATTGCAGACAAGCTTGAGTCCAAAAACGTACACACTTTGGTTAGCACCACTAATTTAGTAATCCGCATAATCAAGGGTTCTACAGGCTACACGTCACCTTTAATAAAGATGAAACTGTACTGACTGCATATAAATCACATTTATATTTGAATGCAGAAAGGCGTTTTGCATCAACAGGAAACATTCTGACTGCAGTTCAAACAGCTGTCCTAAAGGAACGTCCACTGGCTCAGGGAAAACACATAATTGTGGTTCTCCCATTCCAGCCTTAGATGCTGTCACAAAGCAAGCATTCCTAAAGCCAAAGCCCTGCATCTACAAAGGATCCAGTGGGCCACTTCCTTGACAGCTACTGATGTAGATTATGTGTTCAACCGTAATCTAAGACAACAGGAATTTCTCTAGTGTGAACAAGAATACCCACTGTCTAATTAAATTTTAGCCTCTAGATCAGTATGATTACATAATATATACTGATGGTTCAGCCCAGCCACCAATTGGTACTAAGATAAGTGCTCAGCAGCATGTGCTGCAGTGAAGGGTTTCTTGAAATATGTTGACATTCAGGCACAAAAAAACATATACAGAAACTTTGGGTGAATGTACTGCTCAGGTGGCTGAATTGAAAGGTTTGGTTCTGGCACTGCAGATTACGGATCTAGAATTCCTCACACTTTTGTGTATGATTCCTATAATGTGTCCAGTCCTGTAATGATAATTTACATTATTGGTGCTTGACTGTATTCAGAGATTCTAAAGCATAAGTGTGATAAGCATAACAAAGATCTAAGTTTTATTTCACAGCATGTATGAAACAGTTTCATAAAAGGCAGGTACAAACAGATGGGTGGAAAATTATTCTATGAAACCTGTTTTCTTCCTTTCAATTACAGATGTGTGAGTGGAGACAGAGAGGTTGTTCTTAGTAGAAACAAATGTGTAATTTCCTTGGGCCATTCATTAATTTGTAAAGAGACTGCATGGAGTGTTGAATGTGTCCATGCATAACTTAGCATTTTAACATGTTATGCAAAGGGAGTTCTCACATACTTGATTAAGCCAGTTTTTCCAGTACTTTCTAATGTAAGTTACTTGATCCTGAACGACCAAGGTTGCTGTGGAATGAAGCCAGGTGTCCCTTATATTATAACTGTTTCCAAGGTCATGCCTTGCTGTAGGAATATTTTATATCCTGCTATATATACAGCTGGGGATACTACCTTGTGGTCAACTGTCCCTATTTCTAAAATTAATTTTTATAAGCTAAGCCGACTGAAAGCCTTATTGTTTCAAAATAAGGTGGCACTAACATCTGCCAGAGAAACTTTTGATATCCAATTTGCTCGCTCTTCCTCAGAAGTGTAATCCCTCTTGCGCACTAATTTGCTGCTGCATTTAAGTAAACATGTGCACCACATTTTTAATGTTTCAAACACTGCTGCAGTGGTACTTGTTTTTAAAGTGATTGGGTCTGGATTTGTTTCTGTATTTCAGACTGTACTTGGAGTGACTCCGTCTTTTTTTTTTATACATTCTTTATTTTCAAATGTTTTTGGAGATATTTCTCTTGTGCAATTCCGGTTGATCTCTATTTTGGTTCTATTTTTGCTACTCCACAATGGATGTTTCACAACAAGGCCAAATGGTGATGGAACTGACACACATTCCTCTGTGTCATGAACATATGGTCCAGTACTTTGGAATGTCCTTATTACAGGAATTCAATGAGAACCAGTGTTTGTCTTTCCTGAAATATGGCATTGTTGCCCCTGTAGTCTGCACATTCAGACCAGGGGCATACAATCAGAAAGCTATGCCCTTGTTTTTCTTTTTTGTGCTCATAAGGAGACAACCTGCTACACAAACCAAAGTGGCTGTTCTGCTCCTTTGTCACAGTATGGCAGGGAGAGTGCTTTATGATATAAACAGCGTCTGTACTACACTCATTGAGAGGAGCACTTCACGCAAGATCATCATGGAATTGATGTAAACTGTGACTGAGATGCAACCCTACAGACTCCAACCGCCATCCTGCAAAGGAACATAACCTGTACACTTAGCCCAGCTTCCTGATACGTAAGAACGAGATTAGACTATCACAACTGATCTGGGAGAAGGGTACTCCTGCTATGCTCTCTTTAGTGTAGTATTAGATATAGATAGGAGTGAGACAACTTTAGCAACAGTTAACATGGTTGAATTGTTTATATTGTTCACCATTCTAATAATGCTGATTACAGTAATGCCTCATCTTTCTAATAATCGCAGCTCGTTCTTTCTTTGCAATAATACGATTATTTCAATAAATGTTTTGAAAATGCATTCTCGGATCTTTCTTGTGTTTACCTTGGGCATGAAGGAGTGACCAAACAAAAGGGTTAGATCTGTTTCCATGGATTCCTTGGGAATCAGAGTGTCATGTTAAAGGGTACCCATAACATCTATTTTTCTTGTCAGTTTAGGTGTGTGTGTGCGGTACTACGAACTAGCCAAATAAATCAACAATTACTGATTATATATGCAGACTAAGGGCCTCATTACAAGTTTGGTGGTCTTCAGACCGCCAAACTCGCAGTGGCAGCTGGACCACTGTACTCCTGGTGGTCAGACAGCCAGATTATGACCCTGGTTGTCGAACCGCCAGGAGACCTGCCACCGTCGGGATCATGGATCCTGATGGGGTGGCGGCAGTCGAAGTTGTGGTCAGCCACAGCAGTGCCCATGGCAGCACCTCCATGTTGATCACAACTTCACTTTCCGCCAACCTTTCTGTGGAGATTACACTCTGGGTGCAGAGTGGAATCTCCACACTCGGGGCACAGATTCTGCCCGAGTGCGGAGATTCCGCCCCAAGTGCAGACGTAAAGATAGTACTTGTAACTTGCCTTTGTAAATACCAAAAAGTTGTAAACTTAGACATTTGGTCTAAACTTAGACCAAAAGCCTAAGTTTATGTTTGTGAATCAAGCTCATAGTGTTTATGATGGGCACAATCAATAGGAGCCATTTTTGGAGCAATCATACCACCTGTTGGAGTCGTTATGAATGATGAGAAAATAGGACATTATCAACGATATTGGACAAATTGGCAACTAGTACATCTGGTGCTTTGCTAGCTGTTAACACAGAATTAGTGGCTATTAGATCAATGGACTTACAAGATAGATTAGCTCTAGAGTCTGCAAGATGCTGAAAGGTCAACATTCTTGCTCGTATGCTCCTGACATCAGTAGAAAGATAGAAGAACTTGCAAAGAAATTTCTGACCTCAAACCTAATTTTGAAACCTTAGAAATGACTAACGTATTAGGGAATTTAGGCAAAGCAGCTTTTTCTGTTGGTAACTGGTTTGCAACAGCAGAAGGAGGCCTTTTTAGAGTCATTTTGAAACCTGTGCTATTTATTGCTATTTGCTGGATAACTTTATAAGCTTTATATAAAGGATGTAGATGCTATCTAACAATGAAAAAGAATGGAGAAAGAAACAGACAAATTAGAAGAGAATTAGAAATAGAAGGGAACATAACAGAGAATATAGGAAAGTAAAAGAATTTGGAAATAATTTGTAGAACAGAGAAAGTGCACTCTAAAGATTCATTTGAGAAGAAATTGTGATGGCTTTTTAACAATCTAGGAGGGAAACAGCTGCAGCTAAATGTTTTTACTGACAAAATGCTTTATTAAAAGGATGTGCAAAGCTTACATTAAAAATAAAGTATGCTAGATGGCAATTTTGCAGTAGGTAACCATGCTTAAATGTTTGGGGCCTGTAAAATGGAAAATAAATGTCTTAAACTTAGCCTAACTGAAGGTGTCATGTTAAAGGACAAAACCACATTAACGTTAAAAGGCCTGTTTTTCGTATTGAGTAGTTGTTATGCAAGATGTTTTTCTTCTGTTTACTGCAGATATTGTCATTTCAGAACCTACTGCTAGCTAATGCATAAACACTTGTTTTGTATTAGACAACCAATAGTAAGGCCCTCACCATGAGGAGATGGAGATGTCTGGGAGAATGGTTCGTGGGAAGACATTTTTGGACCACAAGAAAGGCATGCTGTAACATTCAAAGACTCATGGTTGAAAGTAGATTGTACTCTGGTGAGAAGATAGGGAGTAAACTGTTCCCAGTAATGAAATCCTATTGTTCATCATAAAGAAGAAAAGAAAATATTGTTGCAAAATAGATCTGTGTGTTTATATTAGTAAGTGTTCCTAGAGTGGCAGATGACTTAGACTCACTTAGATTGAGATACAGATCTCAGATCCCCTATAGGCAAAACCACTGATCCAGACACTCTGGACTCCTATCCCCACACTCTGACATGAAGATCTACCACTCTGACCAGAAGATCTACTCTGAGTTTCTAAAACTTCTCTACATGAGAGCTTTGATTGTATTTATTTTGTCTGCTGATTTTTGAGCTGAGAATACTTTCCACCTTATTATGGAAAAGCTTCATGCTTACACTTTGATTTATCTCATTAGATTTCTTTATGGTTATCTGCACTAAAATCTTTTCTCATAAATCCTTTATATAGATTAGGCAACTTTCCTTTATGGAACACACTTGTTGCATTATTACGATACTGACTGTAATGTTAACAAGTATATTGTTTTACTTTATAATGAAATATCGGTTGATGGTTTATATTAACTTTTAACGATGAGACTTGGAAAATGATAATTTAATAGAAGATTAATTAATAGAAGTTTTAAAAAATAAAACCCTATAACTCACACTACTTGTCTTTTTGGACTGAACTGAAAGATTTAATAACTGATAATGCTCTTATATGGATCATAGGGCCAGATGTACGAATACTTTTTCCCATAGACACAGAATGGGTAAAAACCTTTGCTACATCTGGCCCATAGCTCCTTATTTAGGTCGACATCAATGATCCATAAAACCAGTTGGCAGGGCTTGTTTAATGATTACATAGACAGCTTGAGGTATAGAAAGTCCCACTCCAGAATAGGTGTTTATTAGATTTATTTTATTTGATGCATCTCGTCTATTTAAAAAGTGATTGGTTTAAATGAATGTATCTTTGTTAATCCCTATCACGTCATGTCAGACCATACAGAATGTGTGGCTTTTCTATCTAAAACCCAATAAAAGATGTTGCTTTGGGATTTATTTTAACTTGAATTATTGTGTTGTAGATGTTTCATTTAATGGCATAGGGTTTAGGTTTATAAAGAGTTAGATAATCCTAATCCTAGGCCTCGATCCTCGTAATTATTTTATTTGGAGTGCTGCTAGCCCAAAGTGATACAAAACAAGAAGATGCCCCCAAAGGCATGTTTTCTTTTCCTGTATATTAACTTTAGGGCGCCACATGCTTTAATCTTATTTGCCTTAAATCCTTTCCGACGCCCCCATTTTCCATCACAAACAGTTAGAGCCCCATAATATACTATCATAGCAATCAATGGCCTCCAGAGATGTGCTGCCATGTCCTCTGCTGCTGCAGCATCCACTATCAGAATACACCTACATATTGGCCCTATCTCCAAAAGGAACACTCAGTTCTGAATCTGCAGTGTTAGTATGTGTCCAGCCTGCCTTCCTGCCACCACCATAGCAAAATCTTGTTGAGATGCAGGAAACCATAAAACTGACAAAGAACTGTCAAAATGGTAATATATAGAGTTTCATATGCATTTTACAGGTTTTCAAATTGAACTAAATATGTCCTTTGGTCTTACTTTTAAATATTTAACTATAGTTTTTATTTTACCTTACTATGACGTTCAATGAAAAATCCATTAGATTTTTTTTTTTGCTGCTATTTAGGGCAATAACAACAAAGACGAGTATGAGGTAAGGGCATTAGGCAATGCACAGCAAGAACACACTAGCCATTTAAGAAGCAGTAGTGGTTTGCGAACAAAGTAGTTTGCCTCCGTGATCATATCTGCTCCAGACATTTGCACTACCCTTCATTGCACGAGTGCGCATGCACCCATATACTGATATTAATTATTGGCACTGCCTTTTGCATGGTATGGGTTCTTCTAACTACCTTTTGGATGTCAGGTGACATAGCTACTGTTTTTGTTCTGCTGCAGGAAGCTTGGTCTCTTTAATACTTATGAGGTTGCACACACTGTTATTGGTTTTCCCAAACAGCAGCAGGAAGGCACTGGTTGCCCTCTGTGTTACAGTGAGCTGCCAGGCAGTCACTGCTTTGTGCCCATTTGCCTGTAATACCTTTGCAGCCCATGCTTTTTCTTTGGTCCAAAATTACTGGGATCAAAGGAAGTTCAAGGGCTGTTGGGAAATTGGATACTAAGGGCCTCATTACAAGGCTGGCGGTCTTCCGACCACCAGCCTCGCAGTGGCAGTCAGAACCACCATTGGTGTGGTGGTCCGACTGCCACATAAAGACCGACTGTCAAGGTTCTGCCAGCACCACCAGGATCCATGGTGGAGTTCATAATCCACCAGGGCAGCGCTGCATGCAACGCTGCCCTGCGGATTACAATTTCATTTTCCACCAGCCTTTTCATAGCTGTTTCACTGCCATGAAAAGGCTGGCGTAGAACAGGGCAAAGAGGCCGCAGGGGGCCCCTGCACTGCCCATGCACTTGGCCTAGGCAGTGCAGGCATCCTCCTGCCCAGCACCGTCCCAATGTTCACTGTCAGCCTTGCAGACAGTAAACACTGCGAGGGTGCTGGTGCACCCTGCGGGTTACAGCAGTGGTTCCCAACCTTTTGACTCTTGCTCTTGAGGACCCCCACTTAATCAGTACTGGAAGCTAGGAAACCCCAAGCAATTTGTACGGTTTAAATTTCAAACATTAAAACAGTAACTCACAAAAAATACACAAACAAGTACACACCAAGCAAATACTCAAATTACTAAAGATATAGGACCACATGTATGAAGATCCGGTTTTGCGACTCGCAAACTGCGAGTCTTAGTGACTCGCAATTTGTGACTCGCAAAACCGGATGTATAACAGTGTCAATGACACTGTCTGCGATTCGCAATGGGGTCGTAAATGACCTACCTCATGAATATTCATGAGGTAGGTCGCAATTTGCGACCCCATTGGGAATGGCCGCCCTCACAGGGAAGGTGGCCTGCTGGAGACAGCAGACCACCATGTCTGTGACTGCTTTTAAATAAAGCTGTTTTTTTCAAAATGTAGCCCGTTTTCCTTCAAGGAAATCAAGACGCATTTAAAATAAAAATAAAAATAAAGTTTTCTTTTCATTTTTTCAGAGCAGGCAGTGGTCCGTGGGACTATTGCCTGCTCTGAAAAAATATTTTTGCTGCCATTCACAAATGGGAAGGGGTCTGAAAGGGACCCCTTCCCGTTTGTGAATGGGTTAGCACCAGTTTGAAACTGGTGCTAACTGCGATTGTTTTGTGACTGCATTCACAGTCACAAAACAATGCTACATCGCGCTGTGAATCGCAATTAGGAAGGGAACGCCCCTTCCTAATTGACTTGCACACCTATTTTGCGATTCGGTAAATAGATTACCGAATCGCAAAATAGGGTCCGTACATACCAAAAAAAAATATTCCTGTCGCAAACGGTCCGGATCTGGGAATCGGCCCGTTTGCGACAGGAAAAATGGTGCGTACATGTGCCCCATAATTATTTTATATTGAAAAAATATGCAAACATCGAAAAAAAATTAGTGAAAGATTGGAGCTGCATCTTGCCGACTAACTTTTCAATGTTTGGTTTTATTTAGGAAAGCTGACTCCTCAGGTCAGATTCTACATTTCCCAAGCAATTTCTGTTTTTCTTTTTATAGGTACATAACATCTGAGTAAGCTTTTTAACATAAATATGTGGTGGGGAAAGGAAGTAAAACCATAAGGAGCTCTAATCTCTCCATAGCCTCTCTGTCACATGTAATTCATTTGTTTTATAGCACTTATCATTCCAGTGTAGGGTGTTGGAGAGCTTTACAGGGGACTACAAGGTGTAGGATTCACGTCATAGGCATTTTCTAAGAGTACTTAATCTGGAGAAGAACAAACTCAGGATTCAGAGCAAAACACACTGGTTAGCATTGACTTTAATAATAAGAATGTATTTCTATGCAAGCAAAACTTTTTTGCAGCATAAGGAAATTAAAGACTGGGGAAAAACCATAACTTTCTAATTTGTGGCATGTAGTTTGTAATCAGCTTGTTGATGGCAGCTCATAGCTCATTGTGTTAGATTATGATTGTAATTTATGAACTGCACAGTAAGAAAAGAATCTCTGTGATAAAAGCAGTAACCCACTGAAATAGGCACACAAAATACTGTTTTTGCATGATACACATTCTTTGAAGCAGGCATATTAACCATCTGGGCTAACCTAGATGAGTCAACACTACCACTAGACAAAACTCCCATTTCTCAATAACAGGTACATTAATCATCAGAGTTATCTTGACATTTTTTTTCCCCTAAAGCTGCTGGATGTACATGGAACTTTGCCTTTCAAATTGCTGCACAAATGAAGTAATGAATATAAAAACAGACAGCAAAGAGGGCACAGCTGGAGAAGTGCCTTCCTGCTGGCAAAGGCCTGCAGGCCCACTGGGAATGTGTCATGGACCCCTGAGGGTCCACGGACCATAGACTGGGAACCGCTGGGCTATAGCATGGCCGCCGGATTTATTATGAGCCGGAGACAATGCTGTAGCATGTTTCCTGCTAGGCCGGTGGGCGTAAACTGAGTTGTCCACCCGCCGGCCTAGCAGGAAACTCCTAATAGGTCCAGAGGCGTGGTTGCCATGAAGGTGGCGCCCACCCTATCGGAAGTTTGGCAGACGGGCTTTCCCATCCGCAAACTCAAAATAAGGCCCGAAATGAGTAGGATCCTGCAGAGAATGTGCCATGTGGAGATTCCACCCCGAGTGCAGAAACTCTGCCATGTGTGCAGAGACTCCACACTGGTAACTTTACTGCACGTAAGTACCTTTGTGAATTGGGCCCAATGTATTTGATATACAAGCAGCACCTGGCAGAGTAATATCTTCATGGCTTTGTGGAAAAATGTGAGAAATGAAGGATGCTGGCCCCTCAGTGGGACAGTGCACAGCCCCTCCCTCCTGATTAGGATCCTCAAATCTCCTGTTGACAGCAGAATGAATAACTCCTCTAAACAAGCTGCTTGGTTCTTAAAACAAATGTACCTTCATTTGCATCCGATTAGATGACTTTGTACTATTGGTTTTTTGCCTGATGTCCTTGCTGCACATGATAGCACACACACACACGCTTCAACATACACTCACAACTCTCTTACACACACATACACTTCACTCCTACTCCCACGGAGAGCCTATTCCCACACTATTAATGCTCCTGTTGACTAAATTGGTATTCACATTAATTGCTGACAGGTGCCTAGGGTCATGGAGATGTGGTTGCCAATTGGACTGCAAGACTGTGTTATGTGGCTGGGTTGGCACCATAAACTTCTCTGCTTCAACCTGTTTTAGGCTTCTGCATTGTTAACAGGCTGTTGCATGCAAGCATCCTCAACAACGCACCTGAACAACTAAGTCATGGAAAACGAAAGCGGAACAACGCTTTTGTTAACCACGACTCCCTTCTTCAGGGCCTTAACCACGCATGTGCTGAACCACGCACATGCGTGGTTAAGGCACAGAAGAAGGGAGTCGGCTGAGGAGGATGACGTGATCAAGGAGGAGGTAAGTGGGGGTCAGGGTATTTTTAGTTTTAGGGGTGGAGTGGTTTAGGGGCAGGGGAGGGGGGTCGGGCCTTTATTAGCTTTAGGGGCGGGGGTGGGGTGTCAGGGTATTTTTAGTTTTTTGGGGTGGGGTCTTGGGGTGATTAAGGTTTAGGGGCAGGGGAGAGGGGGTCAGGGCATTTTTTGTTTTAGGGGCAGGGGTAGGGGGTCAGGGTATTTTTAGTTTTTGGGGGTGGGGTGGGGTGCTCGGGTGAATAAGGTTTAGGGGCGGGGGAGTTGGGTCAGGGCATTTTTAGTTTTCGGGTCGAGGGAGGGGGGTCGAGGTATTTTTAGTTTTGGGGGTTGTGGTGTTTTAGGGGAGGGGGGCCGGGTTATTTTTAGTTTTAGGGGCGGGAGAAAGGGGGTTGGTTATTTTTTATTTTAGGGGTGGGGGTCAGGGCGGTTTAGGTTTGGGGAGGGGTGAATTTAGTTCTAGGGGTGGGAGGTTGGGGTGGTTTTAGTGGCGGGGAGGGGGGTTGGGGCATTTTTAGTTTTAGGGGCAGGTGGGAGTCAGGGTATTTTTAGTATTTGGTGGTGGGGGTTGGGGTGGTTTAGGTTTGTGGGGTGGGGGTCGGGTATTTTTTGTATTTGGGGGTGGGGGTTGGGGTGGTTTAGGTTTTAAGGGTTGGGTGGGGGGTTGGGGTGCTTTAGGTTTTAGGGGTGCGGGTTGGGGTGGTTTTAGGTTTTAGGGGCAGGGTGGGGGGTTGCGGTAATCTTTAGGGGTGGGGGCGGGGGATGCATGCTGGAACCATGCATGCCATTCACTAATGCCTTTACCAGGAATGCCTTTACAACTAAAAATTATTGTTAAGGCATTTGTGGTAAAGGCATTAGTGGTAACGAACCTGCCACCTCTGTGACGGTCCACGTATTTAGATGCTGGTGGTCCCATAGACAAAAGCCTGCATTTGAACCGCTGTCTCCACCAAGGAATCCCATCCGCTGTCAAAGGGACCATAGGCAATAGTGGCTGAAAGATGGACACCAACTACACATACCAAGGAGCAGATTTGGATCTGCCTTTCCGTCAAGGGAACAGTGTCGGTCCGACCTCCAAGTCTAAAAAGTCTCAAAAATTTTGCAGAAATATCTCTTCTAAGTATATCATACATTAAAGCCTAAAAAAGTCTGTATCTCTCTCACCCTTTCTCTCTCTCTTTGAATCTTGTTCTCACACTCACACACCCTCTCAGACACTTACTCATTCACTCACAGACCCACTCACTCACTCACCCACTCACAGACCTTTTTTGTTTTGGTGTAAATCTATTCAGTAGTTTTTGAGAAATTAAGGGGAAAACATTTATTTATTTATATATATATATATATATATATCTATCTATATATATAGATATATATATATATATACATATGTAGCTAGACAAAGGATTTGCAACCCCTCCCGTTCTCGTACTGAGATCTGATTGGCTGCCAACACTTTCACTTTAGCCAAGAAGAGTTGGCAGCCATCTTCAGCCAAGTCCCAGAAAAAACATATTTTAAAAAAGCAAAGGAGCCAGGGTATGGGCACCCTGACCCTTTTCCTCTGGACTAAAAAGCTATTTTTTTTTACAATTTTGCCTACAGGCACAGCGGATCCGTAGATCAGGAAAACATTTTTTTTTTTAAAGGAATCGTGGGCTCCTGTGATTGTCCACAGAAAGGTTATAACCTTTGTGAAGGAGTAGCTGAACATATTGGCTTATCGACTTTACATCCAGGATTGCCGGTGAAAGGCAGTATTTGAGGCTGAATTAAATTGGGGGTTGCCAAGAGAGCTCGCCTCCTGTGCTTGCTGATTCATGTGCATGCTCTCTGAGTTGGTCTAACCTGCTAGTGTTGTCCCGCTGCACAGACTGTTCTTGGGAAGGGACATCACAACTCTCATCATCGTGTCCCTCAGAATCGCTGGAAGATGAAACTAAGATGACTGAAAAATCACTTTCAGATTTTGCTCTATTTTCTTCTCCTTCAGGTGCTCTCTCAGTATGTGCTGCCTCAGTCTCTGATCCTGCCTCAAAACTGTCCTCCATAACTTGAGTAAGGGCTCAAGCAGCAGCCATCCACATGATACCATCTCTGCTTCTGGCTAAAACTATCCTTCTAAAACACTATCCTATGTAGAAGGCAGATTTGTTCTTCTAAAACAGTTGGTGGGAGTGTGCATAAGTGATGTGTGCAACAGTAAATAACAACAAAGTTACTTCACCTTCCTTTCTTTCCTAAATCTGCAGGTTCTCCAAAGACACTAAAAAAAGGAAAAAAAGACACAGTATTACTTCACCTTACCACATACCCATCATCATAGCTGTTAGCGCTTGTGGCGTCCAATGTGACACTCATTTTTGCAGCCCCCCCATGACCTCCTCTTGTGCCTTCCTCATTACCAGCCATCAAAAGTGCCACTCATCTCTCCATTGCCCCTCTCTCACATACATTTCATTTATTTTAAAGCGCTGGTAACGGCTGGCTTTACTAATGCACTCAACTATCTGTATAAAATACAGATCTGCTGTTTACAGCAGGCATATTAACCCTCTAAGCTACTTTATGGCATGCCAAAACTGCAACGAGACAAAATTATGATCTCTCTCTCTCTAGCAGGAACAGCACGAGAGTTATCTTCATATTTTTATTTCTGCCTGCAGCCTGTCGGCAGCTTGATCACTAGCAGTGCCTTCTCAAGTTGTCTTGCCGGCAAGGGCTTTTCAAATATAACAGCTCCTTAAACTTTCCAAAAAGGATGACAGGCACTCCAAGCATGTATCAAGTGGATCATTTTATTCAGGCAGCATACACTTACAGATGTATTTCAGCAGGTAACCTGCTTTTGTCAATGTTGTACAAGCCAGTTTACTTTAGCTTTAAATAATCAAATGGGCATGATGCCACCATAAACATAAAAGTACTAACATAAAGTATTCTTTCAGAGTACTGGTCCCCTTAAGGTATACCGATACAACTTTTTCGCCCATATCATTTGAGAGAAAACATCATGAACATTAATACTATAACACCATTCATAAGTTTACCGCAAATCCAATACGTCAATGAAGCCATCCAAATAACATAATGACGATAATAGGTTATGCACCTGTGGGTGGAGCACAATAATTTGTAGGCAATACCAACAATAAAATGTATGAACATTTCCAAAATGTTATTCAGCCCATTGCCTATGAAAGTCACAATGTAAATTCACTCACTCCAAATGTGTTTGTGCCAGGAGTATCTCAATCACTCTTACAGTTTCTGTTTCTGTTGAAATAGCGGTAAAGATCATGAGCAGTCACATTTTTTCTTGAGTGGTGTGTCCAATACTTCCAGCACAGTGGGCTAAGTGACATTATTCATCAAATCTCAGATGACCAAATACAAAAATAACTAAAATGCTGCAAGGCAACAAACCTGGGCAGAAACTCACAGACCCTTGCATGCCATTCCCCAATAGCAATATTTTTTTTTAAAAAGAAATCCCTAATGCGTACACACAAAATAAAAACAGCAACCTGATCTACAGATATTAGGACCCTGGAACACTACAGTGCAAATTCAAAGGTCACAAGGACTACCCCGGATATAGTAACTTCTTTGCTTCTCCATGGATAGAACGTATTCCAGAAAGAAATCTACAATAAATCCAAAAGTAACCAGATTAAATCCAAGTAAAACAGCTACACTTGTCACAAGACAGCAGATTTGTACATACAGTGAAAGAACATCAAAGGCGATCCCCCTAAAACTGGTATTTCACAGGTGTATATACATTTTCTCAGCGCAGTTTAAACCTTTCGGCTTGTTACTGTCTAAAGCAATTACATATTTCAAATCCAATATTCTTAGTTTTTTGTCTCCGTTGCCACTCTTTCCCTCCTTAGGCACTCCATCTATTACATTATACTTCAGTTCTTTTTTCGTCCCCACCATGCACAGAGTCGAAATGTCTTGGCACTTGATAAGAGGTATCCAGGTTTTTGATGTCCCTCAAATGTTGGAGGATTCTTTTGTGAACTTGTAGGGTGGTACTCCCTATATACACTTTTGGGCATGTGCATGTTAGAAATGGGGTATTTGGTTGGTAGTCAGGTTACTCCTGTCCAAGCAAGGACCCTCACTCTAGTCAGGGTAAAAGAAAATCTCCATCAGCTAACCCCTGCTTGCCCCCTTGGTAGTTTGGCACTAGCAGTAGGCTTAACTTCAGAGTGCTAGGTGTAAAGTATTTGTACCAACACACACAGTAACTTAATGAAAAACACTACAAAATGACACAACATGGGTGTAGAAAAATAGAAAATATTTATCTAAACAAAACAAGACCAAAACAACAAAAATCCACAATGCACAAGTTAAATTATCACTAAAAATGCAAAAAGAGTCTTCATAATTTTAAACACACACTAACGCTGTTAGCGTGAAAATGTATCTTGGGCGCGTCAAAAATAACCCCGCTCCAGCGAGTGTGCATCAAAAAGGGCTTGCGATGCATCGATTTCACTCACAAGTGAGACCTTGGGTATTTTCTCCTTTCGTCATGTCGGCGTGCGTCATTTCTTCTCTCCACAGGAGAGCGATGCGTCGATCCGGTCAGCACTCTCGTGTCCTTGCGTCATTTTTACCCGCCCAGCGGTGTTTGCATTAGAAATTCAGCCGCACGATGATACGAAAACCACGTAGCGCGGGTTGCGATCTCACCAGCCTCCGTCAGCGATGCGGTGCGTCATTTCTCCAGCCCCGGGCATCGATCTTTGGGTCGCGTAGCAGGCAAGCGTCGATTTTCAGTGACAAATCCAGCTGCGTGTCAATTTTTCAGCCGCAGATCGGAATTGCGTCGATCTTGTCCACGCATGGCGTTCTGTGCGTTTATTTCTCACTCTTGGACTGCCAGCTTCTCCTTTCAGGGTTCCAGGAACTGGATGGGCACCACTTGGCAGAGTAGGAGTCTCTCCAGAGACTCCAGGTGCTGGCAGAGAGAAGTCTTTGCTGTCCCTTAGACTTCAAATAACAGGAAGCAAGCTCTAAATCAAGCCCTTGGAGATCCTCAGAAGAAGGAAGGCACCACAAAGTCTAGTCTTTGTTCTCTAGCACAGGCAGAAGCAGCAACAGCAGGATAGCTCCACAAAGCACAGTCACACGCAGGGCAGCTCTTCCTGAGCCCTTCAGCTCTTCTCCAGGCAGAGGTTCCTCTTGGTTTCCAGAAGTGTTCTAAAGTCTGTGGTTTTGGGTGCCCTTCTTATACCCATTTTGCTCTTTGAAGTAGGTCTACTTCAAAGCAAAGTCTCTCTTGATTGTGAAATCCTGCCTTGCCCAGGCCAGGCCCCAGACACTCACCAGGGGGCTGGAGACTGCATTGTGTGAGGGCAGGCAGAGCCCTTTCAGGTGTAAGTGACCACTCCTCCCCTCCCTCCTAGCACAGATGGCTCATCAGGAAATGCAGACTAAACCCCAGCTCCCTTTGTGTCACTGTCTAGTGAGAGGTGCAACCAGCCCAACTGTCAAATTGACCCAGACAGGGAACCCACAAACAGGCAGAGTCACAAAAAATGGTTTAAGCAAGAAAATGACCACTTTCTAAAAGTGGCATTTTCAAACACACAATCTTAAAATCAACTTTACTAAAAGATGTATTTTTAAATTGTGAGCTTAGAGACCCCAAACTCCACATGTCTAACCGCTCCCAAATGGAATCTACACTTTAATTAGGTTTAAAGGTAGCCCCCATGGTAACCTATGACAGGGACAGGCCTTGCAACAGTGAAAAACGAATTTAGCAATATTACACTGTCAGGACATATAAGACACATTACTATATGTCCGACCTTACCCATACACTGCACCCTGCTCGTGGGGCTACCTAGGGCCTACCTTAGGGGTGTCTTACATGTAGGAAAAGGGAAGATTTAGGCCTGGAATGTGGGTACATTTGCCAAGTCGAATTTGCAGTTCAAACTGCACACACAGACACTGCAGTGGCAGGTCTGAGACATTATTACAGACCTACTTATGTGGGTGGCACAACCAGTGCTGCAGGCCCACTAGTAGCATTTGATTTACAGGCCCTGGGCGCCTCAAGTGCACTTTACTAGGGACCTACTAGTACATCAAATATGCCAATCCTGGATAAGCCAATTAAATACACATTTTGTATAGGAGCACTTGCACTTTAACAATGGTTAGCAGTGGTTAAGTGCTCAGAGTAACAAAAACAGCTAAAACATAGTCCAGCACACATCATCAACCTGGGAAACAGATGCAAAACGTTAAGGGAGACCACGTCAAGGATGAAAAGTCTAATAGTGCACTTAAGTATTTATACCACGTAGCCATTCCTACAAGTATAATGTTCTTTGATCTTGTACTTCACCCTGCCAAACAGGCCAGTCTCTATTATATTCTCCCCATTTTTGCAGGCTTTGCATTTCATACGCTTTGCAAAGCCATCCAGAGGTTTTAACGATGTCTTCTTTTCCACTCTGACATCACTTCTAACTAGCTCTCCTATAGGTGACTAACGATCTTCTACAAAGGTCTTCTCCTATCACTGTGTTTCTGGTGAGGAGGTATCAGTGCTGTCTTAAAGCAGTTCTGACCAATTGGTGTGCTGTGTGATTATAAATCTTTGTTGGTTCTCCTCGACTCTACGTTTGCTCTGTTGGCTAAAGTGTATATTGTCCTTCTAAAGTCACCTGACTTTCTTACACGCACACTGCCTAAAGCGCCATTACTGTATCCTCTGTTTTTGAATCTTTGCAGTATGTCTACTTGAACCTTAAGAACACCTTCCTTGGTGCTGCAAATCCTCTTGGCTCTTAAAGGCTCTCCATAGGGGATACTCTCTTTAAGTAGGACAGGATGGAAACGTCTGGCGTGTACAATGCTGTAGAGCATTGCAGTAATTCTATTGCCTTGTATTTCTAGCTTTTATCTAGAAATTCCGCTTCAGTCTCACTTACATTGCAAGCAAATTTCAGGTTCAAATCATTGTTGTTAATCTCAGGGACAAACATTAGTGATGATTCTTTGTCACCCTTCCAAATTACAAAGATATCATCTATGAACCTGAACATAAGGCAATGTTCACATTCCATTTGTCCAATGGGGGGCTGCTGATCACTTGTTCCTCCCACCAGCCCATGTGGTGGTTTGCATAACTAGGGGTGAAACAAGTGCCCATCACGGTCCCCCTCTGCTGTTCAAATATCTCCTGGTTGTATAAAAATGTTACATTTGAGACACCATTCTATCATACGAAGTACATTTTAGTGTGCTTATAAAATCTAATGAGTCTACCTCTGAGGAAGTGCTTTACTGCCTTGAGACTATCAGAGTGGTGGATACTAACATACAATGAGGCTACATCAAGTGTCAACAGTAAAGTACCATTTTCCCAGGTAATATCTAATACTCTTCTGAAAAAAACTGTGGTGTGTTTTATATATGATGGAAGGTTTTGTACAAAAGGACATAAAAAGTAGTCAACATAACAGGAGACGTTCTCAAACAGCCCCTCTTGGCAGCTATAATTAATCCCCGGGGGGTTTCACAGCATGCTTATGAATTTTAGGTATTAAATAAAATACCAGACATTTTTGGGTCTTCTGTTCCTAGATAACTATATTTTTCATTGCTGATAAGACCTTGTGTTCTCCATTCTGTCAGCATATCTGTGAACTTCTTAGCAACTTCATTGAAATGTGCCAGGTCCACTTTTCTATAACAAGTGGGATCCCCCAACTGGGCATAAGCCTCCTCCATGTATGTTTTGGTGGACCACAGCGCTACATTGCCCCCTTTGTCTGAGCTTCTGATGACTACTTCTGGATTCTGAGCTACCTTTTCCATGGCATTGTTATAGCTTCTATCAACCTTAAACCTTTTGCTCATATTCTTACTTTGTATACCCTTTAACTCTTTAATCATGTTTTCCACAAATTAGTCCATGGCGTCATTAGTGTTAGATAGTATCACTTTGGACTCAGGTCTAAATAACAAACCCCCTTCCTTAGATAACCATACCCTTTTGTACTCAAGCATTTCAACCACACTCTCTAATTCTAGCAGCTCCTTCATAACTGAACTGCAATGTCTTCAACCAGCAATTTACTGGAAGATCACTCCCTAATAGGTGTAATGGAACATGGATGTTTCACAACTTTCAATTTGTGCAATGACAACAATTCCAATATCCTTGTGAACTTAAAAAGATGATTCCTTGTCTGTATACAATCAAACTGATTCCCGTGACAATCCAATAGTCCTAAAGAGAGATTTTTCAGGTCATCATTAGAGAGTGGAATATCAGTCAAATCAACTACCGCTTTGGGATCCATCAGCATTTCCTGTTCATCCTGGTTGTTTTTCCACTGCTTCCTCCTGGCGTTCCTTTTACCATGGCCTCCTCTTCTTTGTTGCCTTTGCCTCTTCCTCCTTGCTTTATGTTGTCTTTCCAAGGTCTGTGTTTTGATCTTGTCTCCCGCCGTAGAAAATCTAATTCCTCCATTAATGTTGTGGGATTACCAGCACAACTTGCATCTTCTTAATCCGTATCTTATCTAAAGTCAGTACTTTTATCACTCTGTATTACTTCCTGTCTGATACAATTTTGTTTGCCTATTTTCTGTCTCCTGGTGTTTTCAAATCTGTGGACATAAGTCTGTATCTACATATATCGAGATAGCTCTTTATGTAGGTGTGTCTATATATATGTATATATATATAGAGAGAGAGAGATAGATAGCGAGAGAGAGAGAGAATGAGAGAGAAAGAGCGAGGGAGAAAAACTGTAACGTCAGCCCACCTCGCTGCGTGCTGACGTCACAGATGGGCAGGAGAGGGGGCAGGGAGAAACACAGAAGCAATTCTACATTTTTTCCGGGGTGACGGAACCCTCCGGCGCCTCCAGTGCCATTGGCTGACACATGCACTAAACGGGTTAAGTAAGCAAATGGTGACATCAATAGAATATTACTAAAGGTAACAAGCAGCAGCAACTCTTAAGCTTTTGGCTGCTGTGGACTCCCACTGAATTATTACTGGAATCCGGGGACCCCCACTGAGTTTTTATTGAAGGCCATAGAACCCCGACCTAAGCAATTTCTGGTTTGAACCTCAATGCACAAAAATATAAAAACAAGTACACCAAACAAGTCCATGACTATTGAAATATTTTGTTTAAATCACAATCAAAATATAATTGTTTTAAAAATTGCATATTTATGTGTATACAGCATATTCATTTTAATTTATTAATTTTCATGCTATTTAATTTTATAAACCATTCGCGGACCACCTGAGTAGGTCTTGCAGACCCCCAGGTGTCCACCGACCACAAGTTAAGAACCAAGTTAGGAATCACTGTTTCAGAGGAACTGTGAGCCACTACTACAGCTTTAATATCAGAAGACAACCTAAAAGTGCAGAGGGTTTGAGTGTCAGTAATCTTTCGTCCGAGAGGGTACCTGCAATACAAGTAAAAGCAGTTGGGAATTACACCCTACAGTGACCAGGTAGTGATGATCAGACAAACAGGTAAAGAGTAAAAGAAAGTAAAAAAATGATTTATGTTAAAATGAATGCGTAAAGAAATATAATGTTACATTTTCTTTGACTTAGTTTTTATTTAAAGGTCCTTATTATGAATTTGGCGGTCTGACAGCCAATATGACAGCAGGGAGGCGGCCGCCAAGCCGGTGGCCTCCCCACCACTGTACTATGATCTCACCGTCGTGCTGGTGGAGAGCCTGCGGTGGTGACACTGCAATGGCATGCTTCAACCCATTAAGTGGGCCTGGGAAACATGCCACAGCAGTGAAGCGCCAGAAGCAACTTGGGCTCACTGTGTGCAGGCACAATGTTGTGCCTTGCACACAGTGGCCACTGACAGTGGATGCATAAGGGGGCACGATATGTGCCTCCAGCCACATTGCCCAGCGGCCCTGTTTGGGGCCTCTTCCCTGCCATTCCGCCTGGCTTTTCATGGCAGGGTCCTCCCCATGAAAAGCTAGGTGGAATGACAGGTTGTAATCAGCAAGGCGGTGCAAGCCTCTGCACCGCCGCGACTCACCACAGCATTCCCCACTGCAGCCACAGCAGGATCCATGATCCTGGTGGTGGCAGCGGGCTTGTGGCGGTCCATCTGCCAGCATCCTAGTCTGACGATCAGACCACCAAGGATGAGGCAGTCGGACCACCACCGCACCACCTAGGACCGCCGTACTCGTAATCGGGCCCAAAATTTTGTGCAAGTGTGTTTAAGTTACCAAAATATACAAGAAAAATAATTTTTTGTAATATGTGTTCTATGGTCCCTTGCATACATCAAACATAAAATATCTTGTGGAAATATGTGTTGATTGAGGGTGGGGCTCTTTGTCACCAGGTTATGCTTCAATAATTTTCTAGGTAATCCTCTCTAAATTGCAATGTTATTTACTTTGCATCCAGGGCAAAATGTTTACATTATCTGGGGTATACTGTTACGGAGGCCTTTAAACCTGACTTACAAAATACCAACGGTCCGTTCAATTACAGTTTGGGTTTGTTTGTGTGCAGCATTATAGTGCCTTTCACTAGCAGACCCTACCTACAAATATGTCATGATCCAATGTTGAATGACATACGTACTTTCCACTGTAAAAGAAAACATGAGTTTAGGTTTGATCAATCTATGTTGCAAACTTCAGAGGCTAGCTGCATACAAGCCCACTTTAGGAGGAATAGTTTCTACTTGATTAAGGGGAAGAGACAAGGAGTCAAATCACCCAAATACAAACTAAATAGGACTGGAACCTGAACACACCAATGTTGTACGCCTTTTTGTATCATTCACATATCAAAGAATGTATCCTAGTCCAGCCAAACTTTCAGCCATGTTTTACCACTGAAGCATCTGCAAGGCCTGCAATTGATTCCTCCAGATAGAAAAGGATATATATTTGTCCCAAACGAAATCCTTTGATACCTACATCTTGGTCAAGTCCATAAAGGCGACAAACAATCTGCTCTGTCAGACCCAGAAAATGTATCAGTCTAACAGGTCCTAATTTACACCTGATCAGATGGAAATCTTTTTTCTCAGGCTAGCCTGTATGTCAGGAATAAGTTGACAGGCTTCTCATCCATCATCCAGTTGGTGCTGGATCATTTTATCAAAACTCTTTCCAAGTCTACTTAGAAGAGGTAACACACTGAAAGATTTTGTGCAGTCTAGACCTCTTTCTTGTATATTGGAACAGTAATGTCTCCCAACCAACACTCTGAGAGGGAGCCATATTGTAATACCTTATACAAAAAGGCCACCCAGTAATCATGGTTAAATGTTAAGAACTAGTTTCAGATCCCATTGGGTTCCAATGAACACTGTTCTTTTGAGCTAAGAATATAATTTAGTAATTCAGAGAAGCTAATTTTCTCCTCCATAGGTCCAAGGACCTATGTCAAGATGCAAACAAATTAGTCATATGCTCCAACCATTTCATCGCTAAGATACTTGGTAACTAGACATGCGCAACCTAGATCATTTATGGGAAGAACTGAATCAGGAGTCCAGCACGGCTCTAAGAGCTAAAGCATGCGCTGTGCTAGTAATAACATTGTCATGCTGTGATAGCCCAGGAAAGAGGTGGGGAGTAAGAGGAGTGTACAGGGGCAGAGAGGAATCCTGACCTATTTGTGGATATTTGTATGCTGTAATAGGCTGGTGCCGCTCAAAGGCCAGTAATGAAGTCAGACATATTCAGTCATGTCACAATACTGACTCTGCCACAGCACTAACAGCTTTTCGTACCAAACTGTCACAATATCATCCCTCTTCCACAGTGTATTTCCTCACTCTGCTCTTCATATCCTTTTGTATTTCTCACCTCTCCCGTGCCAATTTATTTCACTATTTTTCTTACTAATATGTGCCTCACCTGGCTGTCTCCTGTACCTCTCTTTGCAGTGCCTCTTCCTGGCAAATGTCATCTTCTTCTGTTATGTCGGTCTTCCTCTTCCCTGCCCTAACTCTTTCTCTCCAATCTCTATCCATACCTCTCCTACTCATATCATAGCTGGAGACGTCAGTCACACATTCACAGCTTGACTCGGCTTGCTTTTGGCTCCCAGTGTCCTAGAGTACTTCTGACTGTGCCAGAGTCAGGTATCTGGCCCAAACTTTCAGTAGCTTGCTAAACTCTATTGTTGAGAGACCCGTTATCGTCCCCGGTGCTTTATTGATGAGGGACAGAAATCTCTTTCATTATCTCTATTATGACTTCATTCAGATGAGCTCATTGAGAATTAAAATCATTTAAATTTATTTCTAGGAGGAAGGTTCAACACCTAAGCCTTTTCTTCTGAATCATTTCAGAAAGGCTAAGCTTCACTAAGAGGCATTGCTATGTTCCACCTTCAGGAATTCACAACCTAACATTAATAATTAAGACTTTCAGTTTTCTATTTTTACAAATAAATCCTGGGAAAAAACATTTTTTTTGCTGTCTGTTTTTAAATGTAGAAAAATTGAAATGGATCTTCTTTTGGATGATTCTCAGTGCTGTCAAACATGATTTTCTGGCACGTGACTGTGCAGACTGACATATCGGGTAGTTAACGACAAAGGAAAATGTTTCCTAGTGAAGTTTAAATATCTGTAGATACTGCTATTTAAGTTATTCTACCATGATATTGTTTTCTGTTGAATGTATTGTATTGTGTATAGCTGATTATAGTGCTAAAACCCATTAAGTATTCAAGCTTAAGGATACTTTTATCTATCAAATAAATGTGGAAGTATATTTATTGCAGCTTAAATTGTATGCTAAAATACAACATAAATATGAATAAATACAGATAAAATGAGCAAAAATAAAATATGGATAAAAATAACTGGATGCAGCAAGACAGTAAATACCATAAAATAGGGATCCATATTCTAAATTAACCAGCCCTACTCTCTATGAGCATTAGACTTGGCCATCTTCCACTCACAGATCTTTTTCTCAGGATATCAACAATATCTCAGGGAACAGCTGTGAAACGGGATCTGATGTTTCTTGCATTGTTCATTATCCTAATCATTACAGCCCATGCAATTTATCATAGATTGCAGTCTTGTTAATAACACCTATTGAAAACTTTACTGCATCTCCTTCATTGCCTGTGGGGGGCTGAGACATGTTGCTCAAGTGAGAAAAGGGTAATCTCAGTTTAACCACGACTCCCCTGAGATATTGCACTCTTGAGTCCATGCGCAAAGGCTACCACAAATCCCCTTTGCTGTTTGGGTTTTGGTGAGGTACCTCTTGTGAGCCGGGAGGGTTATGCCAACTGTTGCGACTTGTTGTAGGGCTCGCCTAGTTGCCTACAAACAAAAGTTCTGTCATCCCTAAACCAATAGTCTAGCCAAGAGCAAGAGTCAAACTACAACAATTGTGCCTACCAGAATTGACAATGTGCTAACGAAATTAAAGTAATGTTGAAGTATATTTTTAACCATTAGAGTAACTGCTAGTAGAAATGAATTCGATTTATGTTTAATGTGATTTATTAGCAGAAAGGTATGTGCATACAAAATATGAATGCACTTCTCTGTCATATCTAGTGTGATGCTTTAACAAAGTTTGCAATTGATAATGAAACATTTTTACATATTCTGAGATATATTAATAATGTTGAATTTATAAGTTTGCATATTATGTGTGTTTTATTAATAACAATATTAATGCATTATATTTCTTGTGTTAGCATAACTAGGCCTGATATACAAAGTTATCAGGCCTAGTTATGCTAACACAAGAAATGCATTGATATTGCTATGTAAAAGTGATGAATCTTTTCTTTTTCCTCTTACGTGAATTGTTCCATTAAGATGTTTCTCATGAATAGTAAAAGGCCCAAATGTAAGACTTCTTTCCAATGACCTTGATTCTGGAACATTCAGACCTGGATACTGAAAGCTAAAGCAGTGGATACTGTTAAACTGGTCCATTCTAACAAGAACTGATGAAATCATCTTACGCCATGAAAAGGATGTGAATTGCATAAAGTGATGTACAAAATTGTATAGTCTATTGGATTCACACAGAAAGAAGAGATTACTTCATACCACACCTGAGAATTTTCTATCATGTTGCAAACTCGATTTGTTCTCAAAATTCTAATTGGACATTGCACCTTTTGCACAATGTGGACTCATTAAACTAACCAATCAAACTGCTTTGAGTATTTTTTATTAGGAATGGACTTTTTAAGTTTCAGTCTGTCCCCTTTAGAATCTTGTTCTGTTATTTGCTCCTTGGATGTTTGCTGATTATTTCCCTGTGTAGCCTGTGCGCTTTCCCCTGATGGTGTTTCTAGCTCACTTTACTGATGATCTACATGCTTTGCTGACCAAACTGAAATGAATGCTGAGCCTAGGAGAGGTATATTCTAATGCAAATTTATTTCCCCTTGACCTGTTTCTTTAGTAAAAGTTAGCATTCTGACACCTGTTTATTTTATTTTTTTCTAATTAGTTTAACTTAGACCGAGATAGATGATTTTTCACATTATTTTTGTCTTTCCTTTTGACTTTTTGACTTTTGCTCGCATGTGTTAGCCCGTTCCCACACATGCTTGCCCTAATTTGGTTAGATGTAGGGACAAGCTATGTCCAAACCCTGATTTCTAAATTCTTGTAATTTGATTTGACCAATGTACTCATAGTCTGATTTAAAGAGTATTTTTGTTTTTCAAATTCTGTCTTTGTTAATATGTATTCTTCTTCTTGAATGTTTAATGGTGTTGATGTTGAGTAGAATAAACTTGTTTTGTAGATTTGGTCAACCCATGGTTTTTATTTACCTTTACAGTTTGATTTTGCACACAATTTACGTGACTTTGGCTTTGTGGTTAGAAAAGTAAATCTTTTAAACTTTTATTGATTGGAGTTTTCTTCCGTGGCCACGAGTCATATTGTTTATATTTTTTGTTGGGTTTGAAATGATTGTGTATGGTTAACCACACTCTTCACTGGGTCCAAAGGTCCCATCAACCTCAGGGAAGCATTTTTGAATTCTGTGAAGGATGAGAAAAAAGTGTTAATAGCCTATACGAGCCAATATTTACCCTCAGCCATTTCATTGTCTTCAATAGACCTCCCAACATTCCAATGTTCTAATCCTCATTGAACAATACCATGTACAAATATCAGAAGTCAATCTCACACAAAACAATCTGGCTTCGTATAATGTATATATTAGATCAACCTGTCTATATTTGAGTTGCCTCTTTAAGGGTAATAAACAAAAGAGTGCTTTACAGACAAAATATAAAAATGTGAAAAGTGGGTTGTTACAAACAATGTTGTACACTCTTGAGTCAAATATTGACTGATGTTCTTTCCCATATTGCATGGAATGGACTCACAAATATGAATGTTATATGTTAGCAGGCAAGGTGGAGGCACTATTCAGTTACAAATAAATGATAACCCATTTGAAAAGAACAGAAGAAGTATCAACAGAACACAGTGGACAAAAAACATATCTTTCGCCTTAGCCCCTGATACATTTCTGAGAATCAGATCCCTGTCTCCTATTAGTTACAATTATTCACCAACAATGAAAAATTAAACAGTTCTTTGGGGTATCACTGGTATCCAAACTTGTCGCACCAGCACAGCACCTAGATGTAGTGACTCAAGGGACCTAGGACAGGACATAATATTGTCTGGCAGGTGGGAGTTTCATGATTCCAAGACTTAAATTCGTCTGGGCACTGTGAGGGCTGTGGTAATCAGCAAAAAATATTTTTCTTTTGGTTTAAATTCTCAGGCAAAACAAATATTGAACCTATATTAGTGTGGCACAGATACTGGGCTATTTCCAATGGCTGTGCAGTGGTTGGGGTAGCCCAGGATAAGATGTGGGTCCAGTGCTAACATGATTATTCATGCAAGGCGCAAAGTAAAACTTATTAATAATTTGTCTTGGAGACAACAACCTCACTAAAGTATGGGATGGCTCATCAAAGATACAACATAGCAACAGTACCAAGGCCAACAGCAACTATCTCTTCTGAACTCTTTCAAGGGTCCGGTAGACCGGTCTTCTTTATTGGAGCAGCTGAAAAGACAAGACAGCAAATTGAACTTTGTGATTAGGAGGTCTTGCCAAAGCATGAGATGTGGGTGATTAGGCGTGACCTGAATTTATGGCTCCTCCATAGTTACACAGCAGAAGGGGCATAGTTTTCTGAGGTAGTGATAGGCATGTTAAGCTTGAACGGTGTGGCTTGATGTATGCATAGAACAGAAAACAATGAGACTTTGAGTGAACCATCGCATTGTTTAGACTTGGCAGAGTCTGTGAAGGAAGCAAACAAGGGGGTGGGGCCAAAGCGAGATAGCAGGATAAGTGGCATGGTGGGTATGCAGTGATCTGTTCAACAGTGCAAAGACTCCTATTGTTCAAGCTACTCAGAGAGGCATTCCTCAAGAGTCCTTCCCAGGAGTGCTTTGGGTGTTACAAGGTAAGGAAAATGAGGCAAAGAAACATGCTGGTTGAAGTCGTAGAAGGCACACAACATCCATGCCTAATGGATCAGTAAGAGAACACTTACAATGTGATAAAATGCAGGTTTTCCTGGTTGGTGAGTTAAGTCTAGAAAAGTGAAGGGTACCTTCATAGTAAGAAGGTGCTCGCTGCCAAAAAGGTGGTTGGCTTAATGAACTGTAAACTGTAATTATAGTATCGTTTAATTGTAGTTTATTGGCCCATTTGTTCTTTACACTTATTCGCGAAGAGTCAAATTGAACATGACAAACACATATCTACTATAAAATAAATGACACATCCGTACAAAGATTTACATTGCTAATTGGTCTAGGAACTGCTACTCATGATTACAAACAAAAGTTACATAGTATCAATCCAACAACATCTGCACTGCAATTGCAAATAGCGGGCCTTTAAGTGAAAAAACATATTAGCTGTCTCATCTAAGGTCTGGACACATGATGAATTGTGTGGGTGTGCTGTTTTCTAGATGAGATTCCTCTCAAAAGGAGGGTAAGTCAGAAGGCAATAAGATAGATAATCCACAAACATACTTTCCATCTCCACTCCTTGATCTGCCCTATCTGACATCATCTTATTTTAATATTAATCCAAACCTCACTTTATAAAGTAGTGTTATAAAGTTAGGCTATAGCATGAATAGTAAGTACTTGTAATGTTTAACTCATGTTAAAAAGCATAGAACTGTCGAAGATGTTTGCCCTCCAACATAGCCACAATCACCCTGTATTGAAAAAAAAAGCATTTAATGTTTAAGTTTCCCTTTGTTAATCACAGCCAATCCAACAGCTTGAATCAGATCATGCGAAATATCAAGTTTCCATAGCAAGGAAAAAATCCCTTGATGAGTTCCTTTCGTGACATTTGAACATTTCACCAGCAGCAGCCACTGCAAATCTCAAGGGGGATGGATGGGATGGGGGGGAATAAACAAATAATAAAATAAAAAAACGTACCTGTTTCGGCACCGCCGCCTCGCTCCTCTGCTCTTATTCTAGTGTTCCAAAATTCACTGGGACACCAGCACAGGCTCCCCAGCAATCCTGGCGCTGCTCTCACTGCTTGTGAGGCTCTGTAGTTTCTCCAGCCTGGCTGTGTAGCACAGCTGGGCTGGAGAAACCTAAGTGCACTGGCCAGCCAAACACACATGCGCACTAAGTGCACAGAATCCACTCTTCCTACCCCCTCCCGTTGCCCAGCACCACCCCTCCCTGCACATGCTGCTGGCTGAGCCTGCAGATGAAAGATAAAACAATAATGATATATTGTTTTATTTTTCAGCTTCTGGCTTAGCCATGGGGAGAGGCTCCTTTTCCATAGCGAAGGAGCCACCCCTGGATTTCACCCAAACATGATCTAAAGATGAAAGCATCATATGATTTACATAGGCCAAAACAGAATTTGACAACCAATAATTTTGCCTTTGAATAAAGTGTCTATAAACCCAATTTGAGGGACATAGTTTCCATCAAGCATCACAGCAGCATGGCCAAAATAGATTACCAGTACATTCCAATTAGTATTTTTAAGCTTGTTATTGAAGGCAAGTTATACTTTCCATGTGTAAGGTAATGGGCATTAATATGAAATTAAACGCTCGCACCTAAGGGGCTAATCACAAACCTTTGAACACTCAGTTACACTGTCATAAAGCACCCTTTGAAGTTCGGGGTCCACCACACATCGTTTCATAGTGTTCTGAATTCTGTACAAAGTAATTTCTAATTGAACGAAATTGTCATATATCTGTAGTAAGGTACCACCTGAAGGGATTCACCCTGGAGTTCACACAAAAAAACGACTTTTGTTTTGGGTAAGCTTGATGCTTAATATATTTTTTGCAGGAATTCCTGATTACAGTTGTTTCCCCTGAAGCTCTTCCTGTAACATAGCAAGTCACTAAAGACAAAGTTAAGCCCAATGGCAATTGTCTCTGTGTTAGAGTGGGAGGCTTGAAGGACTGTAAAGAAGAAGAGCATGGCTTGGAATAATAAAGATTACCAGTAAGTAGTCTAGGAATTACTTAATTTCACTATTTCTTGTACAAGTCTTAACATTTGAGAAAGTTGCAAGATGCTCAAGCACACTGAGGAATTTTAAAGTGGGACATTAGCCCACATACAAAAACAAAGTGAAACAATAATCTCCATAATTCACTGAAAGTGGAAGGGTTACCCATTAAGCAGATGTAAAAAAAAAAGACACAAATAGGAGCAGCAGCAGCAAAACCCACTACAAACAGCACAACGAAAGGAAGTAAAAGTGATCGGAAGCCCACAGTAAGTAACAAAATTGTCAGGTGAAGACCAAGTAATTGGCTTGCAAATCTCCGAAGTGGAACTTCACTTACATTCAGCCCATATGGCGGCAATCCACCTTGTGCATGAGGAAGCTAAAGGGCCGATAGGCCAGGGAAATGGCTAGTTTGATAGACCCAATAATGGCAGAAACAGAATTCCTACTGCCTACATACTTAATCCAAATGCAAGAAATAAAGAATAAGACTTCTGCACCTATTCATTTCCAGACAGGGAAATCCAAACTTCCTCTTCCACAGCCAGTAAATATAAATTCAACACTGATAAATCAGAACCATCAGACAGAAGGGTGGGAAGCATTCATTCCTGGACAAAATTAAAATTTGATAGAATCTTAGGTTTAAAGTATGGAATACATAGGATTAAACCCTCAGGAAAATATCTCAGATAAGGAGCTGTCTATAAGAGGGTTCCCACCTCACCCAAATGCCTTGCAGAGCTGCTAGCTATTAGAAAGGGCAACTAGGGCTCAACAACTTCTAAATCACTGATTCTAATGGCTCAAAAGGTGCTAAATGAAGAGCTCATAGGACAGGTGGCAGAGGCTAAATGGGAGATACTAGGAGTATCATAGACAATTCAAAAAGTTGGAGTGGAGAAAGTGGGAATAAAGACAATTTACCACAACAACTCCACCCCAGGGTTCCATAAGCATCATAACAGCAGTCAAATGGGTATGTAAGGGGGACACTGCTAAAACCTGTTCAATGTATTTCTTTAAATAGCAATGGACCACTTATGGTTGCAAGACAAGTGGGAGAAGGAATAGGCTCATGCGAGTTGTAGAGATATTACCAATGTGCAGAATAAAGTATAAACGGACCAGACTGTCTGGATTGTAGGAGCTTGCCACCTCACCAGAAATTCCCAATTTCATCAGCAAAAGACAGAGTAAGGCGCTAGTCCAGAGCCACAGATAAGCTCCAGAGTAGAGGAAAGCATACCCTGCATGGCCACAAGGGTGCAATCAGTACCATGTAGATCTTCTCTGGTTGGATTTTCACAATAAACCTTAGGAGATGAGCAAAATGAGGGAAGGGATATAATAAACGCCTCAGACAACAGAACATCACAAACATCCCCAAGTGTCCACTGACCTGCCCCTGAAGCAAAAAGCAGGGAGCTGTGAGTTTGGGACACAAACAGGTCAAGCCATGGAGAACCTCAATGATACACAAGACGAATTTGTTAGAGAGTGGATGAATCTATATCCATGATAATAGCGTGTACACGTTCTGCATTACCCTTTGGAAGGATATTTTCCCTGCATCCTTCTGAATAGAAAGTGCCTCAGGAGTACCTAGATGAAAATTTGAAGAAAGGCTGATTGTGCCTTCCAGATCACCAGCCGGACCTTACTCTTCTTTAAATCTAAGAAAAAGGCACTTCTGAGATTCACCTGTGTAGGGATTATAGAAGCTTGAAATAAATAACTGTGAAATAATGATACCCTTTGCCTATGATTGCTGATATTCTAGAAGTAATGCACGAAGAAATAAAATGTCAGAAAAATAGATCACAGAGGAGGCTATCATTTGCTATGCATCAAGGCAGGTGATAAACGAAAATCTGTCCTCTGAACCCCGCTAGAACACTTAGAGTGTCATACCTTTTGGGCTTTGTAACACTCCAGCAATTTTTCAGTAATTTATGGATGCCATATTTTCAGACTTACTCGCCCATACTATGCTCACCGACGTTGATGATATCTTGATTTTAGCCGAAGACTTGGAAGTACATGAAAATCATGTAAAAGACATTTTGCTAAAACTTCAACAATATAAATCACTGGCTAAACATTAAAATGTGACTGTCATGAGACCTCAATTGACCTCAATATGTTCTATACTCTAATGGGTTAGTAATGGACAACTGAAATCTAAAGGCTATTTTGGAATGGCTTGTACCTTCAACTGCCAAGGAAACTCAGTGCTTATCAAGCCTGACAAATTATTGTGCATTCATCTGTCATTTTTTCTCATTAGTCACTCTGATTATTAACCTTCTGAAAAAGGAAAATATTTTTCTAGACTAAAAAAATAATTCACAAAGGCATCTGTTCTGCTACCACGTGATACAAATCCCTTCCTGAACCTCATTCCTACTGGGACACTAGGACAAGCACCATTTTCTGTAAAAGGTAACAGATCTGCTGGTGAACAGTCTGGTTCTGGGGCCCTGACTAGGCCTTTGGTCCTTAAAGACTAAACTGGACCAATGACTCAGCTTTATCTATGTATCCTAAAGAACAAAAGACAATTCTAAGCTAAAACAATTTTGGACCACTGTCAACAGTCTTTGGGATCTGAACCCTTCAAAACACTGATGAAGGCTGATAGTCTACGCCTCCTCTCCCCCACCCAGTGTCAGAGACTACGATGTGGTTCCAGACTTGCCACCCTCAGATAGGCAGGAGGATTTATTTGCCGAAAAGAGAAATGCCTTTCAACGGTTGATATGAACCTCGAACCTGATCCTTAAATCCAGGCTTAGGCCCCCATAATAAGTTTGGCAGGCGGCAGAGGCCGCCCGCCAAACTCTTTAAGCCGGAAGACCGCCACTACGGTTTTCCATCCACTGGCCCTATTACGAGTTTCCCGCTGGGCCAGCAGGGCGAAACAGTGTTACCGCCTACTGGCCCAGCAGGAAACAGGCCACATCATTGACGCCAGCTCGTAATCGAGCTGGAGGCAATGTTGCGGAGCGTCGGGTACGACAGCACCTGTCACGCTTTTCACTGCCTGTAACAGGGCTGTCAATGGGGGCCCCTGCACTGGCCAAGTTCATGGGCAGTGCAGCGCTGCCCTGGCAGATGAAGACCGCCAGCACTGTCAGGCTGTCGACCGGCGGTAACCTGGCGATGCCAACGGTCGTACCATGGCGGCTCTGTCACGGTCATAATGTGGAGGCCGGACTGCTGCTTTGGCAGCGGTCTGACTGCCACCTCAAGTCTGGCAGTCCCAGGACCGCCAGACTCGTAATAAGGGCCTGAATCTAGGAGCTAGATGTAGACTAAGGAATTTGTGCTTCTAAAAGCTGTTTCCAGGTTGTCATTGGAGTTTTTACAAGAAAGTGTCCAAAACCTGGAAGCTGACAACTTATTTGCTTCTGCTCACTATTGATGAATCATGTCCTTCATACTGGGAAGCAAAGGAAACTCATGAATCACTGTAGGTATGTACCTGACAAACACATCGGGCCAGATGTACAACCATTTCATTTTGAGAGTCTCTAATTGCGAATCACAATTAGAGACTCACAAAATTAAATGTACAAATTAGCGATTCCCAATGGGGTCACAAATGATCTATTTCATTAATATTCATGAGGTAGGTCGCAATTTGCAACTTCACTGGGAAAGGCTGCATTCACAGGGATGGTGGCCTGCTGGGATCAGCATACCACCATGCCTGTGACTGCTTTTGCGTAAAGCACTTTTTTAAAATGCAGCCCATTTTTCTCAAAGGAAAATGGGATGCATTTCAAAAAGGGAAATTAAAAGTTTTCTTTTCATTTTTTCAAAGCAGGAAGTGGTCCTTGGACCACTGCCTTCTCTGAATAAATATTTTTGCATGCATTCACAAAGGGGAAGGGGTCCAGTTTGCGAATGGGTTAATACCTATTTGAAATTTGGGTTAGCTGCGATTGTTTTGCAACCGCATTCACGGTCACAAAACAATGATACATACCAATACGACTCGCAATTAAGAAGGGACGTCCCTTCCTAATTATAAGTCAAAATCCCTATTTTGCGAGTTGGCAACTGCGTACCAAATCCCAGAATAGGGATGGTACGTCGTACTTGGCCTTTTTGTGGACACAAACTGTGATTTCTGCCTTTTGCGGACGCAAAAAGGCATTGTACATCAGGCCCATCATTCCCAGCTGTGACATTAGATGATGCAATAAGCTAAGGAGCGTACTGAAAGTCCAAATTAGGTTATACCAAATTAGGTTATACATGGGAAAACATCTTTACAAAAACCTGTTTTATGTCCCCTAGTTATCATTCTCCTACATCAGACTCAGCAACCTCCTTATCCGCTAGGGGAGCTACCATCCGTTCTGGCTGCTTTTAAAAGATGAGTAATGGCCATTCTGCTGTCTAGAACACCATTTGCAATGACCTCATTGAAGACCTTTAACTGTCTCTCTGTCTAAGGGGACAAAGACAGGTGCCAGAGTGAGGTCAAGCCACCGGGGACAGACTCCGGGGCGGATGGCTGTACAGGAGAAGGAGAGCAAATAATTACACAAGAGAGGGTTAGTCGGTCTAGAAATTAACTCTTGTAGTCTAACAGGTCAGTTATCTGGTGTCAATATATCTTAAGATGGTAGGGGATCTGCACCCAAGTAAATTGGTGCGTCCTTGGTATCTCATGGATATATTAGTAGGTTTCCCACCCACAGGTACCACCAGTGGCATGCTTCATCATCGGATCCGACGCCCAGGACATCTTGTTTGGGGTCAAGGGCAACAAGTTTTTATGTTTACTTTGTCCTTGGGACAAGTAGGCCCAACCCCCTGCAGCACAAACCCTTTGGCTGCCTGATTACAGAGAGTGGAACTCTCTGCAGTTGAGGTAATGTGTTTCCTAAAGATAATGCTGTTCGAACTTGTATTTATGGTTCATTATTTGAAAGCCTTCATTATTAGGGTGAGTGCTGTAAATAAATGTTTTAAGGTCACACTTCACTACTGACGTTGGTTCCAGTACCAAAAAAAAAAAAAACATGTATACACATGTTTGAAAAGTTTAGGCTATAAGGCTAAGTATAATGCTCCCAGAGTGCTCTCTGATTATATGCAAATGAAGTGTCATTTAGTAAATGTGTTGATGCATGCTAGTATTTCCCAAAAATATTTCTAATGGAAAATCAGTGTAACAATTTTCAACACGATTATGGGAAGCATCAAAATAAACAAACACTGACAAAGCCAACTGATCTGACATATTTTTATAAGTCTTTTAGTTTCATCAATGCGTGTCTTGTTTTGACATGGCTTTTGTAACACTTTATTGTTGTGGGAGCTACCAGGCCCTCAACATTGTAACAAACACGGGCAAACCACCCCAAAAAAGTTTTTTGAACTCTCTAAAAGCACACCAGTGGCATAACAAAGGCCCCGCAGCTGCCCTCCAGGGGGCCCCTTCAGCACAGCACCTGCCCTGAGTGAGTCTGGAGAGGGGGCTCCTCCATGTTCTTTACAAAGGGGCACCCTCCAGTTTAGTTACATCACTGATTGCCACTGTAGTTCCTGACACTGAACAAAACTACTTTGTGTGGCAATATGCTCCTTGTGGAAGAGCAGAATGCGATCACTCACAGTAAAGCCGGCCGAAAGAGAGAGAAATAGAAGTTTAATAAAAACAAAATGTCTTTGTTAACACCAGACCTAATTAGGGACCAAGACCCACATGTAGGTAGCTTTTTGCATGTCGCAAACAGCGACTTTCGCTGTTTGCGACATGCAAAAAGCACACTGCGATGCACAAACCCAGTTTTGTGATTCGGTAACCTGGTTACCGAATCGCAAAACAGGTTTGCGACTCGCAATTAGTAAGGGGTGTTCCCTTCCTAATTGTGACTCGCAGTGCAATGTAGGATTGTTTTGTGACCGCGAACGCGGGCGCAAACCAATCGCAGTTTGCACCCATTTCAAATGGGTGCTAACACTTTCGCAAAAGGGAAGGGATCCCCATGGGACCCCTTACCCATTGTGAATGTCACTGTAAACATTTTTTCAGAGCAGGCAGTGGTCCTGTGGACCACTGCCTGCTCTGAAAAAATGAAACGAAAATGTTTCATTTTTCATTTTTGTTATGCATCTCGTTTTCCTTTAAGGAAACGGGCTGCATTACAAAAAAAAAACTGATTTATTGAAAAGCAGTCACAGACATGGTGGTCCGAAGTCTCCAGCAGACCACCATCCCTGTGAGGGCCACCATTCGCGAGGGGGTTTCAAATTGCGACCCACCTCATGATTATTCATGAGGTAGGCATTTGCGAAGCCCTTGCGAATCACAGATGGTGTCAGGGACACCATCCTACAAATCTGAACCTACCTACATGTGGCCCCAAATTCTTAAAGAAAGTCACAAAAGTGCACCCATTGTATATGTCTTACCCTATAAAATATTTGTGAACTGTATTTTAGCATGGGTAAATACAATGTGTAGATTTGCTCATGTAAAAATCTACTGAGCATTTGCAAGTTCATTTTCCCTCCAGCCACTTTCTTCCCAACCCTGGAAGAAGTTCTAATTCTGCCATTGTCAGGAGTAAATGTCCAATCTTTCTTATTATGGGAAAATATTAGAGAGAAGCTGGTAAAAATCTTTAAAACATGCAGGTTAGTAGGTTTGCAGACTCAAAGGCATTCCAGCCTTAGAACTATTGCTTACTGCTTCCTCCAGCCCCAGTATGCAGATCTGCAGAAAGGTGGCAAAATAAGGAAATTGCTACAGTAGGGATTGAAACTGCAAGTATTCAAGCCCTACTATGGTAGTAGCCCTGGCATAATCAGAGAGGTTATTATCAGAGCACTTACATAATGAGATTGCTGCCATAATTTGTCGCCACACTACATGGCACCAAAGGGACAAGTAGATCTTTTTACAGGACAAGTAGATTTGAGAAACAACCTGTCCACTGGACAAGTAGATATTTTAATAAATTCCACACCCCTGGATCCTCACCCACTGCAGCTAGAGTGAGTGGATAGGCTCAATGTATTTTGTAAGTGGAGCTCTTTGTCTAAGGGATAACAAGTGCAGGTTAAAATCGACTTCAGGATCCTGAATCCTGTTTACTAGAAGGCCGTTTGGTGACAATAAAAACAGTGAGATGTTTTGTTGGTATAATGACCCCTAACATCAATGGGTCGACATGTTTCAGCCGGTATCTAGTGCCACCAAGGCTCAATAGGCTTTCTTCAGGACCAGAGATGTATGCAACATACCCACGATATATAGTTAGTAACTATAAACTTTGAGTAGTAGTTTATACAAACATCATGAAGCATGCAAACATACAGACCAAAGTGGACCTTTTCCTGTAATGGTCTCTGAAACAAGAAAGCACAATTGTATTTATGTTAGGGGGTAATTCTGACAGCATGTTATTGTATTGCCTCATGCTCAGGCATACCTTGGTTGGCGTGTGAGAAAGGGCATGCAGGGGGAGGTGAGCAAGCTCATAAGAAGCGCACTCTTGCCATTTAGTGTGTTTGCATTGTGAACTGGACCTCCACTCAGGAGTGTCGAATTCATATAGCCTGACTCACAGGACATGTTGTTTGGGTTCAAGGACAACAATTTTTCATGTTTAATTTTTCCTTGGGACAAGTAGGCCCAACCCCATGCAGCACAAACCCTTTGGCTGTCAGTTTACAGTACCACATTACGAAGCAGGGAAAGGCATTGCCTGCACCAAAAGTAATATTTGTGTCCATATGTTAATGCTGTTCGAACTTGTGTCAATGGTTCATTACTGCAAAGCTTTTATTATTAGGATGAGCACTTCAAGGAAATATTGCAAGCTTGGACTGCGCTGCTGACAGTGGTTCCAGTTTAAAAATGTGTACAGACTTTTGCAAAGTTTAACAATATGAGGCTACAGATAATGCTCCCACAAGGCTCTCTGATTAGATGCAAATATTTGCAGAAGCTTGAAAGCAAGATTGATAGATCTTTGCTTTCCAAATAAATGTTCACAAAAATGCAACTAGGAAAAAGAAAAGATTTGCTCAACCACTATGAAATTTAAGGTACCATTTCTTTAAAGCATCATCTAGTAAAATGTGTTGATGCATGCTAGTATTCTCAAAAAATATTCATAATGGAAAATCAGTTTCAACAAAATTATGTGAAAGATGAAAGTAAAGAATCGTTGGCAAAGTTAATAGGTCTGACATTGGTGGTCAGCCTTTTTTGCTTTTTTTCAATGTGTAAAATGTTTTGACATGTTTTTGTAAAACTTTATTGTTGTGGGAGCTGCCAAGCCCCCCCATGATTATAACAAATATTGGCAAAAGGCAATTATATTTTTGGGTATCAAAAAGCACACATTGCCACGGTAGTACCTGGCACTGAACAAAACTTATTTGTGTGCTGATATGCTCCTTGTGGAAGAACAGAATGCTGTCACTCACAGTGAAGTCAGTCTATAGACAGAGAGAGAGAGAGAGACAGAGAGAATTTTGATAAAAACAAAAGTCTTGGCTAGCTCTAGATCTAATTAGGGACCCAAGGGCCAGATGTATCATTTTACGAAATTGCGATTACCTAATTGCGATTCCCTGCAAAACGCAATCAAGTAATCGCTATTCTAATGTATGAAACACAAGGAGTTTCATATTGCGTTGCTTAATGAGTCCCAAAGTGGCCTATCTCATTAATATTCATGAGGTTGGCTGCAATTTACGACCCTTTAGGAAATGTTAAAATCACAGGGATGGTGGCCTGCTGGGCTCAGCAGACCACCGTGTCTGTGATTGCTCTTAAATAAAGCAATCTTTTTTTTTTTAAATGCAGTTAAAAAAAAGTACAATGAAAAGTTTTCTTTTCATTTTTTAAGAGTAGGCAGAGGTCCGTGGGACCACCGCCTGCTCTTAAAAAATGTTTTTGCATTCACAAAGGGGGAGTGGGGACCCCTTCCCGTTTGCGAATGGGTTACCGCCTACTTGAAGTAGGTGGTAAAATGCGATTGTTTTCCAAACGCATGTCAGTCACAAAACATTCTTGCATACCTCTACAATTCAGAATTAGGAAGGGACGCCCTTGGCACGCCCCTTCCTAATACCGAATCGGTATGTAGTCGCAACCCCAATTTGGGATTTGGTAACAAGTTACTGAATCTCAAATTGGTATTCATACATACCAAAACGCATTTTTGCGATCAAGCTGTTTAAGACCACAAAAATGCATGCTACATCTGACCCCAAATCTTTTAATAAAGTCACTAAGGTACACCCATGGTATATGCCCTTGCATTAGTGCAGCTTTCTTGAATTCACAATAATTTACAAAAGTAGGCCAAGAAATCATAGTCCTAAAATATTTGTGAACTGTATTTTAATACAAGCAAATATGCATCTGTAGATTTGCTCATATGAAAATCTGTTGATCGTTTATTAATAATAATAGTATTATTAAAGCCATTTATAGAGAGCATGGCTACTTCTCACTAAGTGTCCTAGCACTAGGAGGCTGAATACGACAAAGAGTGGAACACAGACAAGAGTGCTTAGCTGGATCCAAAAAGCTAGGTTTTCACTTTTTTCTGAAAATCGATTCAGAGGGGGCTAGCCAAAGTTCCTGAGATAGTAGATTGCAGATTTGTGAGGTCAAGTGACTAAAAGCAGATCCACCAATTCTGGCTTTTTAAACCTAAGAACAAAGGCCTTTTTCAGCCTTCTACCTAAGATATTTTGCTGGTGTATAGGGAGTAAGCATGGATTGTAAATAGACAGGGCCTTGCCAGCAATCAGAGAGCCTCAAAAGTGATTCTCTGTTTCACCGGCAGTCAATGCAATTTCTTTAAGGTGTTGCGAAAAGAAGCTCGCCTTGGGAGCGCCAACAGGGTCCAGGCAACTGCATTCTGCACACTTTGAAGCCTATTAAGTCACGATTGAGTGATGCCCAGATAAAGAACATTACAGACGTCCAGCCTGGATATAACCAGAGCCTGGAAGACTGTTTTCTGGGCAGACTAAGGAAGGAGGCTAAGAATTTCTTTCAGGGATCTGAACATCCCCAAACCCTTTCCTACAATGGCGCTCATCTGGGCATCAAAGGAAACCTTCTTATCAAACCAGATGTTCAGGTTCCTAACCTTTGGCTTAGGGGATAGTAATAAGCCCAAGTTATCGGACCACAATGCGTTTGACGATATATTAAGATGCTTGCCCAGTACCAGAGTTTATAAGTTCACTTTCCCTCCAACCACTTTCTTCTCAACAACGGAAGAAGTTTTACTTCTGCCCTTGCCAGGCGTAAATGTCCAACCTTTCCCAGTATGGGAAAAGATTAGAGAAGAGCCAGTATGTAAATCTGTGAAAAAGTGGTAAAATGGGGGAATTGCTAGAATTCAAACTTTACTATAGTATGAGTTCTGGCATTATCAGAGAGGCTATTATCAGAACTCTTATATAATGACATTCTGCCATAATTTATCACAGCACTACGTGACACCAAAATGGCAGTGGAGTTTTTTACAGGACAAGTAGATTTATGAAGCAACGTGTCCCATGGACAAGAAGATATTTTATTAAATTCCACACTCCTGTCCACTACACTGCAATCAGATGATGAGGCACTGTGCCTAGATTCTTGGAATGTATCTGTCCCTCTGTAGCATTATACTACACACAAGAAGACGAGGATGAGAAAAAGACTGATCATCAATCATCCTCCCAGTTCCACACCTAAAAACTGATGATGAGACACAATTTCTATCTTCTATGACAACCCCATTGGTTTGTATGCTATGTCCTCACACACTTTCATGGCATGCTTCATAGTGGAGCATGCTTCTACACACCCTGTTCCGTCATGTACAAGGATACTGCTTAATTGTTATTTTAGGCTCTTAATTAGAAATAGGGATCTTTTTAATACTGCTTAAATCTGCCTCAGGAAGAGCCCAATCAATTGATTGTATTTAAGGGTCCCCTGGACAGTTTTAAATATATATATATATATATATATATATATATATACGTGTGTACCCGGGGTAATACAGTTAACTAGGCATGCGGGGGCGCATGGCTCCCACTGGGCACCAAGGATCGCCACTTCCCTGAGGCAATATAAATAAATATAAGAAGGAGGACAGCCTGTACTCCCTCCTTGAGCCATACATAACCCAGGGGACCGGACCGCCACCCCACAGAGCCAGCTCCTGCTACCTCCCGAAGTATCCACCCCAGGGAGGTAGCTGTTTGCTTTTGTTTGGCGGGAGCTGACATCTCCTTCCAAGCAAAAGCAAACAATCCGCTTTCAGCAAGCGGAAGCTTTAAAGGCACTCCAGCTTGCTGAAGGCAGAGTTTTCATGCTCCCGCACGCCAGGGGCTGCTATTTGTAGCAGATCCCTGCATGCGGGAGCAATGCTGGCACCCAAAAGGGTCGGAAGGAGGTGGGACAGTGGCGGCCTTGAGGCTACCCTTGTAGTCCACATAAGTTTACATTGGGTGCCCTGGGCACCAAGTAACGTGATCAGGACACGGGAGATGGGGGGGCCCAGGTGCCGAAATCAGCCTAAGGAGGGACATTCAAAAAAAAAAAAAATGGCTCCAGGGTGGTGGTTGTCTACAGGGCCTGGGTCCTTGTAGCCCCCCTTAACATTTTTCACAATAGCCCAGGGGAGGTGGTGGTTCCTGGGGCCCATGGGGGACCGGGCAGCCCCCCCCCCCATAGTTTTTAAAATGTCATCCTGGGGAGGTGGTGGTCCCTGGGCACAGATCTGTACAGCCTCCCCATACATTTTTTTAATTTGTTCTGGGGAGGTGGTGGGCCGTGGGCCCTGGGGGGGTCTGCATACCTCCGGCATAGTTTCTAAAGAGTAGCCCTGGGGAGGTGGTAGTCCTCGGGGCACGGAAGGGGGTCCATGCACCCCTCATATATTTTTTTTATGTTGTGCCGGGGAGGTGGTGGTCCCTGGAAATCGGGGGGGAGGTCCACCTGCCCCCCCCCTAAGATTTTTTGTTCTGTAGCTCCAGGGAGGTGGTGGTCCCCGGGCCTGGGGGGGTGTCTGGGATGGAAAAGATAGAGAGAGAGATAGAGAGAGATATATATATTGGGGGAGCCTCAAGGCCCCCTGCAGTCCTAGCCAGCTCCCCACATCCTGTCGGATCCGGCACTGCTCCCACAAGCTGGGAGATGCTTTAAAAAAATCAAACTAGTATATATCCCCTACACAGAGGGCAGATGAAGCGTCTGCTCTTTGGAGACCGTTTATACAGATCCTATCTGCTGAATTCAACCACCTTACTTGCCCTGAATATTTGAAGATCCTGCGGCTGCTGCCCGACGCCTGAACCTTAGACAGACGGACAGGGTCCCGATGGGGGGATGGGGTTCTGGGGCCTGATTGATAATAGGGTAGTGGGCTTGGCGGGTGAGAGGGAGAGACATTGCGAATGATCAGTGGGGGAGCCATGCTGTTTACATGTTGCTTTTATGTTCTCGTTATCTTGATTCTTTGTTATGCCAACAATTTGTTCACTTTCCCCAATTGAGGCATGGTTGATCGTCTGCAATGTAATGGTTTTATATTCTCGGTCTGAAATGAGTCAACTGATGCTGCACTACGACTAATACCCAAACAAAGCTCCTCATGGACCCTTCCTATGGATCTGGAAAGAAGAACCTTTATTGTTTTCTTGTTGCCGGCCATAACGGTTGCAGGCACATAGCTATATATCTTATTCATATACCAATAAACAGATGTGATCCATAAAATAGTTCACAAATACTTTCTAGGAGTACGATTTCCTGGTCTACTTCTGTAAGTTCTTGTGAATTCATGAAAGCCACCAATTTAAAGACATATACCAATGGGTGCACTTTTGTGACTTTCTTTAAGAATTTGGGCCCTAATTAGGTCTGGCATTAACAAAGACATTTTGTTTTTATTAAACTTCTATTTCCCTCTCTATTTATCAGCTGGCTTTACTGTGAGTGATTGTATTCTGCTCTTCCACAAGGAGCCTATTGGCACACAAAGTAGTTTTGTTCCATGCCAGGAACTACTGTAGCAACCAGTGGTGTAACAAAACAGGAGGGGGCCCGCTGCAAAGAACATGGAGAGGGCCCCCTCTCCAGAATCACTCATGGCAGGTGCTGTGCTGAAGGAGCCCCCTGGAGGGAGCTGCGGAGCCTTTGTTATGCCCTTGGCGGCAATGTGTGCTTTTTTTTTTTTAGGCCTTGTTGCAAAAGCCATGTCAAAACATGACACGCATTGACAAAATCAAAAGACTCGCAAAAAAAAGTCGGGTCAATTGTTTTTGCCAGTGCTTGTTCATTTTCATGCTTCTCATTATCTTGTTGAAAATGTTAACAGTGACTTTCCATCAGGAATACTAACATGCATCAACACATTTTACTAAATGATGCATCAAAGAAATAGCATCCAAAATTTCATAGTAGTGAAACATTGTTTTTCCTACTTTTTTCTGAAACGTTTATTTTGAAAGCAAAGAATCATCACTCTTGCTTACAAGATTCTGCAAACATTTGCATCTAATCAGAGAGCTTGCTGTGGGCATTATACTTAGCCTCATATTGTTAAACTTTTCAAACACGTGTGTACACCTTTTTTCTTTTTTACTGGAAACACTGTCAGTAGTGCAATGTGACCTTAAACTGTTTATTTACAGTGCTCACCTTAATAATGAAGGCTTTTCATTCATGAACCATAAATGCAAGTTCAAACAGCATTAACTTATGGACACACATATTACCTCAACTGCAGACAGTTCCCTTCTCTGTAAACTGGCAGCCAAAGGATTTGTGCTGCATGGGGTTGGGCTTACTTGTCCCAAGGACTAAATAAACAGGAAAACTTGTTGCCCTTGACCTCGAACAAGAACAATGGAATTCCACATCCCTGATTACCCATGTGTTTTTTCACCAAATACAAAAGCTATTCTGCCCATAGGTTAACATGGGGTGAAGTGTTACAATTACTCCTAGCTGCATCAGTGGATTGCAGTGGAGCAGCCTCATAATGTTTACTATCAATTGATTTGGCCTGACAAACCCCCTTCTATGGTAAACGTGATTTTGTCAATCACCATGGAGAAATGCCACTTCTAGAAAGTGTACATTTCTCTGCCCTAAAATGCTTTGTGTGCATTTTAATTCAGCTCGAGTTCACACTAGGGGATGGAGGAGAATGAGTCCACACTAGAGGATGGAGGAGCACATGTGTGCATTCCCCAGTGACAGCTATAAAACTTGGCCCTGCATCGTGGGGATACGATACAGATAAGCAATTTGTTCGTAGTGAATGGATTCACAAGATGCGGGACTACACGTAGCCCGCTTTTGTCGAGCAAGCTGCATTTCTCTTGTGCAACACCTGACTGCATTTTCATTGCATGCAGTGTCCGGTTAACTGGCTGTGACCCTCGTAGGTGCGGGCGTACCTACAACAGTGTCACATTTTACCTTGTGTGGCATCACTGAACTTGTGTCTCTGTGTGTGACTAGATTTGTCTGGTGCAACTCAAAAGATCACCCACCAGACGTTGTGCTCATTCCAGTGAGATACAGGATTGGAACTCTTCGCATGTGTCCACATTTGTCTGGTGCAGCTCAAGTCATCACACACCAGACGTTTGTACCTCATGCCAGGGAGGTACAGGATTGCGAGTCTTCGTGTGTGCCTGGAATTATCTGGTGCGACTCAAGTCATCGTGCACCAGATGCTGTGCCTCATTCCAGGGAGGTATGAGATTGGAACTCTTCAAGTGTGTCCGGAAGTGTCTGGTGCAACTCAGGTCTCCATGCAACATAAATTGTGCCTCATTCCAGGGAGGTACGGCATCAGTAACTTTTCGTGTGCAATCGGAATTGTCTGGTGCGACCCAATTCATTGCACACCCGACGTTGTGACTAGGAAGGAACAGAAGTTAATAACTCCTTGGGGGCGATCGGAATCGTCTGGTGTGACTCAAGTCATCATGCACCAGAATTTTTGCCTCCTTCCAGGGAGGTATGTATTTCGTAACTCTTCATGCACAACAGGTACTGTCTCAGACAACTCAAGTCATTGCACCCCACATGTCATGCCCCCTACCAGGGAGTTGCAAAGCTGGCAACTATTTGTGTATTGGAGTGCCTGACTTTGCTGGGTGCCACAGTGAACAGCGTGCCCCAAAGCACTCCCCCATGCTTTGCAGACCGGGACCCTAGCCAAGTGAACTTCCTGAGAGGTGACCAAACCTCCATTTGTCAGATGTTGCTTGATCAGCCATCTCTTTCTCCTCCCACCCACCTTTGCCCCGGGATCCTGAATAAGTGTAATTCCGGTCTATCCCATCGCCACATGTTGGGGTTGACATGCCATGGGCATCGGGGATACAATTTCTTCCATCTGGGTTCAAATACTTGGGGTCTACATCATGGAACATGCACCACACTCCTATGAAGGCAACTTAGTGCCACAGGTGGAGGGCTTGTGTGCGACATTACATTTTGGACCACCCGTCCTCTGACACCCTGTTGGAATGTTCCTCCATGTTCAAGATTGCCTCTTTACTGCACCTTCTCTATCAACTGCAAAATCATCCCTTCCTGATAGACAAGGCCTTCTTTACCAAGGTGAACACACATATATACATGCTAGTCTGGGGAGTTTGGACTGAGGCCTTGAAGGCTACTGGGTGGGCGGATAAGTTGACATTGGCGACCCCCCCTATGATGGGGTACTCGTCTTCCGCAGGTTGCGGCTCTATGAGGAATTGGCATCTCGACAATTGGGGCTGTCCTCCATAATGGGGGGGTTCAAATCCTTTAAGGACCTGCAGGTGGACTATGAAATGCATCATATGCATCTCTTTTGCTATTTGCAACTTCAACACACCCTTATGCCTCTTATAAAGGCAGAAAAGGATATCCTGAAATTCTCCCCACTTGTAGGAGGCTGACCTGGCTTATAGTGGGTACCTGATGGTACTTACACCTTGTGCCAGGTCCAGTTATCCCTTATTAGTAGATTAGTAGTGTTCTAGCAGCTTAGGCTGATAGAGGTAGCTATAGCAGAGCAGCTTAGGCTGAACTAGGAGACATGCAAAGCTTCTACTATGCCACTTATATCATATAGCACTATATCATAGGAATCACAATACTCAGAGTTACTAAAAATAAAGGTACTTTATTTTAGTGACAATGTGTCAGAAATATCTGAGGATACACTCCCTTAGGAGGTAAGTAAAATACACAAAATATACACACAAACCAAAATCAGGTAAGTAAACAGTTAGAAAAGTAGTGCAAACACTGTAGAATACAATAGGATGCAATAGGCCTAGGGGCAACACAAACCATACACTCTAAAAGTGGAATGGTAACCACAAAGGGACCCCAGGCCTAGTGTAATGTGTAGAGGGTCGCTGGGAGTGTAAGAAAACACTAAGGGTGTCCAAGATACCCCACCCCAAGACCCTGAAAAGTAGGAGTAAAGTGACCCTACTTCCCCAGAAACACACTAAAGTCGTGCTAGGAGATTCTGCAAAGACAACAACTGACTGCAAAGCACTGAAGACGGATTCCTGGACCGGAGGACCTGTAAAGGAAGAGGACCAAGTCCAAGAGTCACGCAAGTGTCAAGGGGGGGCAGGAGCCCACTAAACCCCGGATGAAGGTGCAAAAGGGCTGCCTCTGGGTGGAAGAAGCTCAAGATTCTGCAACAATGGAAGATGCCAGGAACTTCTCCTTTGCACAGAAGATGTCCCACGGCATGCTGGAGGACGCAGAGTTGTTTCCACGCAGAAAGACCGCAACCAAGCCTTGCTAGCTGCAAAGGTCGCTGTTTAAGAAAATGGGTGCTGCCCGGGCCCAGGAAGGACCAGGAGGTCGCACTTGGAGGAGGAGACAGAGGGGGCGCTCAGCAGCACAGAGAGCCTACGCAGAAGCAGGCAGCACCCACAGAAGCACTTGAACAGGCGTTCAGAAATCTGAGCACAGCGGTCGTCTCAACACTACAAAGGAGGGTCCCACGAAGCCGGTGGTCAACTCAGCTAGTTGAGCAATGCAGGACGGAGTGCTGGGGACCTGGGCTATGCTGTGCACAAAGGATTCCTTTCAAAAGTGCACAGAAGCCCTAGCAGCTGCAGATCACGCAGTACACAGGATTACTGTCTGGCGTGGGGAGGCAAGGACTTACCTCCACCAAATTTGGACAGATGGACCACTGGACTGTCGGGGTCACTTGGATCCAGCTACTGTGTTCCAGGGACCACGCTCGTCAAGATGAGAGGGGACCCAGAGGACCGGTGATGCAGAAGTTATGTGCCTGCGTTAGCAGGGGGAAGATTCCGTCGACCCACTGGAGATTTCTTCTTGGCTTCCAGTGTAGGGTGAAGGCAGACAGCCCTCAGAGCATGCACAACCAGGAAACAGTCGAGAAAGCCGGCAGGATTAGGTGCTACAATGTTGCTGGTAGTCGTCTTGCTACTTTGTTGCGGTTTTGCAGGCGCCCTGGAGCAGTCAGCGGTCGATCTTTGGCAGAAGTTGAAGAGAGAGATGCAGAGGAACTCTGGTGAGCTCATGAATTTGTTATCTCAAGAGAAACCCACAGGAGAGACCCTAAATAGCCCTCAGAGGAGGATTGGCCACCTAACCAGGTAAGCACCTATTAGGAGGGGTCTCTGACGTCACCTGCTGGCACTGGCCATTCGGAGGCCTCCGCTGTGCCCTCACACCTCTGCATTCAAGATGGCAGAGGTCTGGGACACACTGGAGGAGCTCTGGGCACCACCCCTGGGGTGGTGATGGACAGGGGAGCGGTCACTCCCCTTTCCTTTGTCCAGTTTCGCGCTAGAGCAGGGGCTGGGGGATCCCTGAACCGGCGTAGACTGGCTTACGCAAGGAAGGCACTATCTGTGCCCTTCAAAGCATTTCCAGAGGCTGGGGGAGGCTACTCCTCCCCCTAGCCCTTAACACCTATTTCCAAAGGAAGAGGGTGTAACACCCTCTCTCAGAGGAAATCCTTTGTTCTGCCTTCCTGGGACTGGGCTGCCCAGACCCCAGGAGGGCATAAGCCTGTCTGTGGGTTGGTAGCAGCGGCAGCTGCTGTGAAAACCCCAGAGAGCTAGTTTGGCAGTACCCAGGGTCCATGCTGGAGCCCCGGGGATGCATGCGATTGGCACCCCAATACCAATTCTTGGCATGGGGGCACCATTCCATGATCTTAGACATGTTACATGGCCATATTCGGAGTTACCATTATGAAGCTACATATAGGTAGTGACCTATATGTAATGCTTGTGTGTAATGGTGTCCCCCCACTCACAAAGTCCGGGGAACTTGCCCTGAACAATGTGGGGGCACCTTGGCTAGTGCCAGGGTGCCCTCACAAGTGAGGGTTAGACATATAGGTGACTTATAAGTTACTTAAGTGTAGTGTAAAATGGCTGTGAAATAATGTGGACGTTATTTCACTCAGGCTGCAGTGGCAGTCCTGTGTAATATTGGTCTGAGCTCCCTATGGGTGGCAAAAGCAATGCTGCAGCCCATAGGGATCTCCTGAACCCCCACACCCTGGGTACCTAGGTACCATATACTAGGGAATTATAAGTGTGTTCCAGTGTGCCAATCAGAATTGGTAAAAATGGTCACTAGCATGCAGTGACAATTTTAAAAGCAGAGAGAGCATAGGCACTGAGGTTCTGGTTAGCAGAGGCTCAGTGACACAGTTAGGCACCACACAGGGAACACATTTAGGCCACAAACTATGAGCAGTGTGGTCCTGGCTAGCAGGATCCCAGTGAGACAGGAGAAAACAAACTGACACACAAGTAAAAATGGGGGTAACATGCCAGGCAAGATGGTACTTTCCTACACCACTGGAGACCAAACTTCTCCTTACGAACACTAAGGAGCACAAACTGTCTGAGATCTACAAAATGCTGCTATGGAACCTACCGGATCCCATGGTGGTGGTGCAAAGGGCATGGGCAGGGGAGCTAGGTCAGCTTGATGATGGCAATTGGAGGGATGCGTTGGAAGCCCCCAGAGAGGCAGTAATAGTCTCTCAGTTTAGACACATACAAATGAAATTGCTCCACCACGTTTACCACACTAGAACTTGGCTGAATCGCATGGGCCTGATCCCTGATGGGAACTGTTTGAGATGTGAGGACCCACAGGGATGCCTGTCCCACAACTTTTGGAATTCTCTTGCACTTCCTCACTTTTGGGGCAGAGTTCTAGGGTTGTTGGAGGGGGTGCTGGGCTGGAAGATCCTGCGGGATTCCAGGCCTGTGCTCCTCCATGTCACAGATGATTTGGGTGGCATGAGATACCATACATCTGGAACCTTGTGTGGACAGGCCAAAGTCCCATAGAGGTGACACACACCAACACAATAGGGATGCACTCAAAGCACAGGTAGGAGGGGAGGCTCCAGCCCTAGTTTGACTTTAATTGCTTCTCCGTCTCATTACTCGCTTTTTGCCCTACCACTGCCTTGTAATACTGCTCAAGATGCTGTGTATTGTACATATATTCAGTGCAACATGCTGGTTTTTACCGTGGCTCGAAAATCAATAAATTAAAAAAGGAAAAGGATCAGGTCATCTGTTTAATCACAGTGAGCTATGAACCGGCATTAAGGAGCTACATGCAGACTGCAAGTCATGGGCTAAGATCCTTATTGTTTTTTTCCTCAATCTGTTGTTATTCTAATTTTGCACATAAGGGTTCCTTTGAGCAATAATAAGATCTTGGTAGTAGAAACAACCCAAATCACTGTGTTATGTTTTAAATCCTAACAGTTTCTACTGACTATGCACTACTGAGATATCATCTATACAAGGATGGACAGTACATGAGTCCTACATTCCAAAACCCTGATTGTCTTAGGTAACATTTTCTGTACACTAATTTACACATTTGTATGATTTACTATCTCACTCGGTGTGCTGTAAACCACTCTAACACCCTACAATGGGATGATTAGTACTATATAACAATTAAATAAAAAACAAATTAGTAAGTGCCACACTGAACCATCACTTAACCCTATTCACAAGCAACCTGGACTAAGGGAACACTCTCTATGCCGGGATTAAAGAAAAAATCACCAGAAGGCTGCAGACCATTCAGAACTCTGCAGCCAGAATATCTCGACTGCACATGCTGCACTCACATTACACCACACCTGAAGGAGCTCCACTGGCTCCCCATCCACAAACAAGCCAAATTCAAACTCCTTACCTACATTTTCAAGGCACTGCATAACATTCGTCCAGCATCCCTCAACAATCGCATCTGCGTTCACACACCTTTCGGACAACTCTGCGTGTCTGGATTCCTACTTGCACATATCCCACTCGTATGAAAAAATTGATCTGGTGGTCGAGACTTTTACTACAAAGCTCGTAAGAGCCTCTTCGTCACTTCCTGAATATCACAAGAAGTTGAAGACCTGGCTTTTTGAGATGCTCAGAGCCAGGATACTCTCCAGGCTGATGGTGCGCTCTACAAATTTGCATAACATAACGTTTAAATGGTTACTTGTCTAATTACCTCTGAACACAGATACATAGAATTCTTACTGCGCATATACTTTGATTAGTCAAAACCTGCCTCCAAATCATAGTTTCTCTTAAGTTCTTGTGAAGGGATAGCTAACCGTAGCCGTCTGTTTCACTTCATTACATTGGTATCTAGGTGATACGCTTCAGATAGCTAATACTTCAACAAATTAAGGGCCAGTGGTCCTTTAAATCATGCTTTTCTTTTGAGCCAAGCTGGAAGAGAAGAAAAACCCCTACGCCGCCTGCATGTTACTACTTTCACCAGGAAGCAGACAGCGTGGGGGCATAGCTGATTTGTGTGCCGCATAGTGCAAAAAGCTCAGATATACCGCCTTGAACCGGGACCCCTTCGTTTCCTGTACTGGTTAACAGTTCTGCCCAACATCAACTGTGAATTGCTTCTCGTAGTGATGCCATTTCAAGCTACTAAGCAGGAAAGTTCCGTCTTTGTGCGTTGTAAGCAGACTGTCTAGAACTCTATTTCCCGGCATGACACGAAGAGTGTCAGTGATGACGTTAAGCGGAAGTGGCAGAGCCGGGCTTCCACTTTTGCGCGTGAGCGTAGAAAGTCAGTGTCAGAATTCTATATTGAGACAAGATGGCAGGGCTACCCTGCATGCTCCTCAAGGTAAGGCGCGGTACAGCACAAGAGCACAGTCGTAGCATTGCAAGGGTAGAGTTGTGGGCCGCTGCTTGCGCTGATGAAGGCCCTGTAGACGGAAGTGGGCGGCGAGGAGTGGGATGGGGGTGGTATTTTTGAATTCTATACATCCCATCCCAATGCAATATGGCGGAGAAACTCGGTTCAGAAATGAGGGGAGGAAGTGGTCATAGAGGTGCGCTGAAGCCAGGATGAGCTACTGCGCTATAAGGTGTCCGTAGTGCGGGATTTGTTAGGTGGAGGGTGAGACTTGCTTACTCTTGGGCCAACGGGGTTCTACATAGGACAGCGAACGTGAAGTAGTGTAAATGGACGAAAGCTTGAGGCTGGGGTGTGCGACTCTTGTTTAAAATGTTGTTCAAGCTGTACTAGTTATGGAAGGACCACGCACAGTGCATCAAAGGCACCGCTGCTTGGCATTCTTATGCCATTTTAACGGTGATATTTCCTTTCTATGGGATGGTCTTTAGGTTATCCAGATGATCCATTACCTTAATGGCAGAAAGGTACTCGATAAAACATCTTGTATCCAAAGCCCACTATTTACCTTAGGACTTTTCTTTCGGACGATGAAATGCAGTCTATTTTCATGTGTCGGCGAACTCCACTTCAGCATGCATTCTAGCTGGTTCCAGGATAAGACCCACCCATAACCTCTACCAGAGCTTCCAAGGAGCGTACCAACATAACTACTAACCACCACACACCTACAAGTGTGACAGTTCAGACTAATATAGTCATGTATTAGTCATTTTGAATATATATTGAATTAATGAACAGATGTTGTTGTGCTGATCTGTAAATTAGGCAAACCGCTCCGCCATGTGGCATACTGTCATAAGTACTGTGTTGGCGTTTAAGTCCCGAGCACCAGAAGCACCATCTCAAATTAAGCACAGCGGCCTTAACACAAACATTATGTTGGTCTGTGCTGCAAAAAGCCAATGGTATAAGGCATGTAGTTTAAAACTGAAGTGTTGCACTATAACCTATCTGAGCTGATGAAAGAAGATGATAGGATTATAGACTGATGAAGAAAGATTCAGGAATATCTGGTATTATTTTGCAGTGGACTCTCCTTACCACCAACATATAAATCAGGCCCTGAATCTCTGAAATGTGCACATAGGTCAGAATTGGGATTTGTGGACCCTGCAGTGGGAGACTGAGCGTTTGTATTATACTCAGCCCTTCCAGGCGAAGGTAGGGCTCTGCATGGGTGAACATTTTGTTTTTATGTGGAAAGACCTGTTAGCTAAAGTAGATCTCCAATGACAATGCTGTTGGCTTAAGACTCTTTGTAAAGGAATGTAAGTACCTCTAGGTCGGTGCTGCAATTAAAGGCCTACAAAGCACACACCTTCCCATAGGCTTTTCAAACTGCCCTGCTCTCTTACTACAGGTCTGAATGAAACAGCATTGGTTGAAAGCTTTCCAGTGATTGTCTCTGCTACTTTCCAAATAAATCTATGAAGAAATGTGGCAACAAGTTCGCCAGAGATCAAATATTACCAACAGGTGGTTCCTGTGTGTAGAGCTAAATGTATGTGAAATTAGTGATGCATGCTTTACCACAATTAGCAGTTGTATGTATTGTATGTTGTTAAATGTGACCTGTCTTGAAAGCAAACACAGATTATCCATCCCTAACAGCAACCTACAATTTTAAGCTAGAAAGGAAAGAATACAGTTGACAAGGAATGGCTTCCGGTGTGTAGAGCCAAATAAATGTGAAGTTTAATCCATGCAGGTCTCACGAAAAATATATTTGACGAGGACCTGCAAAAGCGCTGGGAGGCGGCTTGGTATATATTTGACATGCACATGTATGTACGTGTGATAGACTGGAATGCAGAGTTCGGTATTCGTAACCATAGAAGCAGTTTATGTTCCCACAGGTGATAATAGGAAAGTACCAGGACATAAGAGTACGCAGCTTTTACAACTCTTCCGTAGATTTGAAAAGCACACCTTGTTCATCCAACACGTTTTGTTTAGCTCATTCAGTTCCCTTCATAAATTCTTTGTCATATTTATCCAGGTATCACATTAGCCCATCGGAGCTACACCTTGGTGCTCATGTTTTAGTAGTGGCACCAGGGATCAATTCCTGAAAATCGTGCCACAGTCAAAGGAAAATGAGCAAAGAAGCAAGGACCAACACTCTCCACTTAATTGAACCACAAAAAATAATTCTTACTAAAGTATAGGAACTCTATAAGCTATAGCATACGTATACAAGTACTATTATTTTCAGGACAAAAAGCCCTCACCGACCCATTGGTTAGCATGCTTCATCATTGGACCCCTCCTGGCACCTGTCTAAATGATCCAGGCACAATCTACTACCCACCTGTAGGGAAGCTTGTGAGTTTTTTTTTATGAAGTTGGATAGTAGGAAGGGTGCTATCTGATGAGCAAACTGACCTACCAAAAGAAAAAATGAGACTAATCTGTCTAGACTATCAAGGGTTCTAACCTGGGGACTCTGCTTAAATTCTTTGTGGAATCTGTGTCCTACTTGAGTCACCTCCCTGGGTATCATGCTTCGTCAGTCTGCTTCACTTGCCAGAGAACACACTGGTGGTAAGTTTACTCTCTGTATTTACAGGGAGTAATTATTGAGCTAGTGGAGCATGGGATCCAATATATGGATTTTAAACATCTGACACTTTCCCAAAATGTGCCCTTTATTTTGGGAGGGCATAAGAGATGATTAAAATATAATTTGTGATGCCGAGGGGTGCGAACTACCCCTGCATCCACTCAGTGAATCTGGATCATCCCTTAATAGGCCACTGACTGGGGTCCCTGGCTTTCATCATAGTACCTGTAACATGAATGTCTGCTGGGATTTGTTTGCCTTTTTCAGTGTATTGTTGGGGGTCTGTAATCTAAATCTAGAAGGCACCAATGGATACGCTCATTCAGGGTAATATTACTGTCACTTTAATCAAAGGGTCTCCCCTGCTGCCATACCTACAGACCTGATCAAGCTCTACAAAATGTGAACAATTCCAAGCTTTTATTCATAATTGGGTACTATGAGTCTGTGCTGGTTGATTGTGATTAGGCTCTTGTTCATGTCTGTAGCCTCCTTGGTCTCATGAAACATTAAGCTGTAATGGGGGTAACCCTGTATTCCTCAGAACATGGGTGTCATTTAGTATGCAAACACAGTTAGTTTTGTGGGAGCCAAGAAAATGATGTTTAGACAGTTGCTTAGTAACTGCATACATACAGTATAAATATCTTTTGAGTGTGGAACATAAAATGAGAAAACATATGGTATGTTTACCATTGTTTTGTATAGTCAAGCAATTTTAGATTAGAATCACAAAATACTCATGTAGGCTGCTTCATAAGTGCAAAGTGAAGGTGCTCATGCAGTGCATCAGGTGAAAAAATGTTACTGAGTATGTACAAATAAAGACATACATTTGACTTCACAGGGTAAATACAACAAACTAATAAAATCAGACTGCCTGAGGTAATCTGGTTTGTAAGTCTCAGCTTTACAGGGTAGATGGTTATATCGTCTCTGTTGTCCACCGGCTTTCTATTCAGTACACTCAATCTAAATCAATAGACGACGTTTCCTGCAAATGCATTGCACGGTTTTGGTGCAGGGCTGCGGCAGCATGATTTAGCTTTGCACCAAACAGTTTTCTTTTTTCTTTCTTTTTTCAACAACAAAATCCCAAAACAGGATTTTCTTTTTGAAAATAAAAGTGAAATGCTCTCTTTGCCATGGGAGCATTAGTAGCATTTCACTTTTCCTTATCACCAGGGTTTGCTTGGCGGTAACGGACAGTTAACAACATGTATAACCATCTTGATTGGGTGGGCGGATATCTAGCCATTTCTCTGACAATCCTTACTTCGATAGTCCGTCTGAGAAGTTTGGCTATGGTGGTGACAGGGTAGTGACTGCTTTAGCCAAACTTGTGGCACACCCAAATCTAAATCGGACAGGAGGACCATTATGTTGGCGGTAAGGGTACTCCATTGCAACAGAGTATCTTTATTGCCAACATATAAATCGGGCCCTGAATCCCTGAAATTTGTACATAGGTCAAAATTGGGAGTTGTGGCCTCTGTGCGGTGGGAGCCCTTCCAGGTGAGGGTAGGTCCCAGAAGGGGTGAACATTTTGTTTTTATTTGGAAAGATTTGTTAGGCAAAGTTGATCCCCAGTGACAGTGCAGTTGGTTTAAGAATCTTTGGATAGGAATGTAAGTACCTCTAGGTCGATGCTGCAATTAAAGGCCTGCAAAGCACACACTTTCCCATAGGCTTTTAAAAATGTCCTGCACTCTAACTACAGGCCTTAAATGAAACAACATTGTTTGAAGGCTCTCCAGTGATCCCCAGCTACTTTCTAAATAAATCTTTGGAATGTGAAATTAGTGATGCATGCTTTACCACAATAAACAGTTGTACATTTTGTATATTGTTTAAATGTGACCAGTCTTGAAAGCAAAAATAGATGATCCATCCCTAACAACAAACCACTAGGCATCCGGGATTTATTATTATTATATTTTTTTTTAATGGATGGGGAGCGACCCCTTAGGCAAGGGTCATCCACCTGGGGGGTGGGGAATTTATTTCAGGCCATTTCTGCCCACCTTGGGGGCAGATCGACCTATTTTTCTTAAGCCAATCTGCCCCACTATACACTTGTTTTTTTTTGCCTCAATTTCACCCAAGGAGAGTGACCCCCGTAGGCCAGGGTTGCTCCCCTGGGGGTCCAATTTATTTTAGGCCATTTCTGCCCCACGTGGGGGCAGATTGCCCTTTTTTTTTAAGCAAATGTGCCCACAATGGGGGCAGAAACCACTAGACACCTGTTTGGTTTTTTTTGCGCCAATTTCACACAATTAGAGCGACCCCCCCACTTGGGCCATGGTCGCTCCCCTGGGGGTCTAATTTATTTTAGGCCATTTCTACTCCCGTGGGGGCAGATCAGCCTATTTTTGTAAGGCTCTCTGCAAACCCCCCCCCCCCCACCCAAGGGGGCAGAAACCCCACCAGACACCAAGGAAGAATTTGTTTTTCAAAAAAAGAGGGTGGGGGATGGGGACAAAGTTGTTCTGCCCACCGGTGGACAGAGATGGGACAATTATCCACGATCCACTCCTGGGTAGGGAGGGGGCAGAAAGCTTACTAGATGCCAGGGAATTAATAAAAAAAATAGAGCGGTTGGCTACCAACCAGTATGGGCATGGTTATGCCCTCACCCTAACTGAAGAGGGTAACAGTCTTTCAGCTCTCCCCTGCACACAAAAACAAGTTATCACACGGCAAGCAATAGGACATTTGATTCTTTTGGGTTTTGGTTTTACATTTGGGTCATGAGAGCTTGGCTAACTCCCAAAATCGTCCCACTTGGAATGGCGAGGGCTGCACTTTTTGGATTTTGGGACGCTGCCATGTAGAAAAATCCACAAGACCTAGACACATCTGAAAACTAAACATCTGGGTGGGTCCAGGGTGGTGTGCTTCACATACAACCTGCACCATTTTCTTACCCACAATGCCCTGCAAACCTCCAATTTTGCTGGAAATCACAAATTTTTCCCACATTTTTGTGATGGAACCTTCCGGAATCTGGAGGAATCCACAAAAATCCTACCACCCAGCATTGTTGCATCAATGGCAATAAAAATTCTGCCCCACTTGTCAGCCTAAAAATATTTTTTTGCAAACTGCCCTTTTAGATCCGCTTTGGTTCCCCACTCAATTTCAACATGTTCTTGGCTCTTACCTGTCACAGGCCCTTGGCCCACGTAAACAGTGAGGTATCTTTATCAGGAGACAGAGGGGGAACGTTAGGTGGTCGGAAATTTGTCCCGGTGCAGTGATCTCACACAGAAATGTGGGTTTTTTTGTTTTGATTTTGTGTTTTTTTTTTCTGTGCTAAATTTGAGGTTTGCTGAGGATTCTGGGTAAGAAAACACTGGGGGATCCATGCAGGTCACACCTCCCTGGCTCCCTCAGGTGTCTAGTTTTCAGAAATGTTTGGGTTTGGTAGGTTCCCCTATATAGCTGCTGAGCCCAGGACCAAAAACGCAGGCCCCCCCGCCCCCCACAAAACTGGTAGTCTTGTATTTGATAATTTTGATGTGTCCAGATTTTTGGGGCATTTCCTTTCGCTGGCACTAGGCCTACCTATACAAGTGAGGTACCATTTTTATTGGGAGGCTTGGGAACGCTGGGTGGTAGGAAATTTGTGGCTCCTCTCAGATTCCAGAACTTACTGTCACCGAAATGTGAAGAACCATTTTTTCTTGTTAGCCAAATTGTGAGGTTTGCAAAGGATTCTGGGTAACAGAACTTGGTGAGAGTCCCACAAATCACCCCATCTTGGATTCCCCTAGGTGTCTAGTTTTAAAAAAAATGCACAGGTTTATTAGGTTTCCTTAAGTGCCGGCTGAGCTAGAGGCCAAAATCCACAGCTAGGCACTTTGCAAAAAACAGCTCTGTTTTCTTTGGGAAAATGTGATGTGTCCATGTTGTGTTTCCTGCCCGGGCATTAGGCCTACCCACACAAGTAAGGTACCATTTTTATTGGGAGAATTGGGGAGAACACAGAATATGGAAATAAGTGTTACTGCCCTTGTCTTTCTCTTCATTTTTCCTTCCAAATGTAAGACAGTGTGTAAAAAAGACATCTATTTGAGAAATCCCTTGTAATTTACATGCTAGTATGGGCACCCCTGAATTCAGAGATGTGCAAATAACCACTGCTTCTCAAGATGATCTTGTGCCCATCTTGAAAATACAAAGGTTTCCTTGATACCTAATTTTCACTCTATATTTTAGCAAATGAATTGCTGTATACCCGGTATACAATGAAAACCCATTGCAAGGTGCAGCTCATTAATTGGCTCTGGGTACTTTGGGTTCTTGATGAACCTACAATCCCTATATATCCCCGCAACCAGAAGTGCCCAGCAGACGTAAAGGTGTATTGCTTTAAAATATCTGACATCACAGATAAAAAAAGTTCCAGAGAAAAATGTCTGTTTTTTCACCTCAATTTCAATATTTTTTAATTTCAGTTTTTATTTTCTGTAGGAAAACCTTGTAGGATCTACACAAATGACCCCTTGCCGAATTCAGAATTTTGTCTACCTTTCAGAATTTTTTTGTTTTCCGGGATCCAGCGTTGGTTTCACACCCAATTCTGTCACTAACTGTAAGGAGGCTCAAAGCATAAAATACAGTAAAAATGGGGTATATCCCACTAAAATGCCACAATTATGTTGAAAAATGTGTTTTTCTGATTCAAGTCTGCCTGTTTCTGAAAGCTGCGAAGATGGTGATTTTAGCACCGCAAACGCTTTGTTGATGCCATTTTCAGTGAAAAAACCACAAGCCGCCTTCTGCAGCCCTTAAAAAAAATCGCTGTATTTTGGCTAATTTCTTGTCTACTTCAGGGGAACTCTCAAACACAGGGCAACTCTAGAAACCCTAGGTTGTTGGGGGGGAAAAAGGGCACAAATTTGGCCTGGGCAGCTTATGTGGGAAAAAGTTATGAGGGCCTAATCGTGAGCTGCCAAAAAAGGCCTGGCACCTGAGGGGGAAAGGCCTGGTAGCAAAGGGGTTAAAAAAAGCAAGTTTTTTTAAACGCAGCCCGTTTTTCTCAAAGAAAAATGGGATGCTTTTAAAAAGAAAAAAATTAAACTATGACGTTTTTTGTTTGTTTGTTTAAGAGCACTCAGTGGTCAATGGGATTACTTCCTGTGATTAAAAAATGTTTTCCAACCATTGTCAAAAGGGAAGGAGTCCCTTGGGGATCTATTCCCATTTGCAAATGGCTTACCACATACACAAAGTTGGTGGGTTTGCGAGCGCATTTCAGTCGGAAAACATTCGTGCATATCATTGTGAGCCGGTTTTAGGAAGGGATACCCTTCACATGCCCCTTCTGAATACCGAATTTCAAAATCCAAATTGTGATTCGATAAGAAGTTACCAAATCACAATTTGGGCTTTGTACGTCAGTGAAAACATTTTTGTGGTTGTAAACAGCCCTATTCTGGGAATCAGCTGTTTGCAAATGCAGAAATGCCTTGTACATCTAAGCCTTAATGCACAGTCTTTATTCAGTTCGGCTAAAACACTTTGTCAGTACTTCACACTGGTATGCAAGATGCAAACCATAGATTTAAACATGTAAGAAAATTATGCATGACGAAGAAGGAATCATTTTGAAGTCAGAGAACTGCAAAATCATAAGTAACGCTCCAGTAAAAATAGTTTTATAGCATGGCATGTTTCAAGTTTCCATCCCATGCATTAACCGGCCATCTAGGCGTGGCATCTAGTTTGATTTATAAGAAAAGATTGAGCACACTGTTCTTGACAAATGATTTTCATTCACAATATTAGAGCGATTTGCACACAAGTGAATGATCCTCCAAATTAGGTGAACATCACCAATCCTCAAGCGCATATCTGCAACAAACAGTTGGTATAGCAATTTTTGTGGGTTTACTTTTTTTTTTTGGGCTAGTGCTTTTTATGCTTTTACTGGGAGCTTTACAAGCAGTAGTATGTGTTTCTTCTAAATATTTGATAACTTTCTTAAAAACTTTTTTTTCCTTACTATGATTGGCTTACGATTAAAAATGCACTTTATTGCCATTCGAGTACAGTTCTTGAAATGCTCTGCAAAATTTTTATATTAACAAGATACAACTGCTGCAGCGCCACGGAATCCTAGCTATTATTTACACTGAATAGTTGATTCTGTGCTTGAGGACGATGGATCGAAGCGACATATGTTTGAGGGGATATTATTAATGAGGAATGTGAATATCAACAATAATCAACACCTTTAACAACATTAAACTTTAGTCAATAACCACACCAGTTTATTAAGAAGGGTTATAAAGTTTATTTTCCTAGATTAACAATGCTAATGTCACGAAAATAACTCTCAAGCACAAGTGTTAAGCATATAGGATTAATAATGGCTGATTAAAACGTCTTGTGTATCTCAATTTGATTAATACAACCAAACAAATTATTTCCAAGAGAATCACATTCATCAGCAATACCAGAACAGGCAACAATGGTAAAGTATACATTAGTACAACACTTAAAAGATGTCAATATAAGTCATCAGCATTTCAAGATAAGTCCTTCACTAACCACAAATAAGCATCAACATGTTGGGCTTCATGTGAAAAGAATTTAGTAATACAAATTTAGAAAAACTCTTAACTCTGGTTAATAAAAGAATATTAATATGCAGCATTCAAATCATAAGTTGCATCTGGTACCTGAAAAGCAAAAGAGACACATATAACATTACAACAGCATACTTTACCCAGAGCATTAGTAGTAGCAACAAGGAGTCTACTTCAGCCAGGGGAAACCATCAGTTATGTCTTCAGAAGATTCGGGCCTGTTAACAGCTAAACCCACACTGCTACAGGAACAGAATTCAGCCTCCTGCTCTAAATCTCATCTGGCTCTCGTCATTGATCTCCTGCCCCAAGGAATCCTACCTAGGTTGTTATACTAAACTCTAAAAAGCTTATGATTGGTCAGCCTATGGGGTGGTTACGGTCTAGCCAATCAACGACTAAATTGATAACCTAAAATACAACAATTCATTCTACATTGACTGACTAAAACATTTTCTTCAGCTCTATCTCTTCCTTTTCCGACTCATCTGTGGCTCCATTGTTTCATCGCCTCCCAAACCCTTCTCAGGAAGAAACTTTTACAATTTCAATCTTCACTTCCATCCTCGAGGAAAAAACAAATATTAGTAACATTCTCAAACAATAGAACATTCAACTTATGCAATGCTCAGTTAAAACATGACTTGTAAGACATAATGCAGAAACCCACTAGGGGTAGCTGTGGACACATCTGCTCAAACTCCAAATGCATTTTTTATGTAAGCATTGAATCATGGAAATTAACACAGCATTTAGTTAGAATTTTACTCAGTAAGGAACAGAAAAATTAACTGTGGCGACCATTTTCAAAAGCCACCTGTTTTACACGTTAATTCATCATATGTTTAGTTCATTAAAATCATTAATAATCATATTTGAAAATTCACACTCGCACACAACTTTACAGGGATAGTTACTTGGTACACTAGTGCAACCAATTTTTAAAACATTAAAATAACTTTATCAAACTCTGATGTCATTACTCTGACAAATTACTGTTGCAGTTTATTTTCATTACCACTTTTTCATATTCGGCATGTTGATGTCCCAAAACCTCAATCATACTCCTACAAAGTCTCAAACAGATAGACAGTGGTAATCTTATTAAAGGGAAACATATTTCTGCTTGCATGCAGCAGCCTCGTAACAATGCATCCCCTAAAATAAATTGCATGAGTGAAGTTGATGGTGCCTGCCCAGCCAGATAAGTCTCGCAGTCATAACCATTGCCAACCATGTCTCCCCAACCCCAGGCACCTGGCAGCAACTGACCAAGTCAATTGTAGCAGCAGCAAGCATGAAGTGTGGAGGGTGGAAGAGAAGTTATGTGTGTGAGGGGAGGGAAAGAGTGTGCTGGGGAGGGGGGTGAGTGTGTGGGGAAGGTTGTGTGTAGCTGCCTTCATTCAGCAATACCAGCAGGTAAATGACTGGTATTCTAATGTCTTGTAGTGTACAGCAGACCAAGGCAAATTAGTTTTAAGCACCAGGTAACTTGGTTCGAGTAGTCGAATGTTCTGTTCTGCCATTGCGAAGAGGCTCACAGAGCCCGATCAGGTTACAATAGAGAAGGTGGGGGGTCTTCACTGTCCCTCTGAGGGGCCATCATCTTACGTGGCCCCAAGTGTGCTTGCAGTTTTCCCAGAGGCTAAAATATTTGCTTCATAGCCATGAAAAGATTAGCCCACCAGTGATTTTTTTTTTCTAAAATGGAAAAGCACAAAGTAAAACACGTGCACACGAACAATGCTTGTTTCACACAAAACTCAAGTGCACTTTCTGCAAACGCAAAGTGACGTCAGTGCAAGCTGTTTGGAGCCTAGAGCACTATTTCTAATCATTAAAAACATGTTCACATTGGTGAGATGAGGTTGTAGTCTAATCCTGCTGTGTCACCCATGTATCCATCCATGCCCCCTGTCAACTGCCCATTCATCCATCTACGCTCACACCCACGCTTCCAGTGCCCCACACGTCCATGCAATACCAAGCACATTTAAAAAAAATAAATAAAAAAAAAATAATCACCCACCAATTACCAAGCACTTCAGCAAAAATGTTACACTGGTTTCGGCAGTGCTGGTTACTGAGCATGTGATGAAAGTGTTGTCAGTTGTGAAGCATGAGCTTTCACTCTGACAAGTGTCACTTTCCTGGGGCTATTGACTGTTTGTTGGATGCAGCACTCGTAGCCAAGCTACTCGCAATCCACAGCTGATCCCGCTTACCACAAACAACAAAAACTATTTGTTTATTTTTGTGAGTGGGTGCAGCAACTCTTAGAGCAGGAGGTGTTTGTAGAAAATTGAGATTTTCCTAGCCTTGGTGTCTGAAAGGCTAGATTTTATTAAAGACACGGAGGCGAGTATTATGCAGTCTTTTCTTGCTTTAATTTCTAATAGCAGCCAAGTAAAAAACTACAACACCCAGTGAAAATAAACCACAACAATGACATCATAGATAAACAGCCAATAGGATATCGAACACCAGTATTAATATCTTAACTGCGAGCAACAAGTCCTCTTTTCTTGATGCGAAAACTAAAGAGAAGTAACAAATAAGACGGCATAAAAAATAGAAACCAATGTCACAATGTCCATGCAACAATCTCGAAGGTAGCGAAAGCGGAGCGCAGTCTGGGAAGATTGGACGCTGAAGGCCGAATCCAGAGTTGGTAGAAGTCGTCCGTGTGGATCATGACGACCCAACGCTGGAAGAGGGAGTTGGCACTGAAACAAAGATACAGGGCGGGTTAAAACAGCGGTGGGATAATACTCGCCTCCGTGTCTTTAATAAAATCTAGCCTTTCAGACACCAAGGCTAGGAAAATCTCAATTTTATTACAAGACCGGAGGCTCATATTATGCATGTTCAAAGCATAGCAATGACTGAATCTGAAACATGAGAAATCGGCTTACAATAAAAAGTTCTAAACATACTTTCATTAGACAAATCTGCAGACTTGAGAATATCCTGTAAAGAGGATCCTGCCCAAAAGGCACGAGAGGCCATAGCCCCTCTAGCCGAATGGGCACCGAAAGATCCTATATCAATGCCAGCCAGGGACATGATCCATTTAACCCAACGAGCTAGAGTAGGGGAAGAAACAGGGTTATGGGGTTTCTGAAAGGAAATAAGTAGTTGGGAGGCAGAGGATGATCTCAAATCTGCAGTACGAGTCACATAACTTTTCAAACAATTTCCAACACATAGTTTGGGTTGAGAGGGGAAAAAAAAATGGATAGTTAACACAAGCTAAATTAGTTTTAGTATGTTTCCTGATTTGAAAAGAAACACCAAGGGGGGAGAAGAAAAAGGAAGTAACATCTAATGCCTTAACATCTGAGACACGCTTGATAGAGACTAGACACAAAAGCATAGTCAACTTGGCCGAAAGCTGTTTGAGAGAGAGTAGATCTTTATCTGGCCAAGTGGTGAGAAATCTCAATACTAGATTAACGTCCCACATGACATTATATTTAGGAGATGGAGGAAAAACGTATCTTACACCCTTTAATAATTGACAGATGAGAGGATGTTCACCAATTGGCCTGCCATCGACTCTTTGATGTTCGGCAGAGATGGCAGATCTATAAATATTAATAGTGCGATATGCTTTTCCTTGGGAGGCTAGGGAAGCCAGGAAATTTACTACCAAAACTACATTAGCTGAAAAGGGATCTGAATTCCTGTCCAAACACCAGCTGCTCCAAAGGGCCCATGCAGACTTATAGGCTCTGGAGGTACCAGGGGCCCTGGCTTGCTGGATGAGTTTAACAGCATCCTCCGAAATTCCTGGGGTTCTCCAGGACGACCCGAAATCCTCCAGGCTATGAGGAACAAAGAACCGCTGAGAACCAAGTGATGTTGTTGGCCCCGGGGATCCAAGAGGAGGTTGGGAAAGTGAGGAAGCCAGACGGGGCGATCGATTGCCAATTCCAATAAAGTTGGATACCAAGGTTGGGACTGCCAGAAGGGAGTTACAAGTACCAGAGAGGATGATTGTCTGCGTGCTTGAGCAAGGACTCGAGGAATGAACAGGAAGGGAGGAAAGGCGTAAAGAAGGAATGAAGGCCAAGTCTGAAGGAAAGCATCCGTGGCTAGGGCTTGTGTATCTGGCCTCCAACTGAAATAGGAAGGAAGGTGGGAATTGAGGCGAGAAGCGAAAAGATCTATGGACATTTCGCCAAAGATGGAAGTAAGATGCTTGAATATTGAAGAGTGCAATTGCCAATCGCTGGAATCGAGAAGATGTCTGGAATACCAGTCTGCTACGGTATTCAGCCTGCCCGGCAGAAACACTGCCTTGACCGAGATCCGACGAGGAATACAATACTCCCAAAGATGTTTCGCCAGAGTGGATAGAATCTTGGACTTGGTACCGCCTAGATGGTTGATATACCTTACCGCGGACAAATTGTGCATCCTTAGAAGGATGGTGCAACTTACTCTGTTTTTTGCAAAAGTGCGGATGGCAAAGGAACCTGCAAGCATCTCTAAACTGTTTATGTGCAAGAAGGACTCCTTCAGAGACCATGCGCCTCCAGTCGAGAACTGACCACATCTTGCGCCCCAACCGGTCCGACTTGCATCGGATTCTAATACAAGATCTGGGGCGGCAGAGAAGATAGTTCTGCCATTCCAGGCGTCTAGATGCGTCAACCACCACAGAAGCCCTTCCTTGGATTCGGTATCCAGGACCAAGGGATCCGAATAAGCGAGGCCCTTGTGCAGATGGCGGATCTTGAGCCGCTGAAGGGCGTGATAATGTAAAGGACCCGGGAAGATGGCTTGGATAGAGGAAACCAGAAGTCCTACCAGACGTGCCAAAGTTCTGAGGGAGATGTGAGGAAGGGATAGGGATTGACGAATCTCTTTTTTGATCAAGGATACCTTGTGTTGAGGGAGTTGAAGTACTGACCGAGTAGTGTCTATTAGGAATCCGAGAAATTCCAATTTTTGAGTCGGAATTAAGACCGACTTTTGAAAATTGATAAGGAAGCCCAAGCTGAGAAGAAGGTTCTGACAAAGCTGAAGATGGTCTAGAAGAAGACGTTTGTTTTGTGCCATCAAAAGAAAGTCGTCTAGATAAAGGATTAGACGAACCCCGTGAGAGCGGAGAAAGGCCGCAACGGGTTTGAGAATTTTGGTGAAACACCAAGGAGCGGAAGAAAGCCCGAAAGGAAGAACTCTGAATTGATAAAACGAATCTTGCCACTGGAATTGAAGGAATTTCCTGTGTGAGTGATGAATCGGCACTGTGAGGTAAGCATCCTGCAGGTCTAATCTGACCAGCCAATCGTGTTGAAGCAGAATGTCCCTGAGATGGAGAATAGTTTCCATCTTGAAGTGTCGGTAAATGATAAAATTGTTCAAAGCCTTTAGGTTTAACACCAAACGAAATTTCTGATTTTTCTTTTGGACGAGGAATATGCTGCTGAGGAAACCGGAAGGGTCGAATAAGACGGGTTCGATCGCCTGCTTGGAGAGGAGAGACTGGATTTCGACACACAGAAGCTGGGATTGATCCTGGGGAAAAAACTAGGGGAAGAGGTAAGCGGGATTGAATTGGGGTTTGATAAAACTCTAACAGGTACCCTTGAATGGATTGAATTACCCAGGGATCTGAAGTGAGAGAAAGCCATGAATTTAGAAACAGCGCTAATCTGCCTCCTACTGGAGGAAGGCCAGAATTGGAAAGACTTACCGGAGTTTTGATCTCCCCTGTTGGCGTAGCCCCTGTGACGGTAGCCTCTTGATCGACGGGGATAGAATCTTGGTTTGTATCCCGTGTAGGTCTCAAGCTGGGATTGCTGATTGTAGGAGTCTCTGTTGGCGTATTGGCCTCTGATGGAGCGGCCGGCAAAGCGACTCCTGCCTTTGCCGGCCCTGGCAAAAATCCGAGATGAAAAGATCTTTTTCATAGAAAGTTGGGCCTTGTCCAGGGAGGCAAAGGTAGATACATATTTCCCAAGTTCTTTGATAAAAGAATCCCCAAAAAGTTGGCAATTAGCCGACGGACCATCATCTTTGGAGGCTAAAGAAGCCAGCTTAGGATCAATTTTCAATAGGAGACTTTTCCTCCTTTCAATAGATAGTTGAGTATTGGCGTTGCCCAACATGCAAATAGCGCGTTGCGCCCAGTTCGAAAGAACTTCAGGGTCTATAGGACTGTTATCCATTTTGGCTTCCTCCGCCAAATCAAAAATTCTGGTGAGAGGGCCCACCAAATCCAGGAGCTTGTCCTGACAACCTGACCAAGCTCTGTCGACACCCTTCTTGGGATCTTTGCCGAATTTGGTAAAAAACATAAGCATATTGGGATCAATAATCGGGGTAGAAGTAATGTTGTCTGGTAAAGATGGACGAGGACATTCAGACTTAAGCTTATTGCGGGTAGCCTTGTCGAGGGGGTGGCGTAAAAAGAATGAAACATAGTCAGCCACATGATCAGACGGGTACCATTCCTTTGAATTTGGATTAACCATGAGGGAAGGGTCAAATAAAGGTTTGCCAGCATGGTCCACCAAAATATGAGACACCGGGTGAACGTCACCACCGTCATTAGGAGAAATTTTACGCCTTTTCTCCAAAGGCCCATAAGAAAAAGGATCCGAAGACCCGTCCATATCGTCAGTATGACTAGGAGAGTCATCATCGTCATCGTCAGTGTCTCTCAACTGCGTAATATGAACTGGAGAAAGGGAGGGACCCGATTTTAACACCTCTTGGGTGGAAGGACCAGCAGAAACGCCTTTTGAAGGCACCGGAAGGGTAGCCGCACGTTTCTTGCCTTTGTTAGAAGGCAGTTTAGAAGTGGACATTATTCTAGAAAAAGAGGCCTCTAAATTTTTGGTTATATCAGACATGGAGACAGCAACTGCTTGCTGAACTGAATCTTTGATAAAAGATTTTAAATTTTCTTGAAAAAACTTGGGAATCTTCTTCTTCAGCCATATTGCTGACAACAGGGAAAATTAAATAAATTTCTGATAAAATTAAATATATTAAAGGCTTAGAAAACAAATTATATATGTATTTGGTTAAATAGGGGTTAATTTTGAGGCAAAAGGAGAGGGAGTGGCTGGGGGGGGGCGGAGCGAAGATTAGGGGCGGTTCCTGAGAGGACAGTCTCTGGGAGGAAACGAGTGGAAGCCCGGGAGCTGCAGAGTTGAAAAAGCGGAGACCGGCTGAGGGGAAGAAAAACGAGCGAAAATACGCTCGAAATACCGCTGTTGAGTTGTTCTGGTGACGCGACGTCAGGTCTGTCAGAATGGTGTTAGGAATGAGAGGAATGCAAAGAATGTACAGACTGTGCGCGTCTCCAACGGCAGAAAGACCGTTGAAAGATGCGCTGCTTGAGCGCTGCTCAAAAGACTCGTCGTTTGTAAAAACAAAGCGCACGTACAAAGGCATACATACAATAAGCTCTAAATAGAAACATAATGCATTTATCACAAGATAATAAGCGGAGAAAAAATATGTGGACTTATCTTGACTGCGAGCAGCAAGATAAGAGGACTTGTTGCTCGCACTTAAGATATTAATACTGGTGTTCGATATCCTATTGGCTGTTTATCTATGATGTCATTGTTGTAGTTTATTTTCACTGGGTGTTGTAGTTTTTTACTTGGCTGCTATTAGAAATTAAAGCAAGAAAAGACTGCATAATATGAGCCTCCGGTCTTGTAATAAAATCTGATTCTAAACCTGTTCAAAATTGAGCTTAGTAGCTCTGTTGAATGTATCCATTGATGATTATCAGTAGCTAGTAGGGAGATACTTCAGAATGTCAAGTCAAATGTTTACACACTTAAATTGAGTTTTTCTGTTTGGGTTTTCTTGTCAGGCTGGCCAAAGTCAGCGTTTCCTTTCTACGGGACGTTTAGGAACATGATATGGGGTTAATGTTTTGCCACACGCTCCACATTAGTAAAAAAAGCAGCAGTGTCTTGCATCACATTAGACTAAACAGTAGCGGTGTCCTCATTTGATGATTGAGATTCCTGGAATTTTATAACGAATCCTAGGGATGTTTTGCTGTTTGGAACCTTATCATCCATTTTAATAAATAAAAATGTTCTTGGAAAAAAGAAAGAAACTGTGAAAAGAAAAGTGTCTTTAGGACTCATTACCTGTTTTTTTTCACGTGCCAGAGTGCAGTATATGTGTTAGGAGATTGAGAGGCTCCGAGCAAAGTGAGGGTTATGTTTTCCTCAGTTTGGAGGAACTACATATTATTGGATGAGTAATACAGAGAATTATAACAAACAATTTTATAGGCAGTGTGAAATACACTTCTTAAAAGCAGCCACTATGAAAAAACTAAGCTGGTTTGTGGATATAAAATTGCAAGAGGACATTTTTAGTGTTGGGCATCTTATCATAAGTTACTGTAATATGGTCACCAATTTCTATATTCAGTTAGAGGACATTGTGGTTTTTATGGTATTGATTTGAACAACACACTAGTGCTGGTAGGTTAATTCTGTAGGGTGCCTTGTTCTACATGCATTTTTTTTGTAGCTTCCCTTTTGAGGTTTGTATTCTTTTGCCTAAACATTTCGTGTCTGGGTGGCTTCATACCCCCCACCCCTAAAATATAGTGCAGATGGGTTAGAACGTGTAGACTGATCCACAGGAATAGACCCCTTTTTTCGAACTTTTAGCTCACAGCTTTTACTCCTTTTTGCCCTGGCCGTCTGTAGTGAAGAGGCCACGGAAATGTACAAGAGTAGGTCCAGTCTTTATATAAACCTGGAACTATGCAGTTCAAGTACAACACAGCCCTCTGCTTTAATTCATCTCGTCCAACATTCCAGTTCCCCCTTTTATATGTAGACTCCTACATTCTAAACATTACATCATATGACAATGAAATGAAACTTAAACACATTACCCCCTTTTTTGCCACACAAAAGAACTCGCCTTGGTAAAGGTCCTGTATCTATCACGTTTGCCCAGGAAGAAAGGGATGTGCAGTGTTGATGTGTCTCTACCAAAACGCCACTTTTTGTAGACAGACAAATTTTTATGATTCCACTACCATGATTCCCAACATCACAAAAGCCAATATCCAATTGCTGATAATCCTCTTTTTTTTTTCTCCCCATCCTCCTTTCCTCTCTCCTGTCCTATTAACCAGGGAATACCCCAAACAGTTATGCCTTTTCTCCATATGATATATGTTTATGGACAAGGGGATATGCCAACCAGGATCCGTAGTCTCGCTGTCACTGATGACTGACTGGCTAGGCGACTACCTCGTCTGGGTGGAGATAGGCAAACTGTACCAGGGATTATAACAGCATAACAGTGGTTGTTTGTTTAACTTTTCTCCAAGCCTGTGTGAAGTCTACAGAGCCCCACCTGCCTCTCCTCTCTCAGGAATCAACATTTGCGCATCTCCCAGTTTATTTTATTTTACTGCTTTTGGGTACCTGGTTAATTTGTGTGTGGATAAAGCCTGACCAACGTGGCTCTTACAGCTGAAGTATAGCCTCTCCATTTGTTGCATGTCTGCTTTGATCACCTTCTTCTATCAGATGCATCCTGTGGAATATCTGCCAGCATGTCTTTTGAGATGTCATGTGACACTGGTGAAGCTGTTTTTAGACTACTCAAGGCAGGTTCTCTGCAGCCGCTATGACAGTGCAGCTGCTACTAGCATTACCCTATTCATACCTGTAACCCCCACCTGTCTTGAAATTGTTACATGTAACGTTCCTACCTGTTTACTTTCTTCATCCCTAGTTGCTCAATGTTTCTATTCCACCACAGCCTTATTCACTGCATCCTTATTATTTGATAATGGGGGTGCCCACCAAATTATTTTCCTGTTTGTCTGCTCTTGGCAAACTGCCCATGTATAAGCGCAGCATCTTCTATGTGGCAGGCCGTTGTATCATCTTCCATCATCGCCAGTGAGAAGCTCCTTTCTCCATTTGTTTCTCTTTTGACTGTGCCTAGCTTACTGTAGAACTGCTGTTAATACAACCAGTATGTCTTGTGATGCTTGCATAGCTGTTATTAGGCTTCAGAGTGTGCACAGAGTCCTGGGTACCCCAGAGGTTTAACGGAGTCTAAAGTAAATAATACTAATGCTCTCTTTTGTGGTAGTGTGGTCAAGCAGTTAGGCTTATCAAAGGGTAGTGCAAAGCATGTATTGTACACACACAAACATACATTTTGTTACTTTATTTCTAGTACCACAAGATTCAGTTTACAGGTAAGTACATTTGCGAGTAATTAGCAAGCATATGTATCAACACCACTTTGTTTCAGTTTGGCAAGTTATGTTGTTTTCAAATAAATAACAATAATTTGTTTAAAAAGTTGTCACAGTGCAATTTTCAAACACAGTTCAAGGGGGGAAGAAAAGTTAGTACAGTTTTGAGGTAGGAGGGGTTCCACAACGGTATGCGTACAGCACCTCGAGACCTTAACAGGTGAGTAGTGTGCTATATAAGTGCGAAGTTTACTTTTACGTTTAGGTAAGTTCAAGACTTACAGTTCCAGTCTCCAGGCGGGGATTAGGATATCCACAGTTTGGGGTTCAAGTTGACCCTAATCACCCACCACCAGCAACACAGGGGGCAGGTGGGTGCAGCAGTCAAAGTTGTTGCAGGTTTTGAAATGGGTTCCTATTGGGGGTTTAGGAGAGTATCAGAGGTGGGGGCACAGGTCAGCACCAAACACACACAGCGGCTCGGAGCGGCCGGGTGCAAACTCAGCGTCGGGCTTCAGATGCTTTTCAATAGAAGGACCCCGGGGGGTTACAAAGATGCTTCAAGCTATGTCCAGGGGATCATTTCCGGAAAACCACAGGCTGGAAAAGGAGGAGGGCCGTCTGCTGAACGTGGCTGGACCAGTGGTTGGATTCTCCCAAGGCCAGGGGGCTGCAGGTGCAGGGAGTACCTTTAGGCATCTGCAATCTTTGTCCGGTTCTGTGGTGGTCAAGGGGGTCCTCCAACTTTAGGCTGCAGGCGTCGTCGTGTTGGCCTGGAGGGGTCAACTCAGGGTGGACACTAGGTAGGAATTGCCTGGGGACCTCCTGTGGACAGGTAGGCCACCTGGACACAGGCCGTGGGCTTCGGGTGCCGAGTCGGCAGGACATGCGGATCTGGGGCTGTTCTGGAGTCCTTTGCTGGAGTTTCTTGCAGGACAGGGCCTCTGTCCATGGAAGATCTTGGTCGTCTGGGATGCAGTCAATCCTCTTGGGCTTTTAAGAGGTTGCTTGTCCTGCAGGATGTGTGCTTTTTGTAGCAAGGTCTTCAGAAGCTGGAGACAAGCCTGTAGGGCTGGGGCCAAATCAGTTAATGTCTTCAGTCTTCTATGCTTTGGTTCAGCTTAGCAGTCCTTCTTCTTTCTTCTTAAGGTCTCATTTCTCACAGGACTTGTCGCCAAAAGGGGGGGTGGGCATCTTTACTAGTTGGAGCACTGTAACATGAGGCCTGAGCCTTTGAGGCTCACCGCTAGGTGTTAAAGTTCTTGCAGGAGGGAGGTGTGAAGCACTTCCACCCAGGGCAGGCTTTGTTTTTGGCCACAGAGAGCACAAAGGCTCTCACCCTATGTGGTCAGGAACTCGTCTAGACGAGGCAGGCGGGCACAGACTGGTCAGTCCTCCACTAGAAGTTTGGATAAATCACAGTGGACATCTCTAAGATGCCCTCTGGGTACATTTGTCAATAAATCCAACACGGGCATCAGTGTGGGTTTATTGTGCTGAGAAGTTTGATACCAAACCTCCCAGTCTTCAGTGGAGGCATTGTGGAGTTCGTAATGACAAACTCCCAGCCCTTGTACTTTATATGGCCACACTGCACTTACAATGTCTATGAATGGACTTAGACACTGTAGGGGCATATTGCTTGTGCAGCTATGCCCTCACCTGTGGTATAGTGCACCCTGCCTTAGGGCTGTAAGGCCTGCTAGAGGGGTGACTTACCTATGCCACTGGCAGTTGTTTGTGGGCATGGCACCCTGAGAGGGGTGCCATGTCGACTTTGTCTTTTTCTCCCCGCAACACACACATGCTTCAGCGGCAGTGTGCATGTGCTTGGTGAGGAGTCCCCTAGGGTGGCATAATACATGTTGCAGCCCTTGGGGACCTTCCCTCGCCACAGAGCCCTTGGATCTCATGGGTACCTTTTACAACTGACTTAGCTGTGTGCCAGGGGTGTGCCAATTAGTGACACAATGGTACCGCTTTGAGAAATAACACTGGTGCTGAAGCCTGATTAGCAGGATCCCAGCACACTCTGTCAAGTCAGCATCAATATCTGACAAAAAGTGGGAGGGTAACCATTCTAAAAGGGGCATTTTCCTACAGTGTACATCAATTTAATGGTTTGTGTTATTAGATTTTGAAAATGTTTCAGATGGGCTTTAATGTTGAGTGATATCAGGGCAGTGAACCTCACAGGCAGAAAACGTGTTAGTTTTGTCAATCACAGTAAACTTGTGAGCTCTGTCACTCACACATGATGTTTTTATCGGATGTGACTGACTACTGAAGGGTTGGAATGTTTTTATTTTCATCATCTTAAGTTCATGAATTTGCAAAGCTTGCAAGTTTGGTGCTGTGGAAGAAACACAGAAAAGGGAGAGCCAGTGTGTGACCAAGTGCTAGGCCACAAACCTAGAGACATGGTTGTCCATACAAATGGTAAAATGCACAAAAAAGTATAAAACATGTTTAGCTAATGGGGAAACTCGTGAATGCTCAAAAATGTGAGCCCATAAGGCTGGTAACTTGTAATCTGAAACGTGCAATTTTTCCCAAGCTTTTCTGTTTCATGGTATTTGCGAGTTTCACAAAGGAATAAAAAGCAAATGAATGCATACAGCACCACTATAAGCAAGGTTAAAAGACCGAGTAATGATGGGTGGGGGAAAAGGGATGGAGCTGTCATTAGGAAACAGTCAAAGAAAGCACATGCAGTACAAGCTGGTAAATAAATAAAAATTGCGAGCCTGGAACAGTTTAAAAAGATATGTGAGTTTTAAAACGAAAAGAAAACTAATTAAATCATCAGGATCTGATTGGCTACAAGACCTCTTGGGATACTTATGAGTTTGGGCACAATGCCATGCATGGCAGAAGCTAAAGGCAGCCCCGGCCATAGGACATACTCTGTGTCAAACCCCTGCCACACACACAAGCCAAAGGTATTTTGTCCGGAATTGGAATGTTAGAAACTATATAAGCCGTAGAGATAGTACTAATAGTCCTATTAGTTTGTTAGAGTTTATAAAAGTAACCTATAAGTGACCAGATGTCCTACAAGTCTTAGATCTGTCCAAGTAAATGGAAGGGGGTTGTTTAATATCCAAAAGATGCAGAGACTTCTCTTCTTCAAATACTGGGAAAGAAGATAAAGTAGGTAAGAAAATGTCCCACTCTCAGTGTAACCTAGATGAAACCCTAGGTATAAAAGCAGGATTGTATTTTTTTTTTTATGGTCCTATCTTCCCGAATACAAAGGAAAGGTTTCCATAAAATATCTTGCAACTCCCCCAAACCATCTAGCAGACCTCGCAGCAGCAAGGAAAGAGACCTTCCTACTTAAGAATTTTAGATCTGCCTAAGTTAAGAATACTGGTAGGTGTTCCCTTTGAGCTCTTACTACTAAGGGACATTCTTAAACAGGAACTGATGTTCTGTTCGCTTGTACAGCATCTTAGTAATCTCATTATAAGCTCATCGTCTTTACCAGAACCTCCCAGTGGTTCTCTGAAGGCTTTTATACCAGATCATTAAGATCTTAAAGTGGATAATGACAAATTCTTATTGAGCCCATACATCAGGAATTGGAGCACTGAAGAGATAATACAAAAAATATGAGAAAGGGAAAGAGAGCCACACCAACATTGAAACACTCCCCAGTGTTTAGAGTAAGATCTTAATGTGGCTGGTCGTCTGAATCGTTTTGCACCTGAGCTAAATGCCCAGTACCCCTGTCTTCTCAATCCTCCAAACTGAAAGGAACTTCACAGTGAGGACCTACCACCATCTCTTTCACCCAAGGAAACCAGGAGGAAAGAGTCCAGACCGGGAGTACAATTGTAACCTCTGTTGCTTTCCCACCCCCATGCCGCTCCCTCCCCCCAACCCCCCTTCTAAGATGGCTGCTGTGTTTATAGTTAGGCCTTTTTGTTTAGAGTTATGTTATCAGTGTCACCGCGCTAAGGCGTCAACTCATGCAACAAAGACCAACAAACTGTAGGTGCTCACATTAGAAATTACCGTCCCAAGCATGCAGCGTTATCTATTGTTTTGGAACAACCCATGTCAGGGGTCCAAGTAGATCTGTATAAATACATCACACTTTAGACCGATAATCAGAGGGATTCCGACCAGATACCATCGTTATTGATGCTACACGTCCCCTTGAAGCTGACCCGGACTTAGTGTTCTGCCGAAGTCTGAGGTCGAGACCTCATTCAAGGTAACCAGGGTTGGGGGATTCTTCCAGGGACATGGCATTGGCAGATTAGGTTTAACATACCCAGCTCTCCTCTTGGTAGAAGGTTAGGCCTATTATGATAGGGTACACGAACATATGGTACACTTTGTCTTTCGATGCTAACACAAGATGGTGGGGGTCTTCATAATCATGACCCTCGTCTTTACAATTCTATCTCTTGTACTGTTCATTATCCTAATCATTGCAGCCAATACGATTTACCGCATATTGAAACATTACTGCATCTTCGTTATCGCCTGTGTTTGGTTGAGACATAATATATCTGTGAGAAAGGGGTAATCTCCGTTTAACCACGACACTCCCTGAGATGTAATTCTTCTGAGTCCATGCGTAAAGGCTGCCACAAATCACCTTTAACTGTTTGGGTTGTTCGTGAGGTACTGCTAGTGAGCCGGAAGGGTTGTGACTACAGTTGTGACTTGTTGTAGAATAGGCAGAGTCACCTACAAACATAAGTACGGTCGTCCTTGAACCAGCCGTCTTGGCCAGCGCAAGAGTCTAAACTACAACAGAGTTGATAAGGCCATGGTAGATATATGGTGTCCACCCCCAGAGATCGTGATGTAGGAAAGTATGAGAATAAGGTGGAGAGTTGAGTGTCTTCTTGGGAGGAAAACGGGTTTATGTATGTATCCCAAAACCTTAGACGTAGTAGGGAGAACACCTTTGTAGAGAAGCATAGATGTTGAGAAGAGGGGGATATTCTATTTAGCTGATCTGTCCTTATTTGAGTTGCCTTCAGAAAAGGTAGATTACTTTCAACCCTACTGCCTGTTAAGCCAGTTCTCATTCTAACTTGTCTGTTTGCATAAGATATAACTACTGTTTAAAACTGGATAAAACGTAGAACATGTAACATAAGTATCATTGAGAGCTAAATTATTACTAAGTCTGAAATTCTACCTGGTTGTCGGAGCCTTTGGCCCTTGAGTGGATGTGTTCGGAAAATATTGTCAAATGCCTTTTCCTATATAAACCGCAAGAATAATTGTATTGGGTAGCTGCAGTGACCTCAAGAGCCAATGCATTAGTGTCTGCATTTTTCGTTATACCCTGTAGGTGGCAATAACACATTTTTGGTCGTTGAATACATACACCGAATTTTTGACTGACCGTTAATAATTATATTAAAATACAGTGGTCATACCTCCTGTTAGTTTATACATTTTGTTTTGTTTACAATTCATATTTTTTCATAGAAATACCACAGCTTCAAAATAAGATGCACTGTTTCTAACAATATTGTAGTAATAGCATTTAGCTCCTTCCTATGGGACAAATTCATTCAGCAGAACCCATACATGCAATAAGGTGGGAGCACTTAGGAGGGAGATATGGAGAAAAAAATCGAGGTAATTTAATTTCCCCACTTGCACTGGAGTGGAGGATATTATTGGAGGAACAAAGTTAAAATACCGTACTTTTTAGCTGTACAAAAATCCTTGGTCTCCTTCCTAAATTGGGGGTTTGGGCTTGTAGGAAATTTTAGGTCTGGCAAGACAGCTTTAGGTATTATTGTAATGAGCAACAGCCACTATGTAGGAGTGAATGCTATCTCACACCTCAGAGGCTAGGCCGGCTCAAGCGAAATAAATGACGGTCTTGTTCCGGCACAGATTTTGTAGCGATGGTCTATTATCAGCATGCTTGCTTGTACCTCCGCATGAATTGCTTGGCCTACTGCCACTCTTTACAGTTATCAGAGTTTATTTGATCATGGGCTTTGGATTCGTTTTTTTCAGCCCATGTAGGTCAGTATTCGATTTTCACAAGTTTAATTCTCCATAGATAAGGAGGGACTATTTTGTCAGACTTTTCGGGGAACGCTTGGATCAGCTATTGCAATTTCGTTCATATTTACAGTTGTGTCCCTAGAAGGCTGCAATTAGCAGGACTTGTCCTCACTATCCAACTGAACTTTTCTGCCTTTTGGCAACAACTCACTAGCGTCAGCTTTCCAGAGAGGCAGTGTTCCCCTCTCCACCCTAAAGCATCAGTACATTTGCTGCCAGTATAAACTACACCAGTACCTCAGCTGCCAAGCACAAGTGACAGAACACAGATGTTTACTTTAAATAGGTGAACAGTGCACGGGCAAAATACTATTACATGCCTCAGCTCGTTATGCTTTCTTAACTTGCTATTTTTATTATAGCAGCCTCAAATTGCACACAACTACACTTCCCAGCAAACAGTGGGTCACAAACTACAGGTTGAAGGGGGACGTGAAACCACCAATCAGTCATGAGCTAGGTCTCTGTATAGCAGTAACCAGGGCATAATTGGGTTGTGGTCCACACATCTGTGCTGCTTGTTTGCTTTGTATCTATATATCTAGATCAGTGGTTCTTAACCTTTGGTCCTGGGACCTAGGTGGGGTGGTGGGGGGTCCAGAGCCAGCCCACGGGGTCCACGACTGCTTAGAAAATTAAATAATATTAACAGATTAACAGATTCTTGGGTATTAGGCCTTGCTGGCTGTAATTTCCTCACTCTGGATGAGTCTGGCCTGGTTTTCCCTGCTCTTGGCAGTGCGGGCCTGGTTTTCCCTGCTCTTGGCAGTGCGGGCCTGGTTTTCCCTGCTCTTGGCGGCGCGGGCCTGGTTTTCCCTGCTCTTGGCGGCGCGGGCCTGGTTTTCCCTGCTCTTGGCGGCGCGGGCCTGGTTTTCCCTGCTCTTGGCGGCGCGGGCCTGGTTTTCCCTGCTCTTGGCGGCGCGGGCCTGGTTTTCCCTGCTCTTGGCGGCGCGGGCCTGGTTTTCCCTGCTCTTGGCGGCGCAGGCCTGGTTTTCCCTGCTCTTGGCGGCGCAGGCCTGGTTCTCCATTTTGAACGCCCCAGGCCTGGTTGATATTGCTCCTCAAGATGCCATAGTTGTTTCTGTGTTGCTACCATTTTATCCTCACCTCCTCTATGATCCCCACACAAGTCACAATTTGATCCTAGAATGGCTTCAAACCTTTTTGGTATTCTTGGTCACTGACTTGCCTTTTACCTTCATCTGGTAACCTCATAAAATATTCCTGGGTGCTGGGTACCATCAAGACTTAACAAAAAAAGAGTTTGGTAAGCTTGTGGGTGTTTGGTGTGTGGAAAGGAATCGGTCCCATTTTAGAAAACGTCCTTTCAGTTCTGAATTTCCTTTACACTTTGGGATCTCTAGGTACGTCTTTCAGGGCTATTAATGGGTACAGATCAACTATTTCGCTGGCCTTAAAGTTTTCAAGGACTAACTCAGATTGGTCTCCTTTCGTCTATATATTGCCCATGAATAGCAGATATTCCACCCTGTAAACTCTGTTAACATTCAAAATGAAATGTTAAACTAACTTTGCAGTTGATCTGAACATGGCCTGACTACAATTCCCTATCATTGCAAAACTAAATTTACTAATCTACTAAATTTACTTTTGAAAGAGTTGCAAATGGCAGGGCTCCAAGAATTTCTTCTTCCTCAGAGTTGTTCTTTCTGTTACCAGACGCATGATGAATGTTTTCACTAGTGATAAATATCCTTATTTTCACTCTAATCCAAAATTGAGTGTATTGGCCTTTCGTATTATGAATTAAAGACTGCTCACTTGAGTAATCCTCTCCTCATTTGTTATCTTTTAACAATGCTCATGTACCTTTTCCTACTTTATCCAGATGGGCTAAGGCTATGTCTTTATCTGAACAAGCTACACAAACCTTTCGGGCTTGTTCCACAAGAGGAGATAAGACCAACATTGCCTTTTTTTGGGTGAAACAAGGTTAGATGATAATATTAGATCTCCTGGCTTGGTCCAGAGAATCAGATTTCAGGGCATTTTATTCCAAACCGGTGCTTCAAGCCTATTTGGTATGGGAGAAAGGGCATAATAAGAGCCTCCCATCTTGTAGCAAAATGCAGCTTTTCTGAGCTACAATAGTGATCGACAATCTTGATTTAAAAAGATCGAGGTGAATATTATCCTTCCGCTATCTATATGTTGTCAGATATTTCCCTCCTATTACATTTTCAGTATCACAAATGTCCTTGATTCTTTCTCTCAGCGTCGGTTGATGCAACTCCTGGCTCTTCAGAAGGCTTCATCTTTACAGGACACATGGCGCTCAAACATTTAGTCTTCTGGATATTCCTAAAGATTGATATGGGAATTAGAATGAATTAAAGCTATTGTTTCTGCCGGGTTTCCTCTGATGGTTATTCAGGGGTGTGGAATTTATTAAAATATCTACTTGTCCAGGGGACAGGTTGCTTCTCAAATCTACTTGTCCTGTACAAAGATCTACTTGTCCCTTTGGTGCCATGTAGTGTGGCGACAAATTATGGCAGCAATTAATAGCCTCTCTGATTATGCCAGGGCTACTACCATAGTAGGGCTTGAATACTTGGAGTTTCAATCCCTACTGTAGCAATTTCCTTATTTTGCCACCTTTCTGCAGATCTGCATACTGGGGCTGGAGGAAGCAGTAAGCAATAGTTCCAGGGCTGGAATACCTTTGAGTCTGCAAACCTACTAACCTGCATGTTTTAAAGATTTTTACCAGCTTCTCTCTAATATTTTCCCATAATAAGAAAGGTTGGACATTTACTCCTGACAATGGCAGAAATATAACTTCTTCCAGGGTTGGGAATACCTTTGAGTCTGCAAACCAACTAACCTGCATGTTTTAAAGATTTTTACCAGCTTCTCTCTAATATTTTCCCATAATAAGAAAGGTTGGACATTTACTCCTGACAATGGCAGAATTAGAACTTCTTCCAGGGTTGGGAAGAAAGTGGCTGGAGGGAAAATGAACTTGCAAATGCTCAATAGATTTTCACATGAGCACATCTACACATCGTGTTTACCCATGCTAAAATACAGTTCACAAATATTTTATAGGGGTACGACATATACCATGGGTGCACTTTTGTGACTTTCTTTAAGAATTTGGGACCACAAGTAGGTAGGTTCAGATTTGTGACCTGCAAATTGCGAGTCGCAAATCCGAATGTAGGATGGTGTCCTTGACACCATCTGTGATTCGCAAGGGCTTCGCAAATGCCCACATCATGAATAATGATGAGGTGGGTCGCAAATTTCCGACCCCCTCACGAATGGTGGCCTGCTGGAGACAGCAGACCACCATGTCTGTGACTGCTTTTCAATAAAGCAGTTTTTTGGGGTTTTTTTTGTAATGCAGCCAGTTTTCCTTAAAGGAAAACGAGATGCATAACAAAAACGAAAAATGAAACGTTTTCGTTTCATTTTTTCAGAGCAGGCAGTGGTCACTGTCTGTCTGTCACTGTCCTGCGGACCACTGCCTGCTCTGAAAAAATGTTTACAGTGACATTCACAATGGGGAAGGGGTCCCATGGGGATCCCTTCCCTTTTGCGAAAGTGTTAGCACCCATTTGAAATGGGTGCAAACTGCGATTGGTATGCGCCCGCGTTCGCAGTCACAAAACAATCCTACATTGCACTGCGAGTTGCAATTAGGAAGGGAACACCCCTTACTAATTGCGAGTCGCAAACCCGTTTTGTGATTCGGTAACCAGGTTACTGAATCGCAAAACTGGGTTTGTGCATCGCAATGTGCTTTTTGCACGTCGCAAACAGCAAAAGTCGCTCTTTGCGACATGCAAAAAGCTACCTACATGTGGGTCTTGGTCCCTAATTAGGTCTGGTGTTAACAAAGACATTTTGTTTTAATTAAACTTCTATTTATCTCTCTTTCGGCTGGCTTTACTGTGAGTGATCGCATTCTGCTCTTCCACAAGGAGCATATTGCCACACAAAGTAGTTTTGTTCAGTGTCAGGAACTACAGTGGCAATCAGTGACGTAACGAAACTGGAGGGTGCCCCTTTGCAAAGAACATTGAGGAGCCTCCTCTCCAGACTCACTCAGGGCAGGTGCTGTGCTGACGGGGCCCCCTGGAGGGCGGCTGCGGGGCCTTTGTTATGCCGCTGGTGGCAACGTGTGCTTTAAGAGTTCAAAAACCTTTTGGGGAGGTTTTGCCAATGTTTGTTACAATGTTGAGGGCCTGGTAGCTCCCACAACAATAAAGTGTTACAAAAGCCATGTCAAAACAAGACACGCATTGATGAAACTAAAAGACTTATAAAAGTATGTCAGATCAGTTGGCTTTGTCAGTGTTTGTTTATTTTCATGCTTCCCATAATCGTGTTGAAAATGGTTACACTGATTTTCCATTAGAAATATTTTTGGGAAATACTAGCATGCATCAACACATTTTATTAAATGACACTTCATTTGCATATAATCAGAGAGCATTCTGGGAGCATTATACTTAGCCTAAACTTTTCAAACATGTGTGTACACGTTTTTTTTTTTTTGTACTGGAACCAACGTCAGTAGTGAAGTGTGACCTTAAAACATTTATTTACAGCACGCACCCTAATAATGAAGGCTTTCAAATAATGAACCATAAATACAAGTTCGAACAGCATTATCTTTTGGAAACACATTACCTCAACTGCAGAGAGTTCAACTCTCTGTAAACAGGCAGCCAAAGGGTTTGTGCTGCAGGGGGTTGGGCCTACTTGTCCCAAGGACAAAGTAAACATAAAAACTTGTTGCCCTTGACCCCAAACAAGATGTCCCGGGCGTCGGGCGATAGGAATTCCACATCCCTTGTTATTTTACATTTCATTTGTGAAGTTTAATTTACCTTCACATCAAGGAAAGAGCCTATTTTTTTTTTGATGACTACTGTATTTAGATAAAGCTTGACTGATTGGTGGTTTTGCTTCCCCTCCACCTGTAGTTTGTGACTCAGGGTTTTCTGGGAAGTGTAGTATTTTGAGATTCGTGACTTCTATAATAAAAGTAGCAAGTAAAAGCATATAATATTCACATCAATGTTTTAATAAAAATCAAGATAAGACATTTTTTCTTCAACTTTTCTTCACTGTACAAAGTACAGTTCTTTCTGAATCCCCCACATCAGCAGTAGCATGTGCAGTTCTTTACCTTCCCCATGCTGCTGCTGCAGTTCTTTACAGTTCGGTTTTCATGCAGACACTTCTCCTTCATCTGAGCTTCCCATAGAGATCAAGAAAAGTTTTATTCACACAGATGGGCTGCAAAGTCAAGTAATATGCCTACCCACAGGTGCCACATTCCAACTTGCGTGCCCGCTTTCAGCATTACACTCTATGATCTATAGAATAATCTTCTTTTTCAGTCATTAACAGTATATTTTCTGCACCAGTAGGCTCACACTTTGATATCCAAATGTTTCTTCAACAGCCCCTCGTCCTCTGAGGAGAAAGAAGATTATTTGAGGTGGTCCGATGCTGAATGATATATTTTTTTCCTTCAATTATACAGTGGGCTGCTGATGATCGCTATTAACCCTGCTGATGCTTTTAGTATGGGGAGCCACTGGCACTCTTACCAGACCCATTGGTGCATTAGTGGTGTGGAGCCACAGACGTATCACTAGTCCACTAAAAGATGTACAAGGCTCAGTGCTCTATGCAGTATGTGAGACCCCTGATGTTAGTAATAAAACCCATCGATGCAAGCACAGTATGGTGCCACTAATGCTTGTTACCAGGTTCATTGAGCCACATGCCTCAAGGCCCATAGAGATCCAAGTATTAGCAGAGCAGTATCTTTTAATTTTGCCACATATAAATTCCCCAAAGCTAATAATCTGCTATTCAACATATCTTCAACCTTACAGAAAGTTTGTATTTTTATAGGATTTAACATAAAGTATGTGGCTTCACATAAAATTTCATGTGGCTATAAAACACAAACAAGGAAAGTAAAATGTAACTTCTTCCAAGCCTACAGCCTCATTTTAGTTCATATATACATCATGCATACTAAACTGTACTTACTATAGCCACCAAGCATCTTCTTAATTGACAGTCACCACCTTAAAGGCTCTCACCTATGTTTGCACTGACATAGGCATATCAGCCGTCTGTTTAGTTGTTCCAAATGAAAAATAAGTCGCAGCTCCAGGCAACACATCTATGTATCTCACTTTCTGACCCAGTTCATTTTGTGCGCAGCAATCAACCATCTGTCCTTTCTGTCTCATTAGGTCGAGCCTGTGACAGAGGATGCTCTTCACGCTCTCTCACCTGTGAGACGGTATTGTTACATAAAAGGGCTTGTAGGCCACCCATTGCTTACCATTTGATGACTTTAGTGTTGCTCTTCTTTGCTACCTCCAAATTGACCAGTGCAGGGCAAGCACCGCTTCCGTTCCTTTGTGTGGAGCATGGAGCAAGTACAGATCAATTTAGCTGAATTAGTGCCCATCTGTTACTCACTCTTTAATTGGGGTACTATTTTTTCTTTCCCCTCCCACTTATCTCTTCTCTGGATTACTGCCCCATATGGTGCTCCCGCCCTCCTTCCTCACACCTCTCATGTGCTTTTCCCCTCTCCTGTTGTTGCTTCTGCCTGTCCCCTCCCATGCATCTCCCTCGTGTTGGTGCCCCCGGGCCCCTTTAATTTTTTTTTTAACATACTGTACAGCAGCATGGGCTGCTGTGCAACATGGCTAAAAAAAAAAAAAAGCAATATGATGCGGTCTGCGCTGGCCGCGCCATAGCACTTTTATTTCTTCACTTCAAGCCAGGCTGCACAGCAGCTTGTGCTGCTGTGCATCATGCCTGAAAAGAAAACATTGCCCAAGCCAATAAACCTCGGAGAAGTCAAGACCTGTTGGCTTTACCAATGCTCATATTTGGTACGCCATGTTACCACAGTTATCCTCTACAAATAGAGGAACCATCTTGCTACTTTTGCCAGCATTCACTAAAAGCGGTACGTTAATAAACATTCATTCCTGTTTCCTGTCGTATTATGCATAATAATCCACCTACTGTATTTTCCTCATTTTTGGAGCACATGCCAGACCCACAATGCTACCATAGTTCGAACACCCCTACCACCTTGTTAGTTTGCCAATGTTTATATTTATTAACAAACCTATTTCTTGTTTTCCACCATCCTAACCTCATTATTACATTGGCAATCCAGAACATTTGTTTTTATTTTAACTAGCACTTATTTAAACTCTAGTGAGCGATATGAAAACACAGTGTATTTGTAAAACCACAAACTTCCCTCTTATTAGAAGCACTAACATTAACTAAAGAATATAGAAAAAATACTCCTTTAAAAACAGTAAAATGGGAGTACTCTTTGTGGGTGCTGGCTGAGTGAGCTTTTCTTACCCACTTCTTCTCATCTCTCCTCAGATTCTTCCCTCAGTGAATTGGGATCATCTGTGGGCACATGCAGGTTTGCAGAAACTGCAGCACTTGCATTCACTTTGTCAGCCTCAGACAAGCCAGTGTTACCATATCTGGTATGTCGTACAACAACTCCAATTGGAGCTTCCTTTGTATAGAGAATCTTACTGGGAGGTTTTACCAGTGGAAATAAGCTCAACCACTGGTAAATTGGTAACATGAACGGAATGTTGAATTATAATTACGATGTTTTAGTGTCAAACGAACATTCTTGTACCAATGTCCAGGAGCAAAATACTGCCCTTCAACCACAGGTGTGAATTGGGGCAGCAGTCTTTCCTCAAATTTCCTTACAGATTTTCTTTTTGTTTAGTTGGTATCAGTTGGTATCAGTTGCAGTTCGCGCTAATTAGAAGGGTCGGGCGGCCACCTGGGGGAGGCGGGGGAGAAGAATTGAATTAAATAAAAAATAATTTTAAGAAAAACACTTACCTTACAACTGCGCGCCGCTCCGTTCCTCCGTCACTGCTTAGAGCAGCGTTAGGATTGGCTGGGAGCCCCCAGCCAGTGCGCTCCCAGGCAGACTGGGAGCCTGTGAAGGCTCTTTCCAGCCCAGTGCGCATGTGTGTTTGGCAGGCCTGAGACGGCCGGCCAAACACACATGCACTCTGAGGGGGAGTGCTGAGCACTCCCTCCCCCCCACACTCATCACCCCGTGGCCCCGCCCCTTTCCCAAAAAAACAATCATAAACTCAGTTTATGATTGTTTTTTGGGAAAAGGTTTGCAGCGGCTGCTGCTGGCGGGGAGCAGCACTCCTCCGCCCTTATGGAGGAGCCGGCCCTGGTTGGTATATCTCTAAAGAATCCAGCTGTAATACGATCACAGCTAGTGTATGATTTGCCTATGCAAGTAAAAATCTTGGTATCTTATTGAAGTGGAATAAAGAGAATCTAGCTTCATTCTTTCAATAGTGATCATTTTTTTTTTTTTTTTTTTTAGTTGAGACATGAGTGACTACTTCCATAATATAAGCTTATTATAATGTGGTATACTTTGGTGTATCAATATTTTCTGGATACTGTTCTTCTATGGTGCCTCCACTGAGGCTCGATCACCCCTATCTAAATTAACTTTCTGTCATAGAGCCTAGGAGACACCCCAGAGAGTAGACGATGATACAGTCATGCTGCCACAGAGCCCTTCACAAGAGAGGAAGAGGGCCGCATCCTACAGCATGGAGAGAGAGAGACTCACAGACTGTGTCTAATGACTGGAGGAAGCACTCCACTGATTTCCTAGCTAACTAATACACAGTTGTTGATGACCATAAACCAGAGTTGTGAGTGATGGAGGTTGAAAGAAAACAATGAAAGGTATTGATCCGTACATTGAAATACCTGTGTGTTTCTTAGATTAGGATTTCAGATCCTGAATTCATAGTCGAAATGAACTAATCGGTTCTTTATAACAATAATCAGTTGCAGACATAGTTTGAGATAAAAATGCTTTTGCATTTTATACTGGGTTAACAGATGGTCTAAGTCAGTCAACTGCAAGTAAATAGGCACATATAGCATGTTAACCATCATACTAACAGCTACAGTTGCGTCCACATTCGTGCTTTCATAACAGACTGGTTAGAGGTTACTGAAATGGCAGGGAGAGTGGAATTTTAGCACCCAAAGAAGAAAGAAAAAAGCAATTCTTAACTAAATATACCATTATCAAAAGTAACTGAGTGTTGGATCAGGCCAGAGTTATTAAAATACAGCAAATGAAACTACCAAATAATTGTCTACCTAGAAATTGCAGTCCAATATTTTTTTTTAACACAAACTTCATTGCATTTTTGTTAGTCATACTTGATAGGATGTAATAGTACATAAGCGGTAAGACAGTGTAACAAGGTACATTAGAAGTGAATGCCATTCATTTTACATGATACATTCATATTTTGATGTATTCATTATCAATAAACCGTTTCGTGGATCAGATAAACTACTTGTAGAAATTGCAGACCAAAGAAGAATATATAAAGTGGTATGCTAACATTGTGGGTGATTGATCAAAGCCCTCAAGTATCTTTTGGCTGCCTCCACTAGCACACAAGCATCAAGATTGTCTCTTCCAATTACTATTAAAAGGCAAGCCAGGTACATAAAGTTTGCTCACGTCCCTAAGTCAGTGGAGTATTTCCTCAACTCATGCACCTTTTTCAAACTTAATAATAAAAGCACCATGTGTGTATGATGTTAGGCGTGTTTCTTTCTTGTTGAAAGTTTTTAAGTGTTGTGTTGTTTGGAGTGGGAATTCATATGGCTCAACGAAACCTGCGGACACCGAATCGAATAAATTAAAGTTTATATTGAACTATTTATATATTTTCAAAACATTCCTTTAGTCTCATCCAAAATGTTGATAGGCTCACAAAACTTTTTTTTTTCTTCTCTCCACAAGGTGGAAAGGTTCCTCTGGGCTAGTCTCAGGCAGTCCCCTCTTCCTCGCCACCCGCTTAGTTACCTCAGAAGAATTAAACCAAGTAAGTAAGAGTAAGGAAAAATAAGTAAAAACACAATAACTAACTAATAACTGAATGTTCCCCTAGCTGTTCTGCTTTCCTTCTATAGGAATATAGGGCCAGATGTAGTAAACAAATAGCGAGTCGCAAACGGCAAAAATTGCCATTTGCGACTCGCTATTCGCGTTTCCCAATGCAGAAATGCATATTGCGAGTCGGTACCGACTCGCAATATGCATTTCAGAATTGCAAATAGGAAGGGGTGTTCCCTTCCTATTTGCGATTCGGAGTGGAATGCAATTCCATTTGCGACCGCATATGCGGTCGCAAATGGAGTCGCAGTTACCATCCACTTGAAGTGGATGGTAACCCACTCGCAAATTGGAAGGGGTCACCATGGGACCCCTTCCACTTTGTGAATGGACCCACAAATATTTTTTCAGGGCAGGGAGTGGTCCAAGGGACCACTCCCTGCCCTGAAAAAATACTGAAACTAAAGGTTTCGTTTTTTTTTTTAAGTGCAGCTCGTTTTCCTTTAAGGAAAACGGGCTACACTTAAAAAAAAAACAAAAAACTGAAAAGCAGTCACGAACATGGAGGTCTCCATGTTTGCGAGTGCCTAGACTCGCTATGGGGCCGCAATTAGCGACCCACCTCATGAATATTAATGAGGTGGGTCATTGCGACCCCATAGCGAGTCGCAGTCGGTGTCTGAGACACCGTACTGCATTCCAATTTGCGAGTTGCAAATTGCGAGTCGCAGGGACTCGCAATTTGCAAGTCGCAATTTTTTTTTTGCTACATCTGGCCCATAGTTTTATGATTTTAGCATGTTCGTTCATCCTTTCTGTAGTCTCTCTCTCTCTCTCTCTCTCTCTCTCTCTCTCTCTCTCTCTCTCTCTCTCTCTCTCTCTTTCTCTCTCTTTCTGCCAACTGTTCTTAGATGTTGCACTTCAGTCTTGTTCGATTCTTCAAATCTCTGAGCTTACGTTCATTCCCCTCTTACCTACAGTATCCATACATTACTAAAAATATGTTACCAATAACGCAGTACAGGTCCTTGTTCAGTTCAGATATCTTTTGCCTATTGAATTAGTGTGCTACTCTACTGCTATGATGATCTCGGTCATCGTCCGATTGCGCATGATTGCTATTCTGTTTGCTGTTTGTCTCCTCTTGTTTAGAGTCTTTCTGGCTTATGTTTTATAATTTCCTCTTTTTCTTAAGTTCTACTCTGGGGACATAAGCTCACAGCATGACAAATAACTTACTTGACTCCAATAATATGCTTGTGCAAGGAAATGTAGAGTGCCCAAAATAATGAAATCCTCCTTAACTTCTGCTTTTGGGCCTTTTGCGAAAGCTGATATAGGCAGTGTTAAATTCGTTATGAAGAACTTTTAGCTATACCAAATTTTTGGAAGCAGATCAGGTCCAATCGTCAGATCTGAGAAGGACTTTTAGACTCCGTACAATGTATATTAGCGTATGCGGTCTGCAGAGGAACAATCCACATTGATGACCGCACCTCTGAATGGTGATAACAGCATCAACGCTAAAGGCAGCAGCAAGAAAAAGGAAATTGTCTATGGAAAGAAAAATTATAGCTGCAAAGGAAGGAGCTACAGAACGTCTATAAAGAGCTGACAACATTGAAAATCAAAGTGTCCGTTGACCAATCATCGAGTTAGTAATTGATGAAAATGTATGTTGACTCAAGTGCAACCCAGTTATTTTTTGGAGTCTTTTAGGAAACCAGTGGGGTTGAGTTTGAGGGAACAAAATCTCTGTTGGTCCTCAATCTTGAAACATGAATACTGGAAAAGTGTAAAAAAAAAAAAAAAAAAAAAAAAAAAACGGATATTCTGAAATGCAGCTGCATGTGGTGGAAGTTCAGTAGGGAGTCTAGTAACTGTCCTTTTAATTTAAACAGCTGAACTCTCGTGTGTCCACTTCCTCCTTCTGAGCCCCATCCTACCTCAAGCCCCTAACAAGCAGATGATACAATTTATAATCCGCCTTCATTCACCTTTCTGGGCGACAGCTGCATTTTGCAGGTAAACGTACAGTGACATCTGTTTCTGTTCTGTTGAAACAAAGTGTATCCATAACGGGTTTTTAAGAGACCTGTCTAACTACTTCAAGCAAACTTGGCAATCCTTAGTCAAGAGAGTAAGTCTGAGAGGACACTGACTCGTTTTGAAAGAAGGAAATCTCAGAAACTTCATCCTTGGAATTGTGGCAAGACCAAGATTATCTGAATGTCCACAATGCTTTAGATACAGTCCCATAGCAAAGTGAGGCAGGTAGAAAACATACAGGAGCCGAATAAACACTGGTAGACCAGGTGGAAACCACTCCTTATCAAGTGAAATAATACGTTTGAGGTCATCTACGCTGGTGTTTGTGTTCAGGCTTTGAAACTGGATAAACACAAATGTTCAGCTTTAGAGGAAACCTGCAAAGCATTTATAAACTCGCCCTTAGAAAATACAAGGAAGAAAAAGCCTGGAGATGTGGTCTAGATCATGACTGTTCCCATACATGAATTTGGTCTAGAAGCGCGGAGGCTAGTAGTTTGCAGGCTCAAGAAAAGGTAAGTACTGCCCCCGAATATTCCAGTATGCAAGGGGTGTAAAGTGGTCTAGTTACATGTACAGAAAAAAGCTTCTAATATACAACGTAGTGGATTGGGAAGAGAAGTGTTTTGCTTTCATTTGCATCAGGTATAGATAGTGTATTTACACTTCAATACAAATTTCCAAAGAAAGGCTTCATATAGAAGGCAGACCTTCAATATTAGTAGTAGCTTTTCAGTTATATGGCCCAAAATAATCTCCAATTTATTTTCTTCCCTTTAAATTTGATTAGTTGTTACTAAAAGCTCTAGCAGTGGCTGCACACAACATACTAAAACACCTTTCTGTCTGAAACACCAATGTTCAATTTCAACTGCACTTTGAAAAATGTCTCTGGGAACACGAGGCATTATGAAGAAATTGATTTGAATTCAATGGCACCCAGTCTCCATTGCTTCTTTCAGTATGCATGAACTAATTTGAAATGCCCTTATTAGTTATTTTCACTTCTACATTAGCATAGCTAATAGTAAAGAATGTACACCTAATCACATTTACAGCAAAAAACGTTGGATAATTGAAATATTTTGTAATCAGAAATAATACTCCTTACAGATTTCCGAATGCACAAAAGGTCCCTACAAGAGAAATTCTAAAAACCGCTAGCTGTTAATATTTTGTGCTTTCCATCAGCATTACCAATGAGAGATTTAGGTCTGTTATGTTATGTGTAATTTGTGTATAGCAATTTTACATTAGATGTAAACACTAATACAGGTATTCTCTGTTAAAGAAAATCAGACTTCTTGGTGCCATGGCCACCATATATGCTTGAGCAAAATAAATTTGTGAAAAAAATGACCCTTTTTGTATGGTTATTCACATTTATTGCTGATTTGTATGGTGTTTTGTTAATACTCTGAACACTGGGGTACTGATGTCTTGTGCCCTGTGTGTGCGCTGTCCCCCCTAAAACATGTAAAAACTGGCTCATCCCCGATTGGCATTTTTAACTCTCCCATAAAGCCATAGGATATAGTGTAGAAACTACACCCGCTGCATGGAATGTTGAGTCACCTGTGGATTGCAGCACTTACTGTGCAATCTACTATTGTAATGATGGAAACATAGCTTCAGGCCTACCAGTGTAGCCTGACAGCTTCATCATGAACTGCCAAAATAACCTTTTTGACATGGGAAAGACCTTAATTTTAATTATAAATAAATATATCACCCCTCTGTAGGCCTTGTAGTCTACAAGGGAGGGTGCATGGGTTTTATAAATTGGAATGCATTCATATGCCTCTGCAGTGACAAGCTCCCTAAAAGCTATTTTTACTGTGGAAGGGCCTGGCTGTCTTATTAAACAAACTAGAGTACAGAGTATAATTTCTGTATCTCTGGTTTCGGACCAGCTGGACAAATAATTCAGCCACTCTTTTTAATATTTGTTAGTTTATTCAGAAGTGAAGTTGGGAAATAATAAGTATTTAGGTAAGGTAAATTGTAGAAAGCTACCCTTTACCTGCCTGAGGCTCCTGTAGGCCAGTTTACATTAGTGCTCTAGCAGCCCAACATCCTGTGCTTAATGAGGGGTTAAAATTGCTCCCAGAGCAGGGACAATGGCCTGAGAGCGGGAGGTGTTTTCTTCCCCTACATGGAAGTTCCGTTTGGGTGGGCCCAACAACTTAACTGCAAAGGGACCTGCCGTGTCACAAGCCAATGTCGGGTGACCCCTGAAAAGGCCCAACCTCTGTCCTCATAGTCAGTTGCAAAAGTGGGTAGGTTTGTCCCTGGGAAATTTTACCCCCATCAGTTAGAGAGGAGCCACTCCACGGACTAGTCGGTGCCAGCCAAAATGTAGCACCATCCTAGGAGCACTTTCTCAACCTGGAGAAGAACAAAAGGGGTGCACCTGTTGTTTGAGACCTGTGAGGAGACCTGAAGTGCTGGACCTGCTCCTACTTGTATCAAGGACAAAGGTCTCCTAAGGTCAGAAGGCTGACATCCTGTGGCTGCAGAGACGCAATAAGCTTCAAGAGGCCTAGTTCCTAAAGTGCCCAGTTGGCCAGTAGCGAATGGACCTGGATTGGACCCTGCTGTTGGCCTCTGCTTGACACCTTGAGAGTCTTCAAGTGCCTCATCTGAGGTGCTAATGGCAATAGAAATGTACTCTTGTGGTTATCTGGGCACCAAAACAAAGTTTGGAAACTTTTGAAAACTTTTCTTCCAGAGCTTTAACTGGACTTGCTGTAAAGCGTACTCAACCAGAACTTCTATGGTGTCTGATTGGATTATTCGCTTTTTCCTACTCAAATATCCCCGCACCTCCTAGGAAAAAAAAAAAGACAACTAAGTGCCATTCTGTGTTGTGACCTATAAAAGTTTCTCAATTAAATCTCCAAATCGCAAGGGGGCACAACCTGCTTTGGGTATCCGTACTTCAGTTTCACAGTGGTGGCTTCAATTTCAGCAGGAATCCACATTAGAAGGATTTTTAATCTCAAAGTGTCAAAGTCAGACCGATTATGGACATCCCCCGCCACACCCACCTCTCCGCCCACCTGAGAGACCTGGGGCCAGATGTACAAAAGGGTTTTCCCCATACTATGTCCATGGGAAAATGTGTTTGTACATATGGCCCCTAGTTCCTAAAGTGCTCCCTGTCAACAAATGCATCACTTTCAAGCTCTTGACACATACTTACAAGGCACTTCACAACATCGGACCTGCCTACCTCAACCATTGCCTTTCCTTCTACACACCCTCCAGGCAACTCAGCTCTGCTCAACTGGCCCTCCCACCTATCCCCAGTATCAAGTAGAACACGGACGGAAGAAGATCCTTCTCCTACCTCGCATGCCTGGGACACAATGCCGCCCCACCTCAGGCAGTCCCCCTCGCTGGCTCAGTTGAGGAAGGGCCTCTAGACCTCGCTCTTCGGCTGACCTGGGTCCCCCTGCTAGCACCTTGAGACCCTCTGGGTGATAAGCTATGCTTTATAAATGCAGATTGATTGGTTTATTAAAAGTCCCATTCTGTGTTGAGACATTTCAACATTTTCGTCAAGAAAGTGACAAAGTCCTTTTTGAAGTGGGGCTTAGAAACATTTTAAAACCGTTTGGCTTCCTGGTTTTTAACCAGGACTTATCTACCTGGTGTTTCCACTTCAAGCTTCCTCGCAGCCAACTTGGAATTGCACCTTGGTCCTGGTCTACTGTTACCATTGACTTGCATTGGATACTTTACTTTGCTGGTGCATTTTCCACTCTCTTCTTTGAAATATTAATATCCGGTTCCAATTACTGAATTTGTGTTGTTTGGTATCATTTTGCAAACGTTTTTCTTAACTTTATATATTGGAGTAGGATTATTGTGTTGTGTTTTTAACTTCTTTACTTTTTTGATACTTGTAATTGCTTTACATATTTATTTAAGTTAAGATTGTCTGCCCAGTGCCATAGCTATCAGGGACTGAGCTGAGTTTTAAGTTACTAAAACCTTTAACTGCCCAGTTTAAGTGACGTTATTAATTGACTTTATTAACTGTGGTGGACTACTATCCATCGCATCTAATAATTCACTTTAGTGCCAAATTTTAAACTTTCCAGAGTTAAAAAAGAATGACATCCAAATATCGTATACTTATCCTTGCCAAAAATAAACGGTCTAGTTGCTCGGTGTTTTGTCTCTTCTTAAAATAAAAATCCCTGTGCAAGGTTAGCGCAGAACTGTATGCTAAAAATATTAGTTCCAATTTGGATGAATAAAAAGATCTTAATGATCCATCAAAGGGAAACCCCTCCTGCATTCCTCCGAGATAAATGCTGAAAGATAGGCATGGTCACATTCTGTAACACGCTTGCATTTGCCTCGTCGTGACGGTATTTTGTTTCTTGTAGGACCTCACGTGCTCACCCTTTTGGTGATGTGACTTTCTTTCATCGAAGCATGTTCTTTTTGACAATCATTGACCTGTATTTTTATCAAAACTAAAATAACTATGCAATTGGAGATCGGGAGCTTTTCAGTCTTGCCTCTATTATGAAGCGCTTTTGCTGCCTGGAACTATCTTAAGAAATTCGATCGCCACAATTTAGACCCAATTTAAATTATTTTCTGTAATTAAGTGTTTACAACCAAAGCTAGCAGTTATTTCCCTCTCACACATTAAAAAAAAAAAAAGAATTGTTTGTATAAAATATATTTTCCACGTTATGATGATCGAGTGAATTGCAGTTTGGAAGTGGTCTCCTCATTGACAAAAGCAAGCACTGGAAAATGTTGCATTCTTCTAGAACAGTCAATAAATGGTGATACGTTTAAATTATATGCATGGTTATATTTGAGCCACAATTTTTCGTATCTGTACTGCAGCTGTTCGGTGCACATAAATATTATTTTTGCACGTATAGCTTCAAAATGTGTGGCTTCCCGCTTGAATGCCGAAGACTGTCTTCATCATCATGTTAAAGACATGGATGTTATGGAAACTTGATGCACATGTCATTTATGTCTCTAATTTAACACAGGATGCTTTACAAGAGCTGTATATTTTTTTATGTGCATTTCCATTTAAAAGTGTACGTCTTTATGTCTGCAGAACATGACTAATTCAGTATACATTTACACAGCATGAGCAGACTGGGCGAGGTACCCTCTTAAAGTATGCTTAGAGATTGGTAAACAAAACTGTGGCAATATTAGTTCCTTGTGCATTGTTCCCATTAGGATAATTTTGGTTAGTTACCAAAGAGCGTCCAGTTTCTGGCTGCACACCTGGCCTCTTATAAAGTTGATTAGGCTGCACTGGCACATTTGACACCCTACGCTTCAAACTAAGCTGATGCTGCCGTTACCAGAATTCTAATTCGGGCTTCCCTGAAACCTGATCTACGGTGCCTCAAGTTCATCCTAAAGCAGGGTTAGGCCAGACTCTGCAGCACCTGTCCTCTCTCCTGCCGTTGGCCAGATGCAGAATTAAAGTTGGTGGCCTCCCATCGAATAGGCGTTAACAGATCTGCCTGCTGTGGCAAAGTATCCCCCCAAAGTTAATATCCCCAAAGGTACCACAGACGGCAATGACATCAAGTTTGACACCTGGCGTCGTCCTCATTGAACCTGAATTTTACCTGAGGGCTGTCAGTACAGCTGGACCATTCCTCATTCAGGCAGGCGTTTCCTCACTGAGAGGTTATGTCCTCCCAATTCCTTCACAGTAAATCTGATTTCTGTGGTCGAATGCTTCAACTTTAATAGGGAATTCTAAAGGTACCTAGGGTTTGTGGATTCCCCCTGGAGGGGACTGAGAAAATAGGCAAAAAATAGCAAACGTTTGAGTTTTTTTTTTTTTTGGGAAAAATAGGGAAAAAGTGTTCCAGATAATAGTCTGTTTTTCTTTTTCCTAAAAATGGTGTCCATGAACGGTTTGCTGTACTAAAGTCACAATCTTCCCAGCTTCCAGGAACATGCAGAACTGAATAAAAAAATCTGCTTTTGTACCATAGTTTGGCATTTTTCTAAGAGGTAGTGCATTTTTCCTATTTTTTTGTGCTCTCAACCTACTTCCAGGTTGTGGTGGACACCAGTGTGAAACCCATGGGTGATCCAGAAAAGCTTTAGATATCTGTAAAGTAGATACAGTTCTGAATTCAGCAAGAGTTCATATGTGTATATTACTCAAGGCTTTCCCAAGGAAAATAACTTGAAATATTGAAAATGAGTAGGAAAAAATTGCTATTTGTGACACCATTTTCATATGTAACTTTTTGTCACAATGGCTGATTGACAAAAGAAATATACCGTTACATACACTAGACCCTTCTGGTTGTGGGGATATATAGGGTTGGTAGACTTTCCAAGAACGCAAGGTACCCAGAGCCAACAACTGAGCTATATCGTACAATGGTTTTACATTGAGTAAAGAGTATAAACCAATTCATATAGCGAAATAGGCAGAGTGAAAAATGTGTATCAAGGAAATCTACGTATTTCTGAAATGGGCACAAGAAATAGAGTTTAGGAGCACTGTTTGTTTTTGCACATGTCTGAATTTGTGGGTACTCCTACTAGTGTATGATTCAAAGGGTATTTTTCAAATTGTCATCTTTTGAATACACTAGCTTACGTTTGAAAGGTACAAATGCAATGAAATCCAATAACAACCGTTCTACTATTCTGTGCTCCCTCAAGTCTTCAAATGAAAATGGTAGCTCACTTGTGTGGGTATGTTTGGTGCTTGCAACAGGCAATAGCTAAAAACGTACTGAGGAGGATTCACATTTTTTCACCAAGGGCTGACCCTTTTTTCCAGTGTGGGTAGTTCTAAATTTTAGACCTTAGCTCAGCTGGCACAATGGGAAACCTAGCCAACCTGTATATTTTTGAAAACTAGGTGCCTTGGAGTATCCAGGGTGGGCTGACTTGTGCAAGTCTCACCATGTTTATTTCACCCAGAATCCCTTGCAAACCTCAAACCTTGACTAAAAAACAATTTCTGTGTTGGAAAGTTCGGGAACTTGAGGGAAACCACAAATTTTTCTCAACGCGGCATTCTCAAGTCTCCCAATTAAAAAAATGGTACCTCACTTGTGTGGGTAGGCCTACTGCCTGTGACAGAAACTGATCAAACCAAGGTCAATCAGAGTCCCCTAGCAAGGGCTCCCGTTGACCTTGGTGTTTGAGCCATTCCTGTAGCAGGTAGTAAGCCCAGCCACACAATTGGGACAGCATTTTTATCGGAACAAATTGAGGGTAATGCAGAGTGGTAGGAAGTTTGTGGATTCCTGTAGATTCTGGAACTTCCTATCACAGAAATGGAAGGTAAGCATGTGATTTCATTCAGTTTGAGGTTTGTAGACCATTGTGGATAAGAAAACCTTGTGGGATCCACACAAGGCAAACCACCTTGGACTTCCTTTATCTAGTTTTCAAGAATGTTGTGGTTTGCATAGGTGATGCCACAGCACAACCCCAAATACCGCACCTACCCCTATTGCTAATCTCTCAAGTCAGCGACTTAGGGCCTTTTGTCTCTTTCTCTCTTGGGCCATCCACACAAGTTGGGGTACCATTCTTATCGGGGGGTGTTGGAACTCACTGTGGTCTGAAACCTGTGGCTTCACGTAGATTCCATGTCTTTCAGTCACAGAAATGTGATGAAAATGTATGCTTCTCAACAAATTTTAACATTTACAAGGGCTTCTGGGTAATATTATCTGGTGAGGGCTATGCAAGTCATGCACTCCTGGGCTCCCTCTGGCTTTCTAGTTGAATTTTTTTTTCAGGTTTGCCTAAGTGCCAGCTGAGCTAGTGCCCAAATCCACAGCTACTCATAAATGACAAAAAAGGAGTTCTTAGTAAGAGGTGTCTTACCGCCACAGATATAAATCTGGTACTAAGTTGTTAGTTAATCCACTGCTTACACTGGTTGGTTTTAGCGCCTTCAGAAATGATGGCTTCAAAGCACAAATTCTTATCAGAGTATCTGAATATTGATAGCAAGACTTCAGAAGGTGAGCCATATAGGCATGGCAAGGCACCAACCCCTTTATGATCACATGCAATTCACACACGACACACAAGATTTTCATACCTCCAGCCGCGGGCCCAGTCCAACCTATCAATGTACTTAAATCAACATACTGCGGCCATGCAAGGGCCCATCACATTGATACGCCACAGGATGGAATCAGTTTAAGTGCATTTACCACCTGTCAAGTAGCTGACTCCTTTCTGAACATTAACAAACTCATGCCTAGTGAACCTTTACTAATGGCTCCCATAACAGTTACATGGGCTCAGGAAGAAATGTCTTGGATGCGTCTTTAGCAAGCTCATTGTGGAAAATCCAACTCCTTACAGTTTGTGGTCACAAGTTGGGATGTCGGAGTATGCCTTCCGAGGCCTCATTCATCTAAGAAAACTAAGGCAAACATGCTGGGGAATACTGCCTGAGTTCCCTAAAGTAATACGCCAAACAAATGGCCTGTGGGACTCATTCACCAACACTTATACTTTTGCTTTGATAGTGTGAAAGCTCAACTGCTAACTTTTATCATACCCAATGGTATTGAAAAAGGGTACATGACACAATATCTTGTATGATGATTGATTTCACATCTTATACTAAAGATGTGAAAACAATCATCATACAAGATATGGGCCCTCATTACGAGTGTGGCGGTCTGGAGACTGCCACACGTGGTGGCAGTCTTACCGTCGCGGGCCCAGTGGTAAAGACGTTGTATTATGACATTGGTGGTTTGGCCGAAGCCCAAGGGCCACAACGCCGCCAGTACCGCCAGAGTGGTCGAACTGCCGGAGGTGAGCACCCGCCTGCATACATTCCACCACCCTCCCTCCGCATACTTACAGCCCCAGCCCCCTCAGCATACTTGCACACCCCCACCCACGCATACAGACACCCCCACCCCTCCACACACACCCTCCACGCATGCATACACACACACACACACACACACACACTACCCCGTCCCCTCCCCCTTCTCTTTCGGTCAGTCCACCTACCTGTCTGGGCGAGGTGGTCATCCGGGAGGGGATGCAAATCAGCGGGTCCAGAGCTGCACCGCCATGCCGAGACCGCCGTGCTTTATTATGTCTCATAATACGGCGGGCGGAGTCCTTGCGGCGTGGCGGTGCTAGTGGTCGAACCGCCTCTCACCTGCTGTTGGTCAGGCCGACGGTGTCTGACTTTCACCTGTCAATGGAAGGGAATCCATTGGTGAGTCATTAAACGGCGGTCTTCGGACCGCTAACACTAGCAGTCTTTTGGCGCCCACGACAATGGCGGTCTTGCCAAAAGACCGCCAATGTCTTAAGGAGGGCCATTGTGCCTTGTACATTATTACTTGAGCTTGCATACTTTCAAAGCAAGCAGAAATGTTGGTGACTAAGTCTCATGAGACCTTTGTTTGACTTGTTACATTTACTCTGGTTCTCGTGGGCAATCAGGGTAGTCCTTGTGCAGTATACAAAAGTTCCCTAAAAAGCACTTTAAAATATAGTCAAGCCTTTAACATTTTGTTTTACAGGGTACTCCGTGACACATGTTCTGTCCACCGTTATGTGCATTGTGAGGGACTATAATGCACTGGTCAATCTGCAAACAGAATACCTACCATGTTCTGATGGGGGATAAAGGTGTTGAGCAGGCCATAAAGTCCATGATTTCCTCAAGTAGAGGAACTAAAATTCTGCAGCTGCTAGCCTCGCAAAGTAGTGGCCCATAGAAGGTAAGTATCCATACACAGCCATTGAAAGGTTTACCTAATGGCAGCTTCACCTCAGTCGATATCCCAGCCCGTCACTTTTGTATGATACAACATAAATCAAATAGGAAAACACAGGGTTGGCTTGGATGGGCACTGGGGACAGTAAATATGACTCTCCTGCTTTTCCCTGCTTAGAGCAGGCCTTATGATGAAGACGTGGTCAAGCCCTTTTGGGTGTTACAGGGATACGGATCAGCAAAGTGTCACTTCTGCAGCCTTGCCACGTCCTCCAGAATATGTGAAGCGGAGGCTGCTGCTTCTGTAGCAATAAAACTTTCAATTACTGACAACTGAAAGTCCAGGAAAGACATGATTCTTCCTGTGGTTGTCTGACGATAAACAACATAAGCATTGTACGCTACTGCCTGGATCAGGTGGACAAACAGTTTCTTGTACCAAGGAACCTTGTCATTCTGATCAACTCTGCCCATGTACTTGTTGTACTCAAGTATACAGGTGGACTTGTGAACTTCTGCCATCTGACCCATACTGTGACGCGCTCTCATCATGAATTGTAGTGAGCACGTACACATCACGTCTATCCAAGAACTTGACTGTAAGCAGTCCGTTGGAACACAGTGCAGTGATCTGAGATTTCTAGATCTTCTTGCAAACACGCTCCTGTGGGAATCCACTGCGGCAAAAACAAACTGTACTGCAGGCTACAGTGCTAGCTTTGTACAGCTCTACTCCCATATAGAAACTGTCAACATAAATGTTATAAACCTTATTAAGGAGTGGCTGGATAAGCTCCCTTAAAATCTTTCCTGTTACTCCTAGCATGGGAGGACAACCTACAGGATTTTAGAGTGGAGTCCTTCCCTGTATATCCTCTCAAGCTGGACACCTAGCTAGTAGAGCTCTCACACAGCATGTACAGCTTGATGCCATTGTGAGCGCTTTTGCTTGCAATGTACTCCCTGAATCGCAGCAATCGTTTGTACAGGATCAAGGACTCATTGACTGCTATATTCTTTCCAGGAGTATAAATCTCTGGAAACCTGGCAGACAAATGTTCCACAACAGGCCAAATTTTGAACCACCCATCATGGTCTGGATGGTCCTGAGGCAGTGCAACAGAATTGTTATTGAATTGCAACATGTGGTGCAATAGCGGAAAGAATGATCTCTGCTCATTTTGGTGCAAAGATGTGGGTTACCCAAACTGTGCAAGTAGACCAGTAAGACTGCAAGGTTAGTTTCTGCACTAACCCCATTTTGAGCATTCGGCCCAAAAATATATTTTTCTTCTCAAGCAAAGTCCGAGTCCGTTGTTGTGCACTAGAACGAGGCCCTAGAGTGCCTCCATTCTCCCTTAGAAATTGTTTGGCATGCAAATTTGTTTGCTGCAGAATTCGCTGAAGGAAGTCAGTATCCCAAAAGAGATGGGCATAGTTAATTGGCTGTAGTCAACTGGCCAAAAGTTTGCCATATCGACTTTACATACAGCGTGCCAGAGAAAAGCAGTCTTTGGGGCGTACCTCAATTGGGGGCCTGCCAAGAGAGCACTCAGTCTGTGCTTTCCGCTGCATGTGCATACTCTCTGGGTTGGTCTAACCTGCTACGGTCACCCCGCTGTGCTGTGCTTGCGAAGGGACAGCACGACTGCCATGATTGTGTCCCTCAGAATTTCAGGAAGATTAGTCGTCAAATGGGGCTCGGCCGACTGAAAAATAATTTCCAGATTCTGCTTCATTTTCCTCTCCCTCACAAGCTACCTCAGTATCTGCTGTCTCAGTCTCTGATCATGCCTCAGAGCTGTCCTCCATAACCCGAGTTAGGGCTTGGGCAGCAGTTATCCACCGAGACGCCATCTGTGCTACTGGCTAGAACTGCCATTCTTAAATACTATCCTACGTAGAAGGCTGATTTGTTCTAAAACTGTTGTTGGGTAGGTGTGTGCATTAGAGATGTGTGCAATAGTAAATAAAGATGAATCACATTGCAGGTTCTCCAAAGACACTAAAAAAAGACACAGTTTTACTTCCCTTGCCAAATACCCATAAACACAGCCTTTAGCACTGGTGGTGCCCAGTGCAACAGTCATTTTTGACAAACTCCCCGCAACCACTTCCTTGGCAAGTTAGTAACAGTCACTGTTCTACATTAGAGTTGTATCTGATGAACTGCGGCAACAAAAAACCTCAATGACAAAAACAGTAATCCACTCAGACATCCACATAAAATACAGATCTGTGCAGTATGCATTCTTTGCTTCAGGCATATTAACCCTCTTTGTTACTTCATGGAGAGTCAAAACTGGCATTAGATAAAACTCCATCTCTCTTTGTAGCAGGAACATTAATCACAAGAGTTATCTTGTCATTTTTATTGCTACCTGGAAGCTAGATATACAAGGAACTCTACAGCTGGTGTCAGCTCCCCGCTCCCCAGGTCGGCGCCAGTTTCACTGCCCTAAAGCTGTATGTGTGTGTGTGTGTGTGTGTGTGTGTGTGTGTATATATATATATATTCACTGAAAAAAACAAAGGTTACAGGTACGTTATAGTTAGGCTTACATTTCACTTGTACAAAACCGCCTAAAGTCAGCAGTTATAATTACCTGAGTTAACTATGACCTATGCTCCTGCAATGCACTGCTTATGACTTCACTTATTACATCACTCATGACATGGTCAGTGACATCACTGGTGCCATCTCAAATGACATCACTGATGCATCATCCAGTGAGTGTGAGTGTTTTCTAGAAGTGTGAATGTTAGGCATATATACCAAGGTACTAAAAAAGTTTTAAATAATATATTTTCTGAACTACTGAGTTTTGCTATTTCTAACCTATTGTGTGAGTAGCTGTGTAACCATGTGTGTCAGTGTGTGAGTGGGTGTCTAAGTGCCTCTGTGGGTGGGTGTGTGTGAGTGCTTTTGTGGGTGTATAAGAAGGTATGTGGATAGGTGTGTGGGTGAGTGGCTGTGTGAGTTACTATTGGGGAGTGAGTGGGTGTGTGAGTGGCTGTTTGGGTGAGTGGGCATGTAGGTGACTGGGTGTGGGAGTGGGTGTCTGAATGGCTGTATGAGTGAATGACTGGCTGTGTGGGTGAGGTCAGTTGTTTGATTGGCAGTTAAATTAAGTGAGTTGGTTGTGAGTGGCTGTATTGTAGAGTCTGTGTCTGTGCGAATGGGTGCATGGGTGAGTGAGCGGATGTGTGAGTACAGGTATGGATGTGTGAATGGGTATGTAAGTGGGTGTGTGAGTGTATGGGTGAGTGAGTGACTGTGTTGAAAGGCTGTATGGGTGAGTGGGTATATAGGTGAGTGGGCGTGTAAGTAGCTGTATAGGTGAGCGTGTGGCTCTGAGTGGCTGTATGAGTAAGTGACTGGTTGTATAAGTAGCTGTATGGGTGAGTGAGTGGTTGTGTGAGTGCCTGAGAGAGTGGGTGTGTGAGTGGCTCTATGGATGAGTGAGTGGTTAATGTTAGTACTTGTATTGGTCTGTGAATGGGTTTGTGAGTGTCTTTGTGGATACACGAGTGGGTGTATTAGAGTTTGTATAGGGGTGAGAGTGGGTGTGTGAGTGCTTCTATGGATGATGTAATCAGCGATGTTATATGAGATGTCATCGGTGATGTCACTGACCATGTCATGAGTGATGTAATATGAGGTCGTAGCAGTACTTTGCAGAGGCGTAAATTATAATTAGCTCAGGTAACTAAATGCTAAATTTCACTGGTTTTGTACAAGTGAAATGTGAGCCTATCTATAACGCCCCTGTAACACTTTTTTTTCAGTGTATTTCTAAGGGTTTTTAAATTTTATTTCCTAACTGTAACCACTAACCTTTGACAGTGAGTGTGAGCATAAGTGTCTCAGTAGGTCTGTGAGTGACTGAGTGTGCCTGTTAGTGGGTGGGAGTGTGTGTGTCTAAGTAGGTCTTTCAGTAGGTGCGTGAGTATCTAAGTGCATCTGTGAGTGGGTACATGAGTCTGACTGGGTGCGTGGGCCTGGCTGGGTCTGAGAGGGGCTGTGAGTGCGTGCTGTGAGTGAGTACATGAGTCTCTTAGTGTGTCTGTGAGTGTCTGAGTGGGTGTGTCAGCTGCATGAGTGCCTCAGCTTCAAAGGAACCCCTCCTGCCCATTTATCCAACAAGAGTCCACAGTTTTGCACAAAATGTCTACCCAACTGAAGTAGTTTCTACTGGTTAGTTAGTAATTGTTACCTCGTTGGGTAAATGTCCGCTGTGTTTTATACACTACCGCTGTGTAATGGGTCAAGAGGGGATGTCTCCAGCGACCTTGTGTACGTTTGGCAAAATGATTGTTCCTTGTACGTCTTTCTCCAGAATTCTGTGATAACATGAATCCTCCTATAAAGAGGCCAGTGAGACTACAAAGACGTAAATCTCCACCAAACCAAGGTCCTTCCTCTTAGCTATATGACACAAGTCCTTCTTTGTTTGGTGGGGATGTCCTCAAATTCCTCGGCATCAAGAACGCGCCTCCAAAATCTGTGGGAAAGGCACTGGTGGGCTCTCTGGTAAGCTGTCCATCATCCTGGCAAAAGGTGGGAAGCCCTTTGCATACTACTAAGGTAGGCGGGGCACCCTCCCCCAGCCGATTTCGGCCCTGGGAACCACATCCCCCAGTGGCCACCACAACTCAGTGGGGTTGGTGGGCTACCTCCCTCTGCCCATTTTGGCCCCCGGGATCCCATCCCGTGGGGCCTGGCCAGGTCTTCAAGGGTCCATAGTCGCCAGTAGGTAGTTATAGTTAGGGCCATGTTTCCATTGAATAATTGTTTTTAGATTTGGCTATATCTCTGGCACGTTTGACGAATCTTCACAAAATATTTCCAAAAGAGTGAGCCAAAGAATCTTGTGCATGCAAAGTTTTGGGGGGACCAAGAAAAAAAAGGGGGGAGAGTGATGGAAAAAAAAAAGTGCATTTCCCATATTAATTTCCCTACAACCTGAACCACTAGACGGAATTACACCGAATTTGGTAGAAAGGTAGCTTTCGGTACACAGATGCCGCTTTTTGTGTAAATCAAGCAAAATTAAAGGAAAACCAGATTTGTATGTCTAGAGGCAATCTAGAGAAATTCAGCATGTATGATTAGTTATTTCGAGTAACTCTTAACTCTCAGCCTACGGTAACTGTAACTCACCCCCTCGTCAAGCACTGCTAATTACCCCAGATATTACAGCACTCATGACAACTTTTTAGAACGTCAATAAAAATATCAATGCAACAGAAGTCAGATTATTGAAGGAAAAAAAACTCTGCATGGTGATCTAGTTACCTTAGGCCGTGAGTTATAGTTACTTGAAATAACTCTAACAATATCTGCTGAATTTCTCCTGCTTTGTGTGAGTAAATTCAGAACCTAACTATAACGTCCCTGTAACCTTTGTTTTTTTTTTTTATTAAAGTGATTATTTATATATATCTATAGCAATATCTTTTTTTCTCATTTTTTTGTTTTATATGCGCATTGCTACCTTAGGGGCCGATTGACGCCCATAGGGAAGCTGCTTGTTTAAAACAAAAACGGGCCCCACTGGGGTTTGGCCCATGATCAAAAGGTCTGACACCATACTCACCCCGAACTGCCACCCCACCCCACCCCAGACAAGTTCACTAAAAGCTTTTTTTTTTTTTTTTTTTTTTTTTAACACAAATGGGCCCATACCCCAACCCTCGAATGGATCTCCCAGGTGGCCTAGTCGGTTTCCTGGCAGTTTATCGCAGCAGTCCCGTGATTCACTGCCAGGAAACAGTGTCAGAGAGGCCTCCCTGAAACGTGGGGAGGCCCATTTCGACCTTTTTTCACCACTGCAGTAAAGAGAGGGCTTATCTGCTCGTTTCTTTGCTTCAGTTGGGAGTATTGTGACATCATCACAAAGCGATTCTGTGTCTCACCCTGGTTTTTTTAATTTTTTTATTTTGCCCTCCCGTGTGTTGGCCAAATGGCCGCCCTTAAGGGGTTAAGGCCCTCTCGTCCATTTTGTATCGTTTGACTACGTGAGTCCAGGTTCTTTTTCTTGTTTGAAATTTTCTTCAATCTCTTTGCGTTTCATACCTTCAAATAACCAAAGCGATCCTACAGCTTTGTCTAGCTTTGGTCAGTGCTTGTTACCCCCTTGCCTATTATATTTACTAACAGTTTGTTCATTGTCTTCAAGCTCCCTCATGGTGCTACATTGTGTATCCCACCATATTCCTAACTGCAAGTTGTTGAACTTTGCTCCTGAGAAGTTTTTCCCATCCCCATGGTGATGCGTAGCAGTTAGTCTGTGTAGCGGTGGAGGGAGGAGGAGTAAGTTGGGGGGGGCAGCCTCATTCCTCCTAATTTATTGGACCAGTTATTTGGTACTCTGTTTTTGTCTATGTCAATGATGTTAAAAAATCCCCGTCCAAGGCCGGTATTTCATTGTGATATGTTGGCCAAAAATCTCTTATACATCTTGTGTCTGAGGTGATCTACTAAAAATAGAAAACCAGGCGAGCCCCTTATGCATTGACAGCAGAAGTTATTTTCACATTACGCAAGAATGCTGAGGCAGCCATTCACTGGTTCATTAAGCTACTGCATAACAAAATAAATACTAAATTGCCATCATTGCATTGTTAAAGAAAAAATCCTCTCCTCCAATGTGTCACCTAGGTTTTTTCGATCCATTTCTATGGTGGGAACAAATGGGATTGGTCAGTTCAATTAATAGCTTTTGTATCTAATAACATTGTTCAACAGGTTCATACATATGTTTGACCTGAGAATCACACTTTCAAGTGGTGGTGCAGCCACTGAGCCCGTTGTCTTTCCATGGCCAAGAAAATAAGTACCACTGACTGGTTGATGGCAACACTTGTGATTTATTGACCTTTGAACCTACAGAAATGAGTTTCAAAGTTATTTACTTAAATGGGTACTTTCTGGTATTTGCGTTTACGTAACCATTAAACCATAATAATAAAGTTGTTTATAGCCAGATGCCATTGCTGCATTTTTTGTATATATTAACCACTTCGCTGCCAGGCCTTTTCCCCCTCCTGTGCCAGGCCTTTTTTTGCCTATTTGGGGCAGTTCGCGCTTAGGCCCTCATAACTTTTTGTCCACATAAGCTAACCAAGCCAAATTTGCGTCCTTTTTTTCCAACATCCTAGCGATTCTAAAGGTACCCAGACTTTGTGGGTTCCCCTGAAGGAGGCCAAGAAATTGGCCAAAATACAGTGAAAATTTCGTTTTTTTCAAAAAAATTGGAAAAAGGGGCTGCAGAAGAAGGCTTGTGGTTTTTCCCCTGAAAATGGCATCAACAAAGGGTTTGCGGTGCTAAACTCAGCAGCTTCCCAGCTTTCAGGAACAGGCGGACTTGAATCCGAAAACCCAATTTTTCAACATAATTTTGGCATTGTACTGGGGCATACCCCATTTGTGCAATTTTTTGTGCTTTCAGCCTCCTTCCAGTCAGTGACCGGAATGGTCATGAAACCAATGCTGGATCCCAGAAACCTAAACATTTCTGAAAAGTAGACAAAATTCTGAATTCATCAAGGGGTCATTTGTGTAGATCCTACAAGGGTTTCCTACAGAAAATAACAGCTGAAAAAGAAAAATATTGAAATTGAGGTGAAAAAAACATCAATTTTTCTCTACTTTTTACTCTGTAACTTTTCCCTGCAATGTCAGATTATCGAAAGCAATATACCGTTACGTCTGCTGGACTCCTCTGGTTGCGGGGATATATAGGGTTTGTAGGTTCATCAAGAACCCGAGGAACCCAGAGCCAATAAATGAGCTGCACCCTGCAGTGCGTTTTCATTCTATACCGGGTATACAGCAATTCATTTGCTGAAATATAAGGAGTAAAAAATTGCTATCAAGAAAACCTTTGCATTTCCAAAAAGGGCACAAGATAAGGTGTTGAGGAGCAGTGGTTATTTGCACATCTCTGAATTCCGGGGTGACCATAGTAGCACGTGAATTACAGGGAATTTCTCAAATAGATGTCTTTTTTACACACACTCCTATATTTGGAAGGAAAAAATGTAGAGAAAGACAAGGGGCAATAGAACTTGTTTTGCTAATCTATGTTCCCCCAAGTCTCCCGATAAAAATGGTACCTCACTTGTGTGGGTAGGCCTAGCACCCGCGACAGGATATGCCCCAAAACACAACGTGGACACATCACAGAAAACAGAGCTGTTTTTAGCAAAGTGACTACCTGTAGATTTTGGCCTCTAGCTCAGCCGCCACCTAGGGAAACCTACCAAACCTGTGCATTTCTGAAAACTAGAGACCTAGGGGAATCCAAGGAGGGGTGACTTGTGTGGCTCGGACCAGGTTCTGTTACCCAGAATCCTTTGCAAACCTCAAAATTTGGCTAAAAAAACACATGTTCCTCACATTTCTGTGGCAGAAAGTTCAGGAATCTGAGAGGAGCCACAAATTTCCTTCCACCCAGCATTCCCCCACGTCTCCCGATAAAAATGATACCTCACTTGTGTGGGTAGGCCTAGCGCCCGCGACAGGATATGCCCCAAAACACAACGTGGACACATCACAGAAAACAGAGCTGTTTTTAGCAAAGTGACTACCTGTAGATTTTGGCCTCTAGCTCAGCCGCCACCTAGGGAAACCTACCAAACCTGTGCATTTCTGAAAACTAGAGACCTAGGGGAATCCAAGGAGGGGTGACTTGTGTGGCTCGGACCAGGTTCGGTTACCCAGAATCCTTTGCAAACCTCAAAATTTGGCTAAAAAAACACATGTTCCTCACATTTCTGTGGCAGAAAGTTCTGGAATCTGAGAGGAGCCACAAATTTCCTTCCACCTAGCGTTCCCCCACGTATCCCGATAAAAATGATACCTCACTTGTGTGGGTAGGCCTAGCGCCCGCGACAGGATATGCCCCAAAACACAACGTGGACAAATCACAGAAAACAGAGCTGTTTTTAGCAAAGTGACTACCTGTAGATTTTGGCCTCTAGCTCAGCCGCCACCTAGGGAAACCTACCAAACCTGTGCATTTCTGAAAACTAGAGACCTAGGGGGATCCAAGGAGGGGTGACTTGCGGGGCTCGGACCAGGTTCTGTTACCCAGAATCCTTTGCAAACCTCAAAATTTGGCTAAAAAAACACATGTTCCTCACATTTCTGTGGCAGAAAGTTCTGGAATCTGAGAGGAGCCACAAATTTCCTTCCACCCAGCGTTCCCCCACGTCTCCCGATAAAAATGATACCTCACTTGTGTGGGTAGGCCTAGCGCCCGCGACAGGATATGCCCCAAAACACAACGTGGACATATCACAGAAAACAGAGCTGTTTTTAGCAAAGTGACTACCTGTAGATTTTGGCCTCTAGCTCAGCCGCCACCTAGGGAAACCTACCAAACCTATGCATTTCTGAAAACTAGAGACCTAGGGGAATCCAAGGAGGGGTGACTTGTGTGGCTCGGACGAGGTTCTGTTACCCAGAATCCTTTGCAAACCTCAAAATTTGGCTAAAAAAACACATGTTCCTCACATTTCTGTGGCAGAAAGTTCTGGAATCTGAGAGGAGCTACAAATTTCCTTCCACCCAGTGTTCCCCCAAGTCTCCCGATAAAAATGATACCTCACTTGCGTGGGTAAGCCTAGCGCCGGCGACAGGAAACACCCCAAAGCGCAACGTGGACACATCCTAAATTTTGGAAAAAAACAGAGGTGTTTTTTGCGAAGTGCCTACCTGTAGATTTTGGCCTCTAGCTCAGCCGGCACCTAGGGAAACCTACCAAACCTGTGCATTTCTGAAAACTAGAGACCTAGGGGAATCCAAGGAGGGGTGACTTGCGGGGCTCGGACCAGGTTCTGTTACCCAGAATCCTTTGCAAACATCAAAATTTGGCTAAAAAAACACATGTTCCTCACATTTCTGTGGCAGAAAGTTCTGGAATCTGAGAGGAGCTACAAATTTCCTTCCACCCAGCGTTCCCCCACGTCTCCCGATAAAAATGATACCTCACTTGTGTGGGTAGGCCTAGCGCCCGCGACAGGATATGCCCCAAAACACAACGTGGACATATCACAGAAAACAGAGCTGTTTTTAGCAAAGTGACTACCTGTAGATTTTGGCCTCTAGCTCAGCCGCCACCTAGGGAAACCTACCAAACCTGTGCATTTCTGAAAACTAGAGACCTAGGGGGATCCAAGGAGGGGTGACTTGCGGGGCTCGGACCAGGTTCTGTTACCCAGAATCCTTTGCAAACCTCAAAATTTGGCTAAAAAAACACATGTTCCTCACATTTCTGTGGCAGGAAGTTCTGGAATCTGAGAGGAGCCACAAATTTCCTTCCACCCAGCGTTCCCCCACGTCTCCCGATAAAAATGATACCTGACTTGTGTGGGTAGGCCTAGCGCCTGCGACAGGATATGCCCCAAAACACAACGTGGACATATCACAGAAAACAGAGCTGTTTTTAACAAAGTGACTACCTGTAGATTTTGGCCTCTAGCTCAGCCGCCACCTAGGGAAACCTACCAAACCTGTGCATTTCTGAAAACTAGAGACCTAGGGGGATCCAAGGAGGGGTGACTTGCGGGGCTCGGACCAGGTTCTGTTACCCAGAATCCTTTGCAAACCTCAAAATTTGGCTAAAAAAACACATGTCCCTCACATTTCTGTGGCAGAAAGTTCTGGAATCTGAGAGGAGCTACAAATTTCCTTCCACCCAGCGTTCCCCCAAGTCTCCCGATAAAAATGATACCTCACTTGCGTGGGTAGGCCTAGCGCCGGCGACAGGAAACACCCCAAAGCGCAACGTGGACACATCCTAAATTTTGGAAAAAAACAGAGGTGTTTTTTGCGAAGTGCCTACCTGTAGATTTTGGCCTCTAGCTCAGCCGCCACCTAGGGAAACCTACCAAACCTGTGCATTTCTGAAAACTAGAGACCTAGGGGAATCCAAGGAGGGGTGACTTGCGGGGCTCGGACCAGGTTCTGTTACCCAGAATCCTTTGCAAACCTCAAAATTTGGCTAAAATAACACATGTTCCTCACATTTCTGTGGCAGAAAGTTCTGGAATCTGAGAGGAGCTACAAATTTCCTTCCACCCAGCGTTCCCCCACGTCTCCCGATAAAAATGATACCTCACTTGTGTGGGTAGGCCTAGCGCCCGCGACAGGATATGCCCCAAAACACAACGTGGACATATCACAGAAAACAGAGCTGTTTTTAGCAAAGTGACTACCTGTAGATTTTGGCCTCTAGCTCAGCCGCCACCTAGGGAAACCTACCAAACCTGTGCATTTCTGAAAACTAGAGACCTAGGGGGATCCAAGGAGGGGTGACTTGCGGGGCTCGGACCAGGTTCTGTTACCCAGAATCCTTTGCAAACCTCAAAATTTGGCTAAAAAAACACATGTTCCTCACATTTCTGTGGCAGAAAGTTCTGGAATCTGAGAGGAGCCACAAATTTCCTTCCACCCAGCGTTCCCCCACGTCTCCCGATAAAAATGATACCTCACTTGTGTGGGTAGGCCTAGCGCCCGCGACAGGATATGCCCCAAAACACAACGTGGACATATCACAGAAAACAGAGCTGTTTTTAGCAAAGTGACTACCTGTAGATTTTGGCCTCTAGCTCAGCCGCCACCTAGGGAAACCTACCAAACCTGTGCATTTCTGAAAACTAGAGACCTAGGGGGATCCAAGGAGGGGTGACTTGCGGGGCTCGGACCAGGTTCTGTTACCCAGAATCCTTTGCAAACCTCAAAATTTGGCTAAAAAAACACATGTCCCTCACATTTCTGTGGCAGAAAGTTCTGGAATCTGAGAGGAGCTACAAATTTCCTTCCACCCAGCGTTCCCCCAAGTCTCCCGATAAAAATGATACCTCACTTGCGTGGGTAGGCCTAGCGCCTGCGACAGGAAACACCCCAAAGCGCAACGTGGACACATCCACAATTTTGGGAGAAAACAGTGCCTACCTGCGGATTTTGGCCTGTAGCTCACCCGGCGCCTAGGGAAACCTACCAAACCAGTGCATTTCTGAAAACTAGAGACCTAGGGGAATCCAAGGAGGGGTGACTTGCGGGGCTCGGACCAGGTTCTGTTACCCAGAATCCTTTGCAAACCTCAAAATTTGGCTAAAAAAACACATGTTCCTCACATTTCTGTGGCAGAAAGTTCTGGAATCTGATAGGAGCCACAAATTTCCTTCCACCCAGCGTTCCCCCAAGTCTCCCGATAAAAATGATACCTCACTTGTGTGGGTGGCCCAGGTGCCTGCAACATAATAAGGCCCAAAACCTGAAGGGATAGAAGGGATAGCACAGCAAGTTTATAAGGGCATATTCTTTTATACATCTTTAGACGGACTCTGCTTTGGGGACCCACATAAGTGAGGTGTCATTTTACTTGGGAGACTGAGGGGAAAACTGGGGAGTAGGAATTTTGTGCTGGAGCGGTGATCCTACTAAGAAAAATCAGGAAAATATGCTTTTTTATGCAAATTGTGAGGTTTACAGAGGAGTCTGGGTAAGAAAATGTTGGGGGAGCCACACAAGCCACACCTCCCTAGACTCCTTGGGGTGCCTAGTTTTAAAAAGTTTCTGGGTTTTGTAGGTTTCCCTACATGACGGCCGCACCCAGGACCAAAAACATAGGTGGGCCCTCCCCCCCAAACACAGGTATTTTTGGAATATATCACTTTGATGTGTGCACATACGTCCGTGATGTGCCAAACACTAAAATTGTGAAAAGAAACACACTTAGGTTATGTGAAGAAGACCCCTCACCCACCAACCAAGTTGGTGGCATGCTTCATCATCGGGGTCCCACCTGAGGCACCTAGCGTGTCTCAAGTGTGCTGCGACGCCTGATTACAGCGGAGCAGGTTTTGTCATTCGTACCACACATACTGGTTGGATTTGGCACAAGGGTGAGTGATGGTTCAGTAGATCAAATTTTATTAACAAGAGATTTCACAAAAGTGAAATGCACTGGTAATAACTGAAAGGCCAAAAAACTGAACCAATGACTCACAGCTCGTGAGCTGTAAAGCCACGACAAGGCACCAACCGCTTTACAGTCCATTCACACACCTTTCATACATGACATGCACTAGACCATTCACGCCGCCAGCCACGGGCCCAGCACATTACAAGACTCGCATCCACAGACAGCGCCAGTCAAGGGCCCATCACTTTCATACGCCCACATGCCTGATACAGCAATCACACCAGCTGATGAGTGTGTGGACTGGCGTTTGGCCGGCACTGCCAGCCAAGCGCCACCCCACCCACACCACCAGCCAAGCGCCACCCCACCCACACCGCCAGCCCAGCACCACCCCACACACACCGCCAGCCCAGCGCCACCCCACACACACCGCCAGCCAAGCGCCACCCCACACACACCGCCAGCCAAGCGCCACCCCACACACACCGCCAGCCAAGCGCCACCACACCCACGCCGCCAGCCAAGCGCCACTCTACACATGCCATCCCCTTTTTTTTGTTTTTAAACAACAAAGAAACCACTAATCATAAATTAGTACAAAACTACAAACACAAAAGCTCTAACTGAATACATGACTAATGCCAACCGTGAAACCGAACATATAAAAATATAAAACACCAGTTTACGCTCACGGAATTTCCCAATAATTCTTCTGTGTGTGGTAGCTCCTGAAACAGCCACCCACACACAGCCCAGGCTTTGAAGGACAATCAGGGCAGTACATCCTAGTCTCCTTCCTGATACCTCTTCGAGCACAGACTCTACATCTCTTAGCAGGAAAGTTTTTTTTGGCCGTGGGAGGAATGTGCTCAGCAAAGTGACGATCTTTCAATCTAGCCACATCCTCCACCACTGCTTCTCTAGGAACTCTTGCCTGTTCCAGCACAACAAGGCTAGCTATGATAGACTCCTGAAATTTCACAAATGTCATCCTTGACTCTGGAGAACTATCCTTAAACACAACAAAAGCATTAAAAGTTGCCAAGTGGAACAAGTGAAGCGCTAATTTCTTATACCACACATAAGACTTACGAGCAGCAGTGTAAGGTTCTAACCTCTGATCTACTCTATCAACACCACCCATGTGCTTATTATAGTCTAAGATGCACACAGGTTTGCGCACTTCGGCAACCTGACCCCAAACAGCCACAGGTGAAGTACTCTCATCATGGATGGTGCTTAGCATGTATACATCCCTCTTGTCTACAAATTTCAGAGCTAGCAGCTCATCATTCCGCAAGGCACTGCACTGTCCCTTCTCAAGTTTTTTACAGACAAGCTCTTTTGGATAGCCTTTCCGATTAGAGCGGATTGTGCCACAAGCAACAGTGTCCACTCTGAACAACTCCTTGAACAACCGAACTCCAGTGTAGAAGTTATCTACATATAAATGGTGACCTTTGTTAAACAGTCGTCTACCAAGTTCCCACACAATTTTCTCACTAACTCCAAAAGTGGGAGGACAACCAGGGGGGTCAATATTGGAATCCCTACCAGTGTAGACCCGGAAATTATAAACATATCCTGTACTACTTTCTGACAGCATATACAATTTAATTCCATACCGTGCCCTCTTGCTAGGAATGTACTGCCTAAAAACCAAACGACCCTTGAACAGGACCAAAGACTCATCTACAGATATTTCTTTCCCTGGAACATAGATCTCTGAAAACCGATCTACCAAATGATCAAGGACAGGTCTAATCTTAAAAAGACGGTCAGAATCAGGATGATCTCGTGGCAAGGCTAAAGCATTATCTACAAAATGCAACATCCGAAGAAGAAGCTCATACCGGTTACGACTCATGATGGCAGGAAATATAGCAGTTGCCATCAAGGGACTAGTAGACCAATATGAAGACAGCGACGGCTTCCTTATCAGCCCCATCAAAAAAGTTAAACCCAAGAACTTTTTCAACTCTTCCAGATTTGTGGGAATCCACCGGCTAGCTCTAGAGTGTGGCCTAAGTCTGGCAGCGTTGTCCCTCAAAAACTGCTCTGCATACAAATTAGTCTGCTCAACAATCTCTTCCAAAAATATATCGTCCATAAACAACTCAAAAAAGTTGACGGGCAAAAAGTTTTCCGTATTAACTCGACACCCTGGAAAACCAGTAAACGCAGGCAACTGTGGCTGCTCCATGTTTGGTGCAACCCATGCGTCGGGTCTTCCAATGGGAAGCCTTTCAGCCGCTGGCTCCTGCACCATTGGCACATCACTGTCCTCCTCTAAAACAGGCCCTTCATCAGCACTGAGAGTGGCTTCATCATCAGATGATTCATCTCTGACAGAAAATTCACTTCCAGAATCCTGCACTTCCTCCTCTGCCTCCGATGCAGAGTCAGTCTCATATTCATGGTCAGAAGATGACTCAAAAAGCACACTAACAACCTGCTGAGCGGTCATCCTACGGCTGGCCATGATCCTTCCTACTAAAATTAACTGGACAAATACACCACCAACAACCAGCACTGTGTAAGATAAGTAACAAAGTATAGGTTTATCACTAAGAATTATAAACTCAAAAACTATACTGCTCACTTGCCTGAAAAAGCTTGACTCACCAGCAACTACTCTGCACAGCCACAGCAATCACCAACGATATCCCACTAAAAAGAGAAAAAAAAAAGCAAATTAGACATAAGACAACACAATAATCATTGTGCATAACTCTAAGGACAATTTCACACACAATCCTGCATTCAGTACACCACCTACAAACATGTCATTCATGCATTGCAACAATACTCACTTGGAGTAAATTTATTTACTTACCTAAAACATGCAACTACGCAAACCGCAGGACAACTACTGCCAAAACTGCAACAAGCCACAGCAAAGTCAGCAAAAGCTTTGAACTAAAACAAAAAGGAGAAAAACTGTTATTATCATAAAAGTAAATACTTCGCCAGTTGACAAACACTCCGCCACTAACCATTTTTTCATTTTCCCGTGTCTAGTCTTCTCTGCTTGGGGGAAGATGGGCCTAAAAAAAAAATAGGCCAATCTACCCCCAAGGGGAGGGGGCAGAAATCACCCAGATTACATTGCACCATTTGGGGGGGGGCGACCCTTGCCCAAGGTGCCACACCCCCACACAAAGCACACACACACATACATAGTATCCCTGGCGCTATGGGGATTCTGCCCCCCTTGGGGACAGAAAGGCCTAAAAAATAGGCATATCTGCCCCCTAGGGGGGCAGAACTGCCCAAAAATACATGTGGGCCCCTGGGGGCGACCCTTGCCCAAGGGGCCGCCCCCCAACACAAAAAATACACATCAACAATAAAATCCCTGGTGTCTAGTGGCTTTCTGCCCCTAAAAATAGGGCCAATCTGCCCCCAAGGGGGGCAGAAACGACAATAAATACATTGCGCCCCTGGGGGGAGCGACCCTTGCCCAAGGGGCCACCCCCCAACACAAAGCACACATACATACATACTATTTCTGGCGCTATTGGGATTCTGCCCCCCTTGGGGGCAGAAAGGCCTAAAAAAAATAGGCCTCTCTGCCCCCAAGGGGGGCAGAACTGCCCAAAAATACATGAGGGCCCCTGGGGGCGACCCTTGCCCAAGGGGCCGCCCCCCAACACAAAAAATACACATCAACAATAAAATCCCTGGTGTCTAGTGGCTTTCTTTCCCCCTTGGTGGCAGATCGGCCTAAAAATAGGGCCAATCTGCCCCCAGGGGGGGCAGAAACGACGTAAAATACATTTGCCCCCAAAGGGGAGCGACCCTTGCCCAAGGGGCCGCCCCCCAACACAAAAAATACAAATCAACAATAAAATCCCTGGTGTCTAGTGGCTTTCTGCCCCCCTTGGGGGCAGATCGGCCTAAAAATAGGGCCAATCTGCCCCCAGGGGGGGCAGAAACGACGTAAAATACATGTGCCCCCAAAGGGGAGCGACCCTTGCCCAAGGGGCCGCCCCCCAACACAAAAAATACACAGCAAGAATAAAATCCCTGGTGTCTAGTGGCTTTCTGCCCCCCTTGGGGGCAGATCGGCCTAAAAATAGGGCCAATCTGCCCCCAGGGGGGGCAGAAACGACGTAAAAAGCATGTGCCCCCAAAGGGGAGCGACCCTTGCCCAAGGGGTCGCTCCCCTACACTAATATTCACTCACACACACACATACAGAAATCCCTGGTGTCTAGTGGGCATTCCTGCTGCCCGATCGCATCGCGATCGGGCAGCAGGAATGCTCAAAGAGACATCGAGGGAAAGGAAAACCCTTTCCTTTCCCTCGATGCCTCTCTGAGAGCACCCCCACCCCGCACGAAGGTGAAATACTCACCTTCTCCCTTGATGCGCTGGAAGCAAATGGCTTCCAGCGCGTCATTCCCCGTTTCCATGAAAGCAGCGCGCGATCGCGCGCTGACGTCATGGGGGGGGGGGGGGGTGGGCGTGAAAGGGGAAGGGATTCCCCTTTCAGCCCTGGCCTGGGGGTGTTGGGGGGCGGCCCTCGGGGGAAGCGCTAGCGCTTCCCCCGACTGCCAGTCCCTGGACGCCACACGGGCGCTGCCATGGACGTAACCATTACGTCCGTGGCGGGGAAGGGGTTAAAAGAGATGGACCATTAAACAACAATTTTCAGCCATTGTAACCTGCCAATGGTTTACTTTTTGACAACTTAATTCTTTGCTTTGGGTGGCCACATCCTTACAAGCGCTGTCTGTTGCAAGGCTATTGTTTACACTGGGCTTGGAGCACATCCATTGCTTACCATTATTTAGCTTCATTGCCATTCGCGTGCTTCTTATTCGTTGGCTTGTTTGTGCCTTTCTCGCTGTTATTGTGTAATGTATGTTTTTTCCCCCTGTCTCCATCGTGTACTTCTCCCCCCTCTGCTTGCTCCTGTTGCTCTTTCAAATGTCTCTTCTGTAATGTTCTTATGTGCTTATACCCCCCTTATTGCTTTTTCACCCATGTGCTTTAACAATCTTTTTGTCCATTTGCCTCCCCCACATTACCCTGTCTCCTTTTGCTTTCCCCACTCATGCCCTCTGTTTTCCTCCCCCACCCTCGCCCCTATATTGCTTCCCACACCAATCACCCCTTGTTGCTTTGCCCCCACCCTGCTGTGTTTCCCAACCCTCCGTCATTCCACCCACCACCTCCTTACCCCAGTGCTGCCCTCCCCAACACGTGCTACTCTCTTGTTTGCTTATCAGTCCAGTTCGGCAAACAGAAGAAAAAAATGGCCTCGCGTAATTCTGTAGACATGTGCATGCTTAGTGGAAGCCTACAAAATTACGCTGGTGGTATCATCATAGGTATTTTTTGTTCCTGTTTAAAAGTCATGCTGCACAGCATTGGGATGCTTTACAGCCCGGCTAGAATCATTGACAAAGCCAATAGTTCCCAAAAGCAAGACTACCCACTTTGCAGATGCTTGTTTTAGATCTCACCTACAGACCGCTTATAGCTGTCTGCTCGCAAAAGATCTCATACGGATCATACCAAAAGAATAGTTTGCTTAGTGCCCACCCATTACTTACCATTGGATGGCTTTTTTTGTCACTCATTTGCCTGCTTCTTATTTGACGGCTTTCCTTGGTTCTGTATTTGTCCCGGCCTAGAGCATTAAGGACCATATGTACGAACACTTTTTCCCATAGACATAGAATGGGTAAAAACCTCTGCTACATCTGGACCTTAGTCTTTACTATCCTTTTGATTGGTTGACTTGTACCCTTACACTACTCACATTCAAAACAACTTTTTTTCTTTTCCTTTATGCACTCAAAGGAGTTCATTTGCGTTCTGGCTCTCTTATGCCGTTACCTCCCAAATACCTGTTCCTGCATGTAGCATCTTGCTCTACCCCTCTTGTGCTGCTTTTCTTGCTCAAAACCGGTCCCCAAGCCCATGCTCTTTGTGTTGTTCCGATTTATTGTTACATTCCTGCCCCAAGGCTTAAAACTCATCTGTTGCTTCCCATTATCCCCCCCCCCACCCTACCCTCTCCTTCTTTGCTCTCCCACTTATTTTGGTTCTTTAAAAAAAAAAAAAAAAAAAAGTAGTTTTCATTTTTTGGGAGGTGCCTGGCATGCCCTAATTGCTACTGGGCTCCTCCCCATTGAAAAAGTGCTTTTGTGCAGGTGAAAATGATTTATTTTATATTTACTCTGACAGGTGGCATCCACCATCTTGGATCGGTAAAACTAAGCGAATCATCATGCATGTTCATGCCAACTGAATAATACGTGAAAGTGTCATGAGACTTACATACTGATTCGCGCCTCGCACCATCACATCATTTTTTGTTTTTGTTTTGCATTGATAAAGCAAATTTCTGAAAGACGAGACCTACTGCCTTTGACAATGCTTGTTTTCTTATTGGACATCTGTCTGCTAAGGGCCATTACCCCCACTCTTGTCTATCCTAGCTTCTCGTTTCATTCTTGGGTACATGACAACAACTCTAATGTCATACAAATCAAGTTCCCCAGAGTCCACACCAGTTTCCACTCATCCTCCCCTAACTTCGTGATCTACTCTAAACTGTACTCGAACAAAACAACAAATCTTTATTATGAGGGAGAAAAATCAATATATAGTACAAAGTCTAATTCATTCACAGGATAAATGCAGTCTAAAAATTGATCAATTCCGCAGCCTTCACCAATGTGACTTAGAGTTAATGAGTGCCTTCTTTACACTATCAAATTTCATTAATTCTCCAAAATTATAACTAATCCACTGATCTTCAAATTCTGTGTAATCACTTCTGACTGGATCTGCCCTTTAATATATAGAGTAGGGGGAGAAGGGGAGGGTCACTAACTGATGACACTCCATATGTTTAGCCCATCGATAGGGGGCTTGCAAAGCGAAATCCATCATCAAGAATGTGTTGTGCAGCAACAGTTTCAAAGAAGCTGTAGGGCTGCAATGCGAAGTCCTGTGTCTTCGTTGATGATGCTGTTGGCGAGGGGCTTACAATGCAAAGGCCTGCGTTGAGTATGCATCATGCTGTGGTAGTTCCAAGGAAGCTGCAGGCTGCAATGCAAGATTCTTTGTGGATGCATCCCACTACTGCGGTTCCAAAGCGGCTGCGAGGAGATGTCACACTGCATATGTTCTGCTCACAGGACCACAGCTGGGCTGGCAAAGCATCTTCGGGCCCCCTTCCAAGGGTCCAAAACTGGCTTGGCACCACTTGTCGGGGGGCTAGACTTGCAGCAGGCAGAATTGGGGTGCTGGGTTCGAGGTAGTTGTAGATTTTTCAGCCCCTGAGACTTTGATCAGGAGGCCAGCCATCTAGCCCTTGAAGTAATTCTGGGTGTCCTGGGGTCAAGGTGCTGGTCCATTCTTTCCTTTTCAGGCAGCAGGTCAGAGTGGCAGCCGTTCTTGAAGAGCAGCACAGCAGTCCTTCTGAGTCTTCCACAGGTACAGAGGTGGATGTGAGGGTCCGCTATTTATACCTTGTGCCCACTTTGAAGTAGGAGGAGGTTCTGGAGGTTTCCACCCACAGTGTCATTTGGAATTTCCTGCGTCTCTGCCCTGGTCCAGGGTTGTCTTGGGCACAAAAAACTAGTGTCACAATTCTTTGAGTATGCACAGACAGAGATGTGCAAGTGTGCTCAGTTACAGCTGCGCCCCCTCGTCAAGTCAGAAATAGCCCATCCTGCCAACACCCATCTCCCTTTTTTTCCCACTGTCTGGGTTACTAAATGTAATAAGCTAACACATCTTATCCTATGGGAGAGGCAGGCCTTGCAGTGCTGATAAATTCAATTGTAACCAGGACTTAAAAGTACATGTCCAACTTTTTAAATACAGTGCACCCTGCCATATGAACTGTTTAGGGCCTACCCTAGTGATGACTTCTATGTATTAAAAAGAAAGGTTTAGGTCTAGCAAAAGGTTTATTTCCCCAGATTGAAATGGCAGTTTAAAACTGCACATACACGCTGCAGTGGCAGGCCTGAGACATGTTTAAACTCCCTGTTTACTTATAGTACCCCTTTGCTACGGACTTACAAGTAAATTAAATAAATATGCAAATTGGGTATAAGCCAATCTCACCATGTTTAAAGGAGGGAGGAGTAAGACAAAGGGCCAAGTCCAATAACTCCTTATCAGGCTCCAGTGCAATCTTACCCTTCAACCTTGAAGTTACTTAATTCTCTTACCTAATGCTACTCCGTTTTCTTTTCTGTGGCTTTTATTACTGAATTCAGTTACGGCACAAGGATAAGCAAAACAATTAGTGAAAAATCTACGAATATTCGACTGCCACCTCCCACAAAATCTACCCCCTCCCTAAATCAGGAGTTGTGTGAAGGGTTAATTATTTATCATTGTCCAATTAAAACCTTGGTGCGTAGCTCTTTTATATGAAAGATCAAGCACGTTTCCAAACACAAAGGATAACACTAAAGCCTCTAGTGCAAAATTAAACACATCAAAAAACTGTTAGATATTTGTGGCTCACAAATATTAGAAACAGTTCAATACAAGTCGGTTTAAGGGGGAAAAAAGCTGCGGTAATGTAAAAGATTTGGGCTTTTCTCTATCTAAGGAGGAATACACATTGTCTCTGATTATCATGGTAAGCTATTAATACAGAGCAAAGAAAAACAACATTCAGTTTTTGTTACTTTGAACAGCTGCTTCAATTCTGCTCCTTGACCTGACCTGCCTTTCACCTTGACTGCTCGTTCTGGCTCCATGCGCTGTGACGTCTGAAGTCGACTGAAATATCTCATAATAGTTGAGTTCTGATATATTTTCTTTATGAGCAGTGTAGGTGTTGTTCACAATTTGCCGATTATAAAGAAATAAGATAATGACGTTTATCTAGGGATTGCAGAATCCCATGTATTATGAACTAATAAATAAAATGATTGATCTTGTGACACAACTGGCTTAGATCACTGACTAACAAGTTATTTGTGATCCATCAACACGTCTTAATATGGGATTTATTTCTTTTCACCTCCCTTTCTTGGTTAAATGCACTTTCTCTCGTACCTAAATGCTTTTGCACATTGATTTGATGAATCCCAAATTATATGGTTATTGTTGAGGATTAACTGAAATGCTTTGTTTCATAAATGTTTTAACATGATTCCCTTCATTAAACAGCTGCAGTTTTGTCCCCTGCGTCCCAAAAATCTACCTATTCCGCTCTGCCTGAAGATTCTAACTGGTATGTATGAAGATAAGCATTGTAAGGTTCATATATTATTTCATTACACTTGATTTCAGCTGCAGAAAAATACTTCCAATTGAAAAGTTTCGCTTCTAACCTGGAATATTGAGTAATGCTATCTGTATTTTTCACTTGCAGAGCTTGTTGTGTGTGTATGTATATATATATATATGCCCAGGCAATAATTGGTATCTCCCCATACGTTAAAAAAGTATTAAATTATAGACGCAGCTGCACTTCTAGGGGTCTGAATGACCACAGACATGCCTAGGTACCAGAGACTGTGAATCAAGGCTTTGTTGTAGTGAAAAAGAACATCACTAAGAAATAAGGGGAGTCCTGTGCTACTGACAGTCTCGCAATGGGCATGTAACATTGATTGGTGTATGGCGCTGAAAGGGAGACGTACAAACGCTTGGACTGGATCAATACAGTAGAATAATCGTGCCTGGGGGCTGAATGCATTATTATAAATCAGTTCAATTGGGAATCAGCCTGATTAAATACAAGACCAGAGACCTTGGTTGTACACGTGATAGCAGATTATTTTGAAAAATTGTGACAGAAAGAATATGTAGATGATAATATAATTTCTGGGCTATGTGTTTGTACTCACGATTGCTGCACTCGCACTGTCTGACATTTTCAAGTCTCACCGAATTTTCTCCTGTACCCAATGGCGTCGTATTGAGTGACATACAAAAATATAGTAAAATGTTATTACAAGCATACTATCTCCTGCTGCAAGGCTTCCATTTGCTGCTGGATGCATGATTTGCCATCCATAATGTATTTAATCTCAGTTTGCTCTTTTATTACTTGGTTGATCAGATACCTCACAGACTGTCAAATGTGCGTTTGTAAATAATGAAAGCAAGAACATTGCTATAATAATTTAGGCTAGATGTACAACACCATTTTGAGGCTGCAAATGGTCTGATTTGACGAATCACGCCTTTTGTGACTGAAAAATGCCTTTTGGGATGTACAAAGCCCAAATTATGATTTGAATCGCTATTTGCGATTCTGTATTTGGAAAGGACATGTTGAGGGCGTTCCTTGCTGATACCGAATTGGAATGGTATGTACGAATATTTTGTGACCAAAATGCGGTCTCAAAACATTCACACTTTACCACCAACTCCAAATGGGTGGAAACCCTTCTGCATATGGCAAGTGGTCCCCAAGGGACGTCTTTCAGCCTTCCACTTTGAGAATGCCTACTCTTCAAAATAAATAATATATAAAAAAAAAAACTTCCATGTTCTATTTCTAAACACATAAAAAGGTCTGCTTTTTAAAAATAAATGCTTTATTTAGCAGCCGTCAGATGTGGTGATGACAGCGAATTGTAGTGGGTCACAAATGGCGACCTACCTCATTAATATCCATGAGGTCGTTCTATTTGCAACTCATTAAGCATCACTATTTAGGGAATGGAGGCTAATTAACCCCTTTTTACATTAGTGATTATCAAATAGCCATTCACAAAAAATTGCTATTTGATCGCTATTTCTATTCTTCGTACGTCTAGCCTTAAGTGCTGTTGTCTGGAAACAGGCAGAATAGGCTTAAGTGGGGAAATGGATGGCAGGTGTGTTTACAACCATCTACATGGGTTTTTGTTTATTGCTTCCATACATACAGTTGAAGACTTAACATTGCCATTGTGTTCAAGCCGTGAAACTATTCTAAGTGTCCCTTATCGCGATTTTATTTTTTTAATACATGTTTTATCACCAAGTCTCATTTTTTCATACATTTTCCATATCGCACTTGATACATAAATTTGATAACTCTTGGTCATACTGTCAGAAAAGTAAGGTGATGTCTTTAACAATAGAGTATAAACATATAACATTACTCATATTGGTGATATGCTCTCACTTTTAAACAAGTCAATGTCCCCTAATGCAGCTCACCGCTTTGCAGTAACTGGTTACATGGGTGTGTCATCGATATAGGTAACAGTGCTGATAAGCCATAATTGGACATTAATTTAATAGCATCTAGCTACTGTGTTTGTGATTCTCACATGTATTAAAAGGGGTCCAGGCTTTGTCAATTGAATTGCATTGGTCTGTAACCAAGGCAGTCAGTCGTACATGCTCTTATTCCACCACAACTAAATGAGTATTGCATTATTTGCCTTCCACTTCTGAGCTATGGTGAGTCTAGCTGCTGGTAGTTTGTTGGTTTGGAGTAATTAGTTTACCCAGTTGAGAACCGAGGAGGCAGTCCTAATAAGAAACAGTACCAACCCATCAGATTTTATTTTAGCCATTTTCTTCAAATTGAACTCCATTTACAGCCCCAGCAGCTCCGGAACACATGATTGACCATGTGTCTTCTATAATGGTGATTTCCAGGCCTCGCTCCCATTTATTCATGCAAATATTTGAATTGTGAGGCAAACGCGGAACATAACCCCTATAAAATAGGGAGAGACTGCTTGCAAGCCTACCCTTGCTGAATATTTGTGCATTTTGTGTGACATCTCTGGAGCATCCTAATTTTATCTCCAGTCCATTGGTCCAGTCCAAAATGTGTGTGGGATTGTCGGTCAGCTGGTGTTAAATAGCAAAATTTCTTTTGAGAACCTAAAGAATAGTTATAAACAAGGAATGCAATGAAACGGCCAAAGAAACCATGTGGCAATGGTTTGCCAAGAGAAAGATTCTGGATGTAGCCAAATGAACAGACTCGAGACAAACTGAACTTGTGCTTAGTAAGAATAGTAAACACAAACCACAAATGAAGGTGTTTGTCTCCAAATACTCCAGCAGCCTCAAAAAATCAAACTAGTCATACAGCAACATACTACAATTCAAACTTCAAGGGTTTATTCAACACACAACTATTGTTTACACATCAATGGACGGTTACCACAGAAAACATTGTAACAAATTAAACATGACAACAAATCAGACAGTTAAATGCGAAAGGGCCCATTCCATGCCACAATTGTGGTAGTTGCAATAGCATTGTACCTGGAACAGAAATCTCACATCCACAGACCACCTGTGATATTCAAATAATCATTTACACACTGAAATGCCAATTTGGTCTAGTTTATGTTACAAAACTGCACGAAAGCTAAATATCCATTTGAATGAACACAAAAGCAATATACAAATGGAAAATCATCAGTGACAGATCATTTCGGTGATAAGACATAACGTTAGTCAATTGAAATTTGTGATATTGGCAAATGTCCAACAGACTATTTTTTTGGGATTATTTTATGATGTCATAATACTGATTGTGTGATCTCAATGATTGGTACTTGTTTCAGTCCTGTAGAAAATTTGTGAAACTTATAACAAGCACAAGCTGTATAAATGTTTATACTGAATGAAGCTCTGTTGATTCAGTATCGTTTGATACAGCAATACAATCCCTATGTAAGAATCTTTGAGCATGAAAATAGCCATTTCTATCCAGTAGCACACAATGTTATTTACAATAAAACTTAAGTCTATTAATGATCAGAAGAAGGTAGTTTAGTAGAAGGTTAATTCTCATATGTGTACAATTTAGATGGTGCTTGAGTTGGAAAAGCGTTGGTCTACATATGAAGATTTGCATCTTATTCAGTTTTGAAGTGTATTGTAGCTCTCATACTATTTAGATTCAAGCGATTTTTATTAGCATTGACAAGAATAATGAATGTCTCCCTTAAAATAAAATGCAACGCATCAGGAAACCCAAAAGTCTAACACGTTAATGGAAAAATAGCAAAAGGCACAGCAGATAATCAGGAGACAATTGCCATTTCAGCCGACCAAAACTCTTGTCCAAAATGACTAGGTGAATAATGTAATGCTTTTTTTTTTTTTTTTTACAGCTTTTCTACACTTTTCTCTCACTACAACACTACAAAGCCTAAACAAGTGACACAACTTTGTAACTTCAACTGAACTTATCTAATGAGCTGGTGGCAGGATCTTCTAAGAGAGAAATGCTAGATGTATTGAAATTAAGATACAAGTACATGACCAAACTAAGTTATTCATTATTGTCTAAAATCACAGAATCCTTGAAAGAGGATACGCTTTGCTGAGAATTGCAGGAAATGTGAAAATGTATTACATCCATTAAAATAGCTGTTCTGGTGAATAGTCATGAAACAGAACTGGCGTAGCAAGGATAAAGGGCACTATACATTAGTAAAATAACATAATTTGTTTTTAAAATGTATCAGTACACGTTATGACATGCAGGTGCAGTAGAAAGGATATATGATTGCTTTCACAATCCCCCACCCATTTTATTGCTGGGAGGCAAATTTTGTTAGAATAATTCAGTCACAAATAATCTCAAAACGTTCTTTTATAGCTTCATTTTCACTGTCCTCATCATCCTCAAAGGTAGGAGGCCTTTATTTGTGCAAGTGTGTAGAATTATGCACATTATCAATTTTATTAATACTTATAGGACAACCACAGTTAAAACAATTGTAGAGATGATTTTAAAAAAAATTCCCTGGTGCCAAAATACTTCACCTAGCCACGTTCAGATGCCACAGAGATTTAATTCTAGCCTGTTCTGTAACTCCTGTAGTTTCTTAGCTCTATCCTTAACGTGGTCTCTTTGCTCGTGTTTACTGAGTGAGGTGTTGGGAAGATGAATGCCACATTCAGAGCCTGCAACAGCACAGCACAACACACCCTCACACCCAGCCCCCTCCACACCCCTTTTGCTGCTAAAATATAATCTAATTCCATCCTATTATGAGCCAGCATCTTACCATGGGCATCTAATTGGTCTGCGACTAACCCTTTAGCTAATAAGATGCAGTTGGCAAACCTCTTCCATGATATTGGTATTTCTTTTTGCTTCATCTAATACATTAGAATTAAAGCAGAAAAGAGTCTAGTAGTATTTGAGGCAGCCTTTCTACTTCACCTCTGTTGTAAAGGGTGATCACCAAAGTGTCTCATAGCAGGAATAATAAAATCATTAACAAATAAGTCCCAGTACAATCTAAGGACATCCATGGATAGGCTCTAGATCCACAACTGAATTATGCTTAGTCCCCTTGCTGGGGACACTTATGAATCTATAGTCCACGGAGAAGACTGAATTCATTATGGGGTAGTTTAAAAGGAATGTTCTCTACAACAAGGTCACATTTACTATTCCCTAGCAAAGCAGTGGAATCTTTTTGTATTACAGTGCTCACAAGCAAATCCATCAGTGCAAGAGGAGGCAAGTCTGGTATGTTTTATTTGAAAGGATTGTAAAAAATTTCAAAGCCCTGATAACAAATGGGCAGTACAATGTGGCAGTTGGTGCCCAGATACAAATGATCAAGGCAAGTGTCGGAAGTCAGGCCTAACCCAGAGGCACTGTGTAAAGCGATTGCACAACACATGTGACGCAATAACCACACCACAAAGGAAACACAACACCAAGTTATATAAACCTAATCTGTATTGTACACAACATCATTAGACGAAACACAACATGCCAGTAATACCCCGCTAACCAAGCAGTTGTCAGAACATTACACAGTACTGTTACCCTGCAAAAACCAGCAGTAGTCACATAAAACATAGGTTACTGATTATTCTGCAACATAAACAGTAGTCTAGTAAATATGAGTAGAAGAATGCACATATCAGGGTAAAAGCACATATCACCAGAAATGCATAAGGACATTACCATAATGGCATCATCATGGCTGTACCCTCCCTAATGCACATGTCCAGATAAACATATTAGAAATGCCAAGATACCATCCTGAATGCGGGTCTACATACAACCTCAGCATGAATGCATAGAATGGGGAAGCGTTTCCCTAAAGCTCAAATGCTAGGTCCACCTTTTCCCTACAAGGAAAGCAGACCATGTTAAATGCTGATTATCCCCAGAGGACAGCAGCCAGGTAACTCGGGGCCCGAGGGGTGCGAGGGCAACCAAGAGGTGAGGGCCGACTCACCAGGGTATTGTCGCTCTGTTCTAGCTCTCTCAGGTGTCGGGTCACTTCCCCTTGCACTCCTATTCGGCCTGGTCGATGCCCAGGACTCTGGTGCCTCGCTCTCCCTGGTCAGCTCGGCTGCTAGGGTCCTCTTCTGCACTTCGTGCGCCACGAAAGTGCCCCGCAGCCTCCTCACCTTAGAGGCTGGGGTTCTCATCTCCCCTTTGCGGGCCGCACTAGTGCCCCATAGTCTCCTCTTGTCCAGGCCGCGGCGGTGATCCCTCAATAGCAGGAGCCGGCTTGTGTCCTGGTGGGCACTTCTCAAGACGCCACCAGGAGCACGCCGGCTTCCACCTTCTTCGTGCCCATGCTCCGGAGGCACGTTGAGGAGCCGGTTAGGACACGCTGGAGAATCCTGGGTCGCGGCGGTGATTCTCCTTGCTCAGGGGGGAGTAAAGAAAACGCTTTAAAGGCGCTTAAGAAATAAAACAAAAAGCGCTATCCAGGCGCTTCAGCAAATCAAAAGAAGATGCTGGTTAAGAAAAGAGGAGCACTCACAAGGCACTCAGCAGGCTTCCCCTGCAGCGCTGTCTTTGTGCTAGGGAGCCCATGATCCCAGGGGTCTGGGGCACAGCACCCAGCCTCTGGGGACACAAATTCAGGACAGGGCGGCAGTGCCCAGCAGCAGCCCAGTACAAAGAGGATGCAGACAGTGGCAGTTCCTCCAAGTGACCCAGCAGGCCACAGGTCAGCACAGCAGCAACAGTCCAAGGCGGTTCCGGATGAGACCCTCCAGCAGCATTCTGTGTTCAGTTCCAAGTATGTTCCTTGTGTGTCTTTATAGGGAAAAATCCCCTGTACTTATACTCAGTTTTGCAAAGCATTTTCAATGAGGGGGAGAGGAGCTTCAAACCAGTTACAACTGGTTCTAGGAGTGTCCCTTCTCTCCTCCAGCACAGGCTCCAGACATCAGTTGGGGGTAAACAAGCCCTTTGTGTGAGGCCAGGGCACTGCCTTTACAAATGCAGGTGTGCCCCGCCTCCCCTTATCTCAGCCCTGGAAGACCATCCAGTATGTAAATGCACTTCTGTGATACCTCCACCCTCCCTGTGTACAGGCTGTCTGAAACATATGCACAAAGCCCAGCTGTCAATCTACCCAGACGTGAATTGGAGTCAAGCTGAAAACACCAGAGTCATAAGCACAGAGAAATGCTCACTTTCTGGAATTGACATTTCTATAATTGTAAAAAATCCACCTACACCAGTAAGCACAATTTCTCACTACCATTACAACCATACCAAACATGCCTACTCTACCCCTCATAAATTAAACAATACCCCCTAGACATAAGGCAGGGCATTTCCAATGCAATCCTATGAGAAGGCAGTACTCACAGCAGTGAGAAACCAAATAGGCTGTTTGTCAATACCGGGACAGGCCACACAAGCAGGCACATGTCCTGCCTTCTACATACATAGCACCCTGCCCATAGGGCTAGCTAGGGCTTAGGGGTGACTTAAATGTAGTAAAAGGGGAGCTTTGGGTCTGGCAAGTAAATTTAGATGCCAGGTCCCTGTGGCAGTAAACTGCGCACGCAGGCCCTGCGATAGGAGGCCTAAGACAGGTTTAAAAGGCTACTTCTGTGGGTGGCGCAAGCAGGCCCTGTAGTAGCATTTAATTGACAGGCCCAGGGTATAGGGATACCACTGTACAAGGGACTTACAGGTAAATTAAATATTCCAATCAGGTATTAGCCACTCATACCAAGTTACAAGGGAGAGCACATGCACTTTAGCACTGATTAGCAGTGATAAAGTGACCGGAGTCATAATATCAGCCAAAATAGGTCAGAAGGGGGAGAAGGCAGAAAGTTTGGGGAATGACCCTGTAGAAAGGGCCAGGTCCAACAGTAACTGATGGGCACACCATTTAAAGACAAACTACCACCTATGTCAACAAGCAAGTGGGTTCAAACCCAGAAAGGTGCAATAATTATCGTTTATCTGTACTTTTCCAGTAACAGCACATAGAAATTGTTCCTATAGGCAGAGTAGCAGCAGCTCCGTACAGGGACAGGTTCAGTATGAGTAGAACTTTGAGTGATTCCCCATTCTACAGTGGGGACATATCCCGCTATCAACAAGATACTCAAGGCAGCAACAAAGATGGTGAGCCAGACCTACTGAGGGATCTGGGGACTGGAGGGGAAGGGTGCTCATCTCAGACTAAGATGGTAATGATGAATGTCATGTGGTAAAGCAGGAAGAAAAGGTGGTCTTGTCCTGCTGGCAAATGGAAGCAGCAAAAGTTCTGGAAGGGGATTCAGGGCCAGGCACAGGTCTGGAAGCAGAAATGCTGTTGTCTGAAAGGGAGCAACTTGCTTGCAGTGAGATGAGTGGATCCACCATGCGAGACCATGTCATTTAGTGGCTGTGTTGGTGATGAGTAAGATTTGGTATGGCCCATGCCAACGAAGCTGCATTGTGATCTTCCTCTTGTGAATGCATATGTACATCCAGCTTTCTAAAAGATTGCATCATCATTCAATTGTAAATCCAGCTTAGCAGCTGAAACCGGGGGATTTGAGGGGATCGTCATGGGGACGCACACAATTACCTCTTATGGGCTCAATTTATTTTTCTGTGAAGGAATTGCTCTGAGGGACCTTAGTACTAGTGGCAGGGCATCAGTCCATTTCAGTTGAGTTTCTGAGCTGTCTGAGGGTACCATTGGTCTGTTCTACTTTGCCTGCTAATCCGGGGTGGCATGCACCATGGAAATGTTAGTCTATTCCAAGAGCTTTGGAAGCTGCCTGTACTGCCGCTGTCACAGTGTTGTTTCACTGTCACTTGCAATCTGGTACTCTGAGCCAAGAGATAGAAGCTGTTAGTAACAACTTAGCTAATATGATGGCTGCTGCACTAGCACAGAGATGCGCCTCCACCCATCCTGAAAGCATACACACAATGACTAAGACATATGAGTAGTTGGCACACATTTGTATCTGGATAAAATCCAGATGAAGGTGTACAAGGAGGCCCCAATGGGGAGGGGGAGAAGAGGGACTGGACTTAATTCCCATTCCAGTATTTTGTGACGGGGAGATGGCACAGAACTGCCAATAAATCTGTGCCTTATATGAAAAATAGGGCTCATACCAATGGGTGAATGCAGAATGTATTGTGCCATCCCTACTGAGATGGGCTGCTTCATGATACAGCCTTGCAGGGTTAGGGAGTAGAAGTTCATTTGCAACCACATGTCCAACGCAGCCTCTCATACCCATTCGGAGACTCTTTTACATTGATTCAAGACTTTTTCGCTTTTGGAGGCTTGCTCCTGCAAAGAGAGAAATCCTTTAGAGAGTGAAACAAGTCAGTTCCCATAATGTACATACCAACATTAGCAGTTCTAGACAAAACCGCATTTTAGTGGCAGAATCAACTAGGGCAGTGGTTCCCAATCTTTTGACTCCTGAGGACCCCCAATGAATCATTACTGGAAGCCGGGGACCCCCAGCAATTTGTAAGATTTAATTTTCCAAAATTAAAACAGTAATTTGCAAAAAATATAACAAGTACACCCCAAACAAATACTCAAATTACTAAAGATAAAATTATTTTATATTGAAACAATATGCAATAATCGAATCATTTTATTGGGAAACATTTTATCGCATCTTCGCAACTACCTTTTCAATGTTTGGTTTTATTTAGGAAAGGTGAGTCCTCAAGTCAGACTCTACATTTCCGGAGTGATTTATGTTTTTATTTTTTAGGTATGCAAGATCTGAGAAAGCTTTTTCACATAAATAAGTGAAGGGGAAAGGAAGTAAACCATAAGGACCTCTCATCTCTCCGTAGTCTCTCTGTCACATGTACTTCATTTGTTTTATAGCACCTCTCATACCACTGTAGTGTGTCAGGGCACTTTACAGGGGACTACAAGGTGTAGGATTCACATGTCATCCACACTGGTAGGCATTTTCTAAGAGTGCTTGGTCCGGAGAAGCACAAACTTAGGATTCAGAACACAGCACAGTGATTAGCGATGACGTTAGCACAGTGCTTAATTTGTAAATAAAAACGTGCCGGTGCCCAAAGCCCTCCTGTAAAGAAATGGCTCCCTGTTGCAGTTACCCCCCGCTTTTTGCCTGATACTGATGCTGCCTTGAGTGAGAAGTGTGCTGGGACCCTGCTAACCAGGCCCCAGCACCAGTGTTCTTTCACCTAAAATGTACCGTTGTCTCCACAATCGGCACAACCCTGGCACCCAGATAAGTCCCTTGTAACTGGTACCCCTGGTACCAAGGGCCCTGATGCCAGGGAAGGTCTCTAAGGGCTGCAGCATGTCTTATGCCACCCTAGGGACCCCTCACTCAGCACAGACACACTGCTTGCCAGCTTGTGTGTGCTGGTGGGGAGAAAATGACTAAGTCGACATGGCACTCCCCTCAGGGTGCCATGCCAACCTCACACTGCCTGTGGCATAGGTAATTCACCCCTCTAGCAGGCCTTACAGCCCTAAGGCAGGGTGCACTATACCACAGGTGAGGGCATAGGTGCCTGAGCACTATGCCCCTACAGTGTCTAAGCAAAACCTTAGACATTGTAAGTGCAGGGTAGCCATAAGAGAATATGGTCTGGGAGTCTGTCAAAAACGAACTCCACAGCTCTATAATGGCTACACTGAATACTGGGAAGTTTGGTACCAAACTTCTCAGAATAATAAACCCACACTGATTCCAGTGTTGGATTTATTGAAAAATGCACACAGAGGGCATCTTAGAGATACCCCCTATATTTTACCCAATTGTTCAGTGCAGGACTGACTGGTCTGTGCCAGCCTGCTGCTGAGAGACAAGTTTCTGACCCCACGTGGAGAGGGCCTTTGTGCTCTCTGGGGACAGAAACAAAAGCCTGCTCTGGGTGGAGATGCTTCACACCTCCCCCCTGCAGGAACTGTAACACCTAGCAGTGAGCCTCAAAGGCTCAGGCTTCGTGTTACAATGCCCCAGGGCACTCCAGCTAGTGGAGATGCCCGCCCCCTGGACACAGCCCCCACTTTTGGCAGCAAGTCCAGGAGAGATAATGAGAAAAACAAGGAGTCGTCACTGGCCAGTCAGGACAGCCCCTAAGGTGTCCTGAGCTGAGGTGACTCTTGACTTTTAGAAATCCTCCATCTTGCAGATGGAGGATTCCCCCAATAGGAATAGGGATGTGCCCCCTCCCCTCAGGGAGGAGCCACAAAGAGGGTGTATCCACCCTAAAGGACAGTAGCCATTGGATACTGCCCTCCCAGACCTAAACACACCCCTAAATTCAGTATTTAGGGGCTCCCCAGAACCTAGGAACTCAGATTCCTGCAACCTAAGAAGAAGAGGACTGCTAAGCTGAAAAAACCCTGCAGAGAAGACGGAGACACCAACTGCTTTGGCCCCAGCTCTACCGGCCTGTCTCCCCACTTCTAAAAGACACTGTTCCAGCGACGCTCTCCCCAGGGACCAGCGACCTCTGAAGCCTCAGAGGACTGCCCTGCATCTAGAAGGACCAAGAACTCCAGAGGACAGCGGCTCTGTTCACCAAAGACTGCAACTTTGAAACAAAGGAGCAACTTTGCAACAACTTGCGTTTCCCGCCAGAAGCGTGAGACTTGACACTCTGCACCCGACGCCCCCGGCTCGACTTGTGGAAAACAAACACTTCAGGGAGGACTCCCCGGTGACTGCAAGACCGTGAGTAGCCAGAGTTGCCCCCACTGAGCCTCCACAGCAACGCCTGCAGAGGGAATCCCGAGGCTCCCCCTGACCGCGACTGCCTGCTCCTCAGATCCCAACGCCTGGTAAAGACTCTGCACCTGCAGCCCCCAGGACCTGAAGGATCTGAACTCCAGTGCAGGAGTGACCCCCAGGAGGCCCTCTCCCTTGCCCAGGTGGTGGCTACCCCGAGGAGCCCCCCCCTTGCCTGCATGCATCGCTGAAGAGACCCCTTGGTCTCCCATTGATTTCAATTGCCAACCCGATGCTTGTTTGCACACTGCACCCGGCCGCCCCCGTGCTGCTGAGGGTATACTTTCTGTGTGGACTTGTGTCCCCCCCGGTGCCCTACAAACCCCTCTGGTCTGCCCTCCGAAGACGCGGGTACTTACCTGCCGGCAGACTGGAACCGGGGCACCCCCTTCTCCTTTGAAGCCTATGCGTTTTGGGCACCACTTTGACCTCTGCACCTGACGGGCCCTGAGCTGCTGGTGTGGTAACTTTGGGGTTGCTCTGAACCCCCAACGGTGGGCTACCTTGGACCCAAACTTGAACCCTGTAGGTGGTTTACTTACCTGCAAAAACTAACAAACTCTTACTCCCCCCAGGAACTGTTGAAAATTGCACTGTCTAGTTTTAAAATAGCTATATGTGATTTATGTGAAAACTGTATATGCTATTTTGGTTATTCTAAGTTCCTAAAGTACCTACCTGCAATACTTTTCATTTAAAGTATTACTTGTAAAATTTGAACCTGTGGTTCTTAAAATAAACTAAGAAAATATATTTTTCTATACAAAAACCTATTGGCCTGGAATTGTCTTTGAGTGTGTGTTCCTCATTTATTGCTTCTGTGTGTACAACAAATGCTTAACACTACTCCTTTGATAAGCCTACTGCTCGACCACACTACCACAAAATAGAGCATTAGTATTATCTCTTTTTGCCACTATCTTACCTCTAAGGGGAACCCTTGGACTCTGTGCATACTATTCCTTACTTTGAAATAGTGCATACAGAGCCAACTTCCTACACCTCCTCTTAAACATGTGGCTGCTGCAATTAAATGTGGGTACACGGAATACTAAGGCAGCATAATCCTGAAGCCATCTCGGGACACTTCAATCCATATAAAGCCACTCCCTGCCACTTCAGCTCACTCTAGTAGCTTTCTACTTTCTTCCTTTGTGACGCTTTTTCGTTTTTCCCTTCCTCTGTTTTTCCCCATATGTGTCTTTTGCTTGCAGCAAATGCTTGAGGCAGAAGAATAAGCCCCGGCCCTCAAAAATAAGTGCCGGTACTCAGCACCTGAATCAACAAGCACAAATTAAGCACTGCGTTAGCGATAAGAATGTATTTCTGCACAAGCAAACCTTTTTTAGCAGGATAAGGAAAATTAAATACGAGGAAAAAAACAACTTTCTAATTTGTGCCATGCGGTTTGCATGCAGCTCTTTAATGGCAGTTCACTGTGCTAGATTACGATTATGAACTGCATAGAAACAAAATAAAATACTGTTCTTTGCATGATACACATTCTTTGCAGCAGGCATATTAACCTTCTGCGCTACCTTTGAGTCAAAACTGCCACTGCACAAAACTCCCATCTCTGTCCAGCAGATACATTAATCACTTGAGCTAGCTTGACGCTTTTATTTTTTGCAGTTTTAAAACTGCTCAACAAAGGAAGTAATAAATATGAAAACACGCACCCACGTGTTTGTCAGAGGCCCCAGCTGGAGAAGTGCCTTCCTTCCTGCCCAGGAATGCGGACCCCCTGGGAATGTGTCATGGACCCCTGGGGGTCCGCGGACCACAGGTTGGGAACCACTGAACTAGGGTGTTAAGTCTTTGATATATCATTGTGAGGATGCTGTTTTACAGCACATTCTTCCACCTCCTTTGGTACCTGCAGGGCACTTAAAAGGTTCTGAACATACTGTCCATTCTTAATAGGGATTCTGCCCAATGTTAAGACACCCATTTGCATCCCTAGGAGCCCAAAGTCTTACGTTATTCCTAATGCATACTTTGAACCTTTGTTGCACAGCCACAATCCTTTCTTGAGCGTTGTGTTCGGTGAACCTTGAGTCAATACCTCGAGAGGCGCTTGTGAAAGGGGCCAGGCTGCCTGGATCAAAGGGCTTCTGTTCCTTTTACTGTTCATCCTTCAAGGGTCTATGCTTGGACCCTTGCACTCCTGCCCATCTTCTCCGCTACCACACTATTGCTAAAGCCCACTTGCGCTTTACTCAAAAATATTTTCTCTTCACTGAACTCCTCCCAATCCAACCTGTCCAACCAACTTATTTTCCCTGTCGTCTCCTACCCGGATGACATTTGTGCGCAACTTTTATTTAACAATACCTTGACAACCATAAACAGTACAGCCATGCAGGCGCAGTTACAGGTTTGGTTCAAACATGCTCACATTTTTAGCAAGTTTACGAGATCCAATGCTGGGCCGTGCCCAATGCTGGTTCTCTTGGAGGAAACGTCTCACTTACCTCTGAGGCCAGCAACACTCTTCTGTCTCCAGAGACGATTTCCTGCGGCAATGCCCCATCTATTAAAAAAAAAACACAACACGTTGTGAGCCTGAA